>NC_081301.1:71180789-71483819 GCF_030435805.1 Mustela lutreola
GATGTTTGCTTTTCCCTGTATATAGAAAGAATTCAGTTTGATGCTGTGTTTGCTCTTCCCATTCTCCTTTGTCTTTATTTCTCTTCCTTTCATTTAATTTTAACCTCAGTACCAGACTTCTTGTGTGCAGTCCTTGGCCTGCTGTTGTGCTGTCTTTGCCACTGGCTCTCCCTCCAGCCCCCAGTCGCTGATGTGTTTCTTGGCAGGGAACAGAAATGATGGTGGTCCGCTCCGTTGACTCAGGAGCATCCCAAGTCAGCAGTTATACTTGGCATAACAAGTACCAGGGTGGGATAACCACACGTCCCTGGCCTGGGATTTAAAAGTTGCTAGTTGTCCTGTGAGCTGTGGTTTAGTGATCGACTTAAGCAAGAGATTGAATTTATTTCTTACAGGCTTCTTTTTCTTGGTCATCGTTGGATACTATTGCTTCATTATTATTTATTTTATTCCCTTTTATTATCTTTGGCTCACATTTTCCTTTTAGTCATTTTTCTTTGATCATTTTTTCTTATCTTCACCTTTCTGCTTCTGATTCTTCAGACTTATTCCCTTTTTAAAATTAGTCTTATGCTAATTAGATTTTCCTTCCAAATCTGATCTGATTTTTCAATGGATAGGGATAGGGAAGGTGAGGTGAGGAAGGTGGTGGTAAATATGCCACTTGCTCTGTGTTTAATATAAAACAAGGTATTAAGAAGCCTAATTCCTTTTTGATTCCTTGTATTTGGAAGACCATAGAATCAGCTGGACACTAATATCACATGGGTTGTATGTACAGTCTTACAAAAAGAAGACTGCTAAGTCCCTACTTCCTAGGAGATCAGCACACATCATGGGTGGAAAGACCAGCCCACATAGGAGATGTGAGAAAAATATGTCAGCAAGGGTAAACCAACATGACAGTAAGAAACTACTATCAGACACATACATTGTGAATGGATGATAGAGAAAAATGGAAAAACTTTCAAAAGCATAGGAGTTTTCAGTATACAGAGGTGTTTTATGTCAGTGTTAACTTTTATTTGAAGAAAGGTTAAATTGTGCTTGCTTCGGCAGCACATATACTGTAGAAAGGTTAAATATTGACTAAGGGGGGCGCCTGCGTGGCTCAGTGGGTTAAAGCCTCTGCCAGGGGATATGGGGATCGAGCCCCATATCTGGCTCTCTGCTCAGCAGGGAGCCTGCTTCCTCCTCTCTCTCTGCCTGCCTCTCTGCCTACTTGTGATCTCTGTCTGTCAAATAGATAAATAAAATCTTAAAAAAAATATTGACTAAGGAATAGAACCTGTTCTGGGGCTTGTGAAATAAGATTTTATATTTGGAAGACAATTAAACATTGCTGACAACTTTAGTACTAAATTGGATAACTTTTTACTAAGATGTGGTCTGTGGATATTTATTATATCTAGCAATAGAATACTTGTTAATGAAGCACTTAAAGAGATATACAGATGAATCAGAATTTCTTAAAAATAATGTGTTTTTTTTTTGTCTTTGGGGAAATCTTAATTAAAACTGTAAAAATTTCAAGTTCTATTATTACTCATTACAAATTATAGGGATTTTGAAATTGCCCAACAAAAAATTCAGTAGATTTTAGAAACTGGTTATTAATTGACCTCACTTATGCACATTTTTGTTGTCTTGCAAGAGTACCCGTAAGGTTTAAATCAAGTTAAAAGTAGGGTAAATGGTATATACCTATAAGGTCAGACTGAAACTATATTTTTTCCTGTCAGCACTTGAGTAGAAAAAAACTAGTTTAAGAATTTGACTGTAGTTTAGAATCTTACACAAAACCACATATACTATAGTACTTTTAAAGCCTGGAACCAAAATGTAGAATCATTTTGTTTTATAGCACTTAAAACTACATCTGATATTACTCTATGTCTGTGCTGTCCTGATACAGCTTTTGGATTGCATTAGTGGTACAAGAATGAGTCTTGTATTTAAGTGTAACATACGTTGCTTGACTGCACAGATGGTATCAGTTTTGAATCTACTAAGTAAAAGAAAACTAGAACAACAATGATTTTGCCAGTTCGTTTTTACTGATTTTTATTTATTTTGGATGACTGTAGTCTTTGTAAAGGTGGCAGATTGAACCTGGAAACTAGAGCCAAGAACAGAGTGGGTGGGCGCTCCTCCTGTTCCATACTACATGTCTGCTAATTTTTCCCAGGAGAACTAATGCAGGACTGCTCCCTAACATAACTACTGTCATGATTAGTCCCCCTCCCCTTCGTGTTTCTTCAGTTAAATGTCCACAGGTCAGTTAAACCCTCCCTAGTTTTTACATCCTATTTGTCCATGGCCCAGTCCTTTTTTCTCATCCTCCCTGGATTATGTCATCCATTTCCAAGGCTTTAATTACCTTCTGTGTGTTGATGGTTCCCACATCTATGTCTTTAGCTTAGTACTGTCTCCTAAGCCTTCATACCCATATATCCTGTTGCTAATTGGATGTTTTTGAGTGGATACCCCAAGTGTCTTGTATTCATTGTGCCCTAGACTGAACTCATCTTACTAGCCAAGTAAGTCCTTAGTTCCCGGTTCACTCCTTCAGTACATGTTGGTACTATACACCTCGTTCCCTAATCAGAAACCTGAGCACCACCCTGTTTCCTCCCTGTTCCTTTTTTGCTGTGTTTGTCAGATAGTCAGTATCATACACTCTACCTCTTAAGTGGCTCTCACATCTGGAAACTTTTCTTCATTCTTTCATGCCACTGGACTGGGCCTCAGGTAATTAGAAGACAGTCTTCCTGTCTCCCCTTCTAGCCCCCTTTCTACACTGCTTTTGTATTATCTTTCTAAAGCACAAATCTGATGATATCACTTTGGTGCTAAATTTCTTCAGTGGCTTCCTGTTGCTCTTACAGGAAAGTCCAAGGTCCTGACCACATCTTATAAATTCCTTTCAATTCATCTGTTGCTTGCCTGAGCAAGGTGACAGCCTTGGTTAGATTTACTTTTAGAGCCTGAAATCCCCCTAACACTATTCATGATACTTTCTTTTCTTATGAGAAGCAAGAACTTTTTACTATGGTCTGTTGTTCCTTAGTAAGCCCCTGTCAGATCTGTGCACCCCTCTTCCTACAGATCCATCATACATAGTGGAGAAGGTAGTTAGTTATATTGGTTGGCAGATTCCTCTATGAAGTCTCCATCTAGAAGTTACGCTTGATGTTGTTTTAATGTTTTTATTACAAACTATAGAGAGCCTGTCTACTGATCCTGGGCCAGACAAAGTAATGGAGGTGATCGGATGCCATCACAGCCTGTCATTTTGGGGTAATAACTAGGACAGGTCATAAAAGGGGTCCCTCTGTGGCTCAGTTGGTTAGGCATCTGCCTTTGGCTCAGGTCATGATTTGAGGGTCCTGGAATTGAGCCCTGTGTCGGGCTCCCTGGTCAGTGGAGAACCTGCTTCTCCCTCTACTTCTGTTCCCCCCCCCCCCCCAACCCCCACTCATGCTTGTTCTTGCTCTGTATCTCAGATAAGAAAATAAAATCTTTTTTTTTTTTTTTAAATTTTATTTATTTATTTGAGAGAGAGACAGTGAGAGAGAGCATGAGCGAGGAGAAGGTCAGAGGGAGAAGCAGACTCCCCATGGAGCTGGGAGCCCGATGCGGGACTCGATCCCGGGACTCCGGGATCATGACCTGAGCCGAAGGCAGTCGTCCAACCAACTGAGCCACCCAGGCGTCCCGAAAATAAAATCTTTAAAAAAAAAAAAAGAACTGATAATAAAGGGGTTAACCATCTGCTCTTTTTTTTTTTTAAAGGTTTTATTTATTTGACGAAGAGATAGAACCAGAGAGCACAAGCAGAAGGCACTAGGGGGAATAGCAGAGGGAGAGGGAGAAGAAGACTCCCTTCTGAGCAGGGAGCCTGACGTGGGGCTTGATCCTAGGACCCTGGGATCATGACCTGAGCCAAACAAAGGCAAACGCTTAACTGACTGAGGCACCTAGGTGCCCCCATCTGCTCCTTTTGAAGCTGTTTTCTAAACAGGCCAACAGGTTGACTATAGAATGTGAATATTATTCCCTAAGAGAATGGGATTCCTGAAAGTCTTGGAAGGAGAAGCAGGAAGGAAGGAACAAAGGAAGGAATGTCACCAGTAGAGGGATAAAAATGGTGAGGTCAAAATACAGAAGCATTGGGGTGCCTGGGTGGCTCAGTCGGTTGAGCATCTAACTGTTGCTTTTAGGTCAGGTCATGATCTCATGGGTCATGGGATTGAGCCCCATGTCAGGCTCCATGCTCAGTGGGGAGTCTGCTTGAAGTCTCTCTCCCTCTGCTCCTCTCTAACTCTTGTGCATTTACATGTGCACGTGTTCTTTCTCTCTCTAAAATAAATCTTTAAAAAAATATAAAAGCATTAATAGAGTAATTGTTCAGCTGGTCTCTATCTTAGATACCCTAAAATGTTTGTTGTCAGTATGGAAAAAGAAGTCAGCTGTAGGCCTCTCCCAGAGAAGAGAGTAATCCCTGATTTTGGCAAGATTCTATAAAGAGTTGCATTATATCTTGTTAGTCTATGCTTTGTCTAAAGACCGGTCCTCTTGCGTTAGTTTTTTACAAATGCTTTTCCCTCTGCTTGGAACATTCTACCTGCTGTTTCCTTAATGAACCTTTGCTTATGTTTCAGATCTCTTTCCCTGTAGACCTTCCTTGACACCCTAAGTCTGGGTTAAGCGCTCTGGTTGAATCTCCTGTACCACAGACTGCTTATACTACAGCATTAGATTATGTTTTAAGTTCAGTGAATATAACTAATTTTATCATTTGGAATGAAGGGGGTTTTAGGAGTGTTTTCAAGAGCATTGAGTCATGAGACATTTTTCTTCTCCTGAAACCACTAAAGCCATGAATTTTCTTTGAACCTTAATTACAATTTTGAAATATTTGTAATATAGCATGCCATAAGCTATTCTGTGAATGAGATGGACTGGCCATAGTCCAGTTGTGAATGTCTTGAATGTGAATGCCAGTGTTCATGTTTGATATTTTTTATTTTGATATATATTCCACCTGTCAAGCCAGTCCAGTCTTGTCCTAACACAGGATGTGTGCTTACTTGGCTATCTTAATATACCCTGCGTTTTCTCTTTCTAACACCCAAATTCTGCCTAAAATTTCTTAGCATCTTTAACACTTAGGCTTTACCTTCCTTCCTGACAGATTCATTAACCATGTATTTTTCCTAAGGTAGTGTTGTCTGGAACTGTTGTTTCTGAGAGTACTTTTATTTCTATAGTCAGGAGAATTTAATATGCCCGAAGTATTGTACCGCAAAGGCTGAGTAATTTCCTAATTTATACTTTGCTAAAACCCTATCAAAAAATGCAAATGAATTACCTTTGAATAAGAAAAAAGAAGTCTTAACAAAGGACTATGGATTTGATATATTATGTAAAGGAGCAATGAAAAAAGTATAGTTCTTTCATATATGATTTTTTTTTCACTTACTTTACCAAAGTCATCTTTGTCATCCAGAAGACATCTGGCTCTTTGTTTTTTTTTCTGGAAATGAAGCCTCCTCATATGTGAAATCAGTGTATTTTTATCCTTATGTCATTTTAAATTGGAATTAATATAGAGGGGTTATAAAATAATATGCAGCAGACTTTATATTTTGAGATTTAAGTTGTGTAGTTTTGACTATTCACAATTGATCTAAAAAATTGATGACATATACTGAATTGTGGTTTTGCTGAGACTTATATTTGAGTAGTAAGTACTGTGAGTCAGTTTGGGGGCATGAGACATTGACATAGGAAGCCTGTCTCAGCCCTCATAACCTGCCTCTCAGGGTAGCTTTACTATCCACCCATCATCAGAGCTTGTACCTTAGTTCTCATGAAGTAATAAAGCATTTTTTTCATGGTTTCATAAAGAAAGCCAACCGCTAGTTCTATTGATGAAAGAGAAGAGAAAACCTTACAGTCTAAGAAATTGCTGGTTCTTGGTATGAACCGTAAAGTTTTGGATAAAGACTACGTTGTCTAAATTGTAGCTGCGAACTATAACCTGAATGAGTCCATGAAAGTCATCAAGTTGGTGAGCCTGTTTCAGTGAGTATGCTTGCCATTGTGAAAATTGCTCCAGTGAATGAGAAAATGAAGAAGTTGGGTAGATGAATAGTTTGTGCTATGAGGATATGAAGAGTTCATTATTCTTATGGAGATATTCTGTAAAAGGTCAGAGCTGGATAACAGATAGGAAATATCCAATATTGAAGACATTTGTCAGTTCCTAAAATAACCTTTCGTGTGAGTCCAGTTTGACTTCATAATTTTTAGACATGATTTTCTTTGTGTAACACAAAGTTAATGTGAAGCTATTAACCAATCATAATGCTAGGGGAAAGTTTCCTCCTGCATTCTAGAAGGTGAAGGTGTTACAGACTGGGAATGTCTCCACACGGATGAGAAAGATGGAGACAGAGATGGTGATGAGGAATTTGAAGAAGCTGTGTGTGATATTCCTAACTCCAGTGAGGTAGTTTAATATTAGGGTCGCTAAATGACACGTTCCTCACTTGTGATGTAGTAATGAAGTGGAGATTTAAGAATGCCTGAGCAGGAAATTTCTCATTAGCCTCATGTAAAGAAATTTCTAGAAAAGCTAGAAAGGGGAAAAATAGTTATAAAGTATTCTTTAAAAAACCATCTTTTTTTTGTTCTTCTCCTTCAAGCTTCCCACATTTTGATTTAAAACCATCTCCTTTGTCTTTTTTCCACTGCCTGTTTTGTTTCTGATATTATTGCTGATGGCCACCACAAGGTCAGAAGGACCTCACTGCAAGGTTATAACATGTTCTTTCGGATGTTTCATCTTGGGTGCTGCTATAAGGCATGAATATCCTTCTAAAGTGTTGTCACTCATCATTTAGAATCACTTTGGTACCATTTAGTTCAGTGAATGGATGCTTCATCCTTCTGTAGTAGTGATGTAACATTGAGTAGATTTTAATGGCAGAATTTTATATGATTTGGCTTTTATTTTTTGAGGCTAAATTTTAAAAGACGACTATTTTAACCATTTTGAAACATGTAATTCATTAGCTTTAAGTGCACTCACGTTGTTGTACAGCTCATTACCACTTTCTAATTTCAGAACATTTCCACTGTCCCCAAAAAGAAACCCCTTACCCAGTAAGGAGTCACTTCCCAATCCCTTCTTAACCTCTTCCTCGCCCCAGCCCCTGGCAACCACTAATCTGCTTGTGTCCTTATGGATTTGTCTTTTCTGATATTTTATATAAATGGAATTGGGCTGTATGTGGCTTTTTGTGGCTGAATTCTTTCACTTACCATGTTCACAAGGTTCACCCATAGTGTAGCGTTTATCAGTTTTTCATTCCTTTTAAAGGCTGAATAATACTCCATTGTATAGATATGCCGTATTTTATCTGTTCATTTATTAATATATATTTGGGTTGCTTCTACTTTCTAGCTGTTATGAATAATGCTGCTGTGAATGTATGTGCACGAGTTTTTGTTTGGATACCTGTTTTCATTTTTCTTGGGTCTGTATCTAGGAGTAGCATTGTGGATTATATGGTAATCCACAATGAGGAACTGCTAAACTTTTCCATGATGGCTACAGAAAAGTTTTTAATTTTATATAGTTTTTAATTTTTATAAAGTTCAGTTTCTTTTTCTTTTTCTTTTTTTTTTTAAGATTTTATTTATTTGACACAGAGAGAGAGAGATCACAAGTAGGCAGAGCAACAGGCAGAGAAAGGGGGGGAAGCAGACTTCTCGCTGAGCAGAGAGCCCAATGCTGGGCTCATATCCAGGACCCTGAGATCATGACCTGAGCCAAAGGCAGAGCTTAACCCACTGATCCACTCAGGTGCCCCTGAAGTCCAGTTTCTTTATACTTTTCTTTTGTTACCTGTAAGTTTGATGTTAAAGTGAAAAAAATTATTTGCCAAATCCAGTGTCATGAAGCCTTTCCTCTCTGTTTTCTTCAAAGAGTTTTATAGTTTCTGCCTTTATACTAAAGTTCTGATCCATTTTGAGTGGTAGTATAAGGTTAGAGTACATTAATTTTAAAGTCTTTTAAAAAAATAAACACATTCACAGCTATAAATGCTTTAATTCCATCCCACTTATTTTGATTATGGAACTATTCTGTTTCTTCTTAGAGTTTTGTTAGTTTTTGCTTTATGTGGCTTGATACTATATTATTTGGTATATACCAAATATAAGTCTTTATAGCAGTATTTAGCAATTATAGCAATTCACCAGGTTGTGAATTGACTTTTATAATTATTAAATGAGTAATGATTTTGCTGTAAAGCTGATTTAAATAGAAATAGTTACACCACCTTTCTTTTTGTTAATGTTTGTAGCCATACTCAGCATTTCTTTATCCTTAAGTTTTAGTTGTCACTCAGATAAACAGTGAATGTTTGAATTATAAAAATTCAATCCAACCATCTTTTTTAAACTAGATTCTTTAGTATATTTATATTGAATGTGACCAGCAATATAGTTGGATTTAAGTCCGCCTTTTATTTCCTCATTTCTTTTAGCTTCAACCACTCTATATTTCATTTTCCTTCCTTCCTTGGATTCTTTTGATGATTTAAAAAAAAATCATTTCATAGTTTATTTCTGTTAGTTTCAAAATTACATACTCTGTTCTTTTTAATGGTTAGCCTAGAAACTGCAACATACATATTTAATTTACAGAACTCTACCTTTCGTCTTCTCTGGGACAATATAAAGAGTTTATAACAGTTTAATTCCTAGTTGATGCACTTTTACTGTTGTCAGTTGTTTACATTTTATACATAATTGCTTTTTTCTTCTGTTACTTCTGCCTTCCATCTGCCTCCTGGGATAATTCTTCTACCAAAAGAACTTTCCTCAGAATTTTCTTTGCTGGTTTACTGGTAAACTCTCCCACTTTTTAAAATCTACCTACCTGATAATGTTTTTATTGCACCTTTATCCTTAAAAAAAAAAACCCACAAAACTTTTTAAAAAAAGATTTTATTTCTTTGAGAGAGAGAGCACAAGCAAGTGGAGGGGCAGAGAGGGAGAGAGAAGCAGGCTCCCCGCCAAGCAAGGAGTGCAGTGTGGGACTCAGTCCCACGAAACTGGGATCATGACCTGAGCCAAAGGCAGCCGCTTAACCAGACGCTTAACCAGCTGAGCCACCCAGGTGCCCCCATCCTTAAAAAATACTTTTGCTGGTTATAGAATTCTGGGTTACCAGTTTCATCCAGAACATTGAGACTCTGTATACTTCCTCTGTGCCTTTAGTTTTCTGCAGTTTTACTATATATTTTGTTTCTGAGGAGTGTGTTTGGTACCGATCCCCAGAAAATGCTCTTGGACTGAACTCCGGTTACCTACACAGGTAGTTGGCTTAATAAATCTTTATTAGCTCCCTTTTGTTCCCTCTGTCACCTCCACTTGTCTAATAGTGTTTACCGTCCAATTAATGATCTCTTCTCAAATTGTTTTCTCATTATCTGCTTCTGGGGAACCCAAAATAAGGCATTTATCTTTCTGGGAATTAATTTCTTTGAGAGAGAGAGCACAAGCAAGATTTGTGGGTTAATGTGCATACTGGTTACAAAAAGGTAAACTTGGGAGATGTTTGGTATTCTTAATGGCAAAAGTTTAGAAACTTTTGGATCAAGAGGAAAGCATGCATGATCCCTGACCGAAGTATAGGCTTCTCAGTTGCCCCAGAGTTTTCCATATGGTGGATCTACCTTGCATGAGAAACCCCTTTAGCAGTTCTCATGAGGTTTTATATGTTTTTGGTTATCCCTCTCCCCTTGCTAGAGTGTTAGTGTTCTGGAACCCAGTAATATGCCTGCCCACTCAGGCAGTAGGAGTAACTGATGCACCGCAATCCCCCGACAGTCTTCAGAGTTTACTGCAAGATTAGATTTACATGAAGACCAGTTTACTGGGAGCAGTCTCTTAGCAAGCCTAAACTTTAGGCATGTTTAAGTTCTGTTCTGCAATATGTATCTTACATTTAAGGTTAAAATTAAAATAATGGTTTTTAATTTGAAGGGATGATAGAGAATTCATGAGTATTTAAAAAAATTTTTTTTAAAGATTTTATTCATTTGTGAGAGAGAGAGAAAGCACAAGCAAGGGGAGTAGCGGGCAGAGGGAGAGGGAGAAGGAGAAGCTGTTCTGTAAGGAGCCTGATGCAGGGCTGAATTCCAGGGCCCTGTAATGATGACCTGTGACAGAGGTAGACACTTAATCCTCTGAACCTCTCAGGCATCCCTGAATATTGGGATTTATGTGAATTTTGTGAAGAGGGATGATTTATGAATTTTATATGATCATAAGCTTTAACTTAACTGGTGTTAATGCATGAAATTATTATTCTCCTCTAAAAGGCAGCTACCTTTTTATAGAGTGCTGTCTTTATAGTATACTCAAGGTTTGGTTATGTAGTTTATAGGTTCCCACGCCAATCCAGTGGATATGCAGACACTTAGTGATTGTGTGAAAACCATACTTTTTAAATTTATGTATACTTCACTGTTGGGAGACACATAGATAATGCTATATATAAGAATTTTGTATGTATCAGAACATTTACCTCGACTGATATTTTTAAGGTTTGGAAAATTAGAAAAAGAAGAACTGAAGTACGTGTGAGAAATTGTAGAAGACACACTACTAATATATATAAAGGATAAACTGTAGATTAATATGAAATTCTTAGATGAAATGAAACTCTAAGACAAACAGAAAATAGTGAAAGGAAGTATAATTGGAAATAAGGAAGAGAGTGAAATGCTATAGGATTAATCAGAAGCACGAGATATAAATACTCAACAAACTGTACTCAAGATGGAAGAGCACAGGGAATGTGTGTCATGGCAAGAGCTTGGTAATGCAGAATATCAGGGACGAGACTTTTTTTTTTTTTAAGATTTTATTTATTTGACAGAGAGAGAGACAGTGAGAGAGGGAACACAAGCAGGGGGAATGGGAGAGGGAGAAACAGGCTTCCCGCCGAGCAGGGAGCCCGATGCAGGGCCCGATCCCACGACGCCGGGACCAGGACCCGAGCCGAAGGCAGATGCCCAATGACTGAGCCACCCAGAGGCCCCTATCAGGGACCAGACTTAACGCTGAATCCATGTGCTAAGTGTTGTAACTATTAGCTGTTATGAGAACATGTAAAGGGACATTTATGGGAAGCACAACCATAAATATGGTATACATATTAAATTACAACTTGCCAATAGAGTTTATATTAGTGCATACTAAGATTAAATCACTGTCTTGAAATGATCCAGTAGTTTTCAACTGCATGGCCAGATAAAATACATCAACATTTATAACTAAGATCTTCTGGAACAATAGTTATTACACCAGCCATAGTGAGTTGAATTTTCTTCTATATATGGTCTTAGCAAAGACAGATTATCTTATATAAAAAAGACATGATCAATGTGAACAATGAAATTATAAACAAAACAGGACTTTACAAATTATACTTTCTTGCTGAACATTAGCCTATGTTTTAGAGAAAGTTAAGAATGTTTTTAGAAAAGAAGAAACAAATTCTTATCCCACTTGTTAATATTAAATGCCAATCATTTTACTTTTCTCTCTTATATCCCTTTTCTAATATGTAGATTATTAAGAATTTGACACAGTAATCTGCAGCTGAGAATTAAAATTTCAGAGCTCTTAAGAGAAACTGCACTGAACTTGGGTGAATGGGTGAAACTTATCAGGTGGAAAAACTGATTTTACTACTAGATAACAATAAAAAAAAAAATTGACTCCAACCTTTATTTTGGAGATCTGTCTTGAATTTTTATATGAGGTGGATAGAAATAAATTCTTATATAGAAAAAAAGCATGTTGCAGATATGTGGCTCTTATTTACAGCTGCCTCCTTTTTTGTTGTTGACAAAAAAGAAAAAAATTCTAGTTTTACTCCTTGAAGGCAATTTGAATGATTTCCATTTGGAAATCATAACAATTTCTTATTAAATAGTGGATGGTGCAGCAGTCAGATGGAAGTATTCAGTTCATCGAGCATCATCAGATTGGTTTGACAAATAGAATTCTTTTAAACTGGGTGGAAAACATTTTGCTCCCTTTCTCCTTTGGCAGAGGCAGACATTGTGGTTTCCCTTTGGAAGTTTGGTTGGGTAAATTTAGGATGTGTAAACAGATAGAGAGATAGCCTCTGCCTATTGGAAGGACCCACTGAGCATTTAGCATGTGACTGCAGGCACTGAGTCGGTGGGATGGGCTGGGACAGCATTGGGTTGTTAGACTTAAGAGAGAAATTAAGCAGTGTGGACAGAAGTGAGGAATGGGACTGCTCAGAATAACATGAGTTTTTAAGAAAAGAAGCCAAATATTTTAGGTTGTGGGCTCTGAAAAATTTTACTTGGGATATGGATAAAAACAAACAAAAGTTACTCTTCATATTCAACTTTCATCTCCTTTTGTGACATGTCATCAGTGATTTGTGATGTGGATGAGCATGTGATGTGTTTCTCAGGGAATGGCCCTATCTCACACACTGTGACATTAGGCGAGATCTTTAACAGCTTTTTGTTTCAGTTTCCTCATCTGTAAAATGGGATTGTGGGGATTGAGCTTTGTGTAAAGCGCTTATAATTGTTGTCATAGTGTAAGCACTATGTAAGTGTTAGGTGCTGAAATAATAATAATTACCATCATTTTATTTTAGTAGATTGAGAGACCTTTTTGAGGAAGAAGCTATTTGCTTCCTCGCATAACCTTAGTATATTTGATGTCTTTTTATATAAACGAATCAGGGGACGGCTGCGTGGCTCAGTCGGTTAAATGTCTACCTTCAGCTCAAGTCATGATTCCAGGGTCCTGGGATCGAGTACCATGTTGGGCTCCCTGCTCAGTGGGGAGTCTGCTTCTCCCTCTCCCTCTGCCTGCTGCTGCCCCTGCTTGTGCTTGCTCTCTCTCTCTGACAAATAAATAAATAAAATATTTAAATATATGTGTGTGTATATATATATATACACACAAAAATCAATAATGAGTTGCTAGCATTTAAGGTGATTTATGTCTTTGTTACCTTTGAAAAATTAAATTTTTTAATAATTTTTTTAAAAGATTTTATTTATTTATTTGACAGAGATCACAAGTAGGCAGCGAGGCAGAGAGAGAGAAAGGAGGAAGCAGGCTCCCTGCAGAGCAGAGAGCCTGATGTGGGGCTCGATCCCAGGACCCTGGGATCATGACCTCAGCCAAAGGCAGAGGCTTCAACCCACTGAACCACCCAGGTGCCCCTGAAAAATTAATTTTTTTAAGTTTTACTTATATAAGTAATCTCTATTCCCCAATATGGGACTTGAACTCATAACCTTGAAATCAAGAGTCACACATTCCTTTGACTGAGCTAGCCAGATGCCCCTGAAAAACAATTTTTGAAAAATATTAGTAACTGTGGATGATTTCTATTTTCATAGCATTTTTTCCAAATTAAAACATGAGCCAACAAATGTCACATGAAAAAACATAGCCACCTGGGCTGTTTAGTGTAGGGGCAAAGAAGTATATACACCTCTGTGATCCCTAAGGGCATTATTATATTATAAAAGTATACAGTAATGTTCAGTGGTAGGCAGCCCCTGAGTCATCCAAATTTTAGGATGTTTTTTTACAAAGACAGAGAATTATGTAATTGCTTTTTTTTTTTTTTTTAAAGATTTTATTTATTTGTCAGAGAGAGAGAGGGAGCAAGAGCGAGCACAGGCAGACAGAGTGGCAGGCAGAGACAGAGGGAGAAGCAGGCTCCCTGCCGAGCAAGGAGCCCGATGTGGGACTCAATCCCAGGACGCTGGGATCATGACCTGAGCCGAAGGCAGCTGCTTAACCAACTGAGCCACCCAGGCATCCCATGTAATTGCTTTTGAAAAAGATTTCCATCATGAGTACATAAAGCAAGTTTTGACACTTAAAATTACTCTGATTTTATTTTTAAATTTTATTTTTATTTTTTATAGATTTTATTTATTTGAAAGAAAGTGCGCATGAGAGAGCATGAGCAGCAAGGAGGGACAGAGGGAGATGGAGAAGCAGACTCCCTGCTGAGCAGGGAGCCTAATGTGGGACTCCATCCCAGGACTCTGGGATCATGACCTGAGCCAAAGTCAGACTCTTAACCAACTGAGCCACTCATGCATCCTACTCTGATTTTAACAACTGCCATTAGCTTTAGTATATTCTTGGGTGCATGGAAATTGAAGATTCATGTAGGTTTTTACAACCTCAAAATTAGCATGAGAGAAATAGAACCTTTAATTTTCCTTCCAGAGTTTCCCTTTTCCTCTTGTCTTTTCTACTATTGTCCATAATGTGTTAAATGGCAATGATGGTTTGAATCTATCTTACCTTGTTTTTGTTTTTGTTTTGTTTATATGTGATCGGTTTGGGTTTTTGTTGTGGTAAGTGTGTTTGTTTTGTTTTCTTACACAGTACTATCATTTATCTAACAAAGTCCCTTTCCTGTGAAGAAGAAAGTGGAAGATGGAGGATGTCAATGCAAAATGAACCTTCTAGAATTTCTAAAAAAAGGTAGAGAGTTTTATTTGAGCCCCAGTTTAGTACAGCTACCTGGGATGCACAGTCTTCACAAAGAAGAGAATGCTCTGGCAAAGGAGCATTTGGTTTAGGGTCATATACATTTTTACATACAAAGTTACAAATCATTAGACAAAAGACATTTCAAGAAAGTTGCAGACCTTATCTTAGGTTTCTAGCATATGCAGGGCAGTGTGACATTAATCTTAAGGGAATATGGAAGTTTCCCCCCTTTTTTTTTTTTATCTTTTGTGTTCAGAATGCTCCTTTTTGGTTATTTTCTTTAATGAAGCATATGTACAGTACACACACAGGGGCCAAATAGGGCACATGCTTTGAGGTTTTATGGAGTCATTTTGACCTTAGTAAATATAACTATAGCTTCCCTGGGAGCCCAGAAGGAGGACCTACAAATATTAAAGGTTGAAAATTTCCATTATCAGTGATAATTATGATTTTTGTGTTTTTAGCTATTAAAGTTATTATATTAGGACTTCTAGAAATAATAGCAAATATAATCTCCATATTTATAGATAGCTTGAAACTGCATAGTTAGATGTTCAGGTAAATGTGTATTGAATGATAGATAAATGAATCATCTAGATGCAGCCTTATTTAGAAGAAAGCAATATTGCTCTTACTTTCCTTCTCAGGAGCAAGGGAGCCTTTCCTTGAAGCCTCCATTCTAGGTGTCTTCTTCTCTCTCCTCTTTGGCCCCAGGATACAGTCATTGACAAGAGGAGTGGAATTATCAGGATTGATTTAGGTGGCATAGGTATTTTGGGTGTAAACCAGAAAGACCACTGCACTGGTTATAAAAATAATCCATGATTATCATAGGAAATTTGGAAAATAATAAAAAGCATAGTATAAAAAATTTTAAAACTATCATCACATAGTGATAACTATTGTTAACGTTGTGGGGTTTAGCTTTCCAGTTTTTATTTTTTAGAAAATTGTAGTCATGTTATATGTAGTTTTAGAGTCTTTTTTTTTTTTTTTTAAGATTCTGTATATTTATTTGACAGAGACACAGCAAGAGAGGGAACACAAGCAGTGGGAGTAGGAGAGGGAGGCTTTCCACTGAGCAGGAGCCAGATGCAGGGCTCAATCCCAGCACCCTGGGATCATGACCTGAGCCTCAGGCAGATGCTTAATAACTGAGCCACCCAGGCATCCCCATAGTGTTTTATAGTCTTAAATTTAGTGATCTAACACAACACATGAATTTTTTCATGTCACATGAGATGAGTGGTCTTCTGTGTTTTTTCATATGGCTGTGTTACAAATTATTTAAATAATTGTTTATTGTTAGAGATTGAGATCATCAGTAAAAAATTTTTTTTAAAAGATTTTTATTTATTTATTTGACAGATCACAAGTAGGCAGAGAGGCAGGCAGAGAGAGAGAGAGAGGAGGAAGCAGGCTCCCCACCAAGCAGAGAGCCCGATGCGGGGCTCGATCCCAGGACCCTGGGATCATGACCCGAGCTGAAGGCAGAGGCCCTAACCCACTGAGCCACCCAGGTGCCCCCATCAGTAAAATATTACTATGTATATGGTAAAGGCCAGATAGTATCAGTCATTGTGTACATCTGTGGTAAGGAATGTGGGTGAAGGGGCATAAATACTTGCAAAGCTTTTGGTGTACTTCTCTGGTTACATTACAGAAAACCTGTGCCATTTACACTTCCACAAATGTGTATGTGTCTATTTAACTGTGTTCTTGTCAGCATTGGGAATTATTTTGTAACTGCTAGTTTTACAGACAAAATGTGGTATTCTTTTGTTTTTCTCTGCTTTTTGGATTACTGGTATTGAATATTAGCAAAAGTAGATACCTATTGAATGAAAGAATAAATGTGTGTTTCTTGTGTAGATTATCTATGCATATCCTTTACATTTTTCCTTTTTATTGTGATACACATAAAATTCAGAACATAAAGTGTGTTAAAGGTAAGTGTAAAACTACACAGAATAAATTTATAATAATCTATATTAAATTGGCTATTCCAAATATTAATTTACCTAATTTATGATATAATCATTTTAAATTGTAGTATCTCAGAGCCTACTCTGGTTGGGTGAGTTTTTCCATCATACATCCTCCTGCCTAATAGACTTCACCTTTGATACCTAATGAAAAATAAGTTCTTTCTTTCCAAATTCTTTTATGTTATTTAGTAACTGTCTATGATTCTTTCTCACACCTCTTTGCTTTGGCAGCATAACACTTTATTTATCTTCATATTCTCCTGGTATCAAAATCTGTTTTCTGCTGTATTGAAAGAAATTAAAATTATTTTCTTACTCCTTGGCTCAGATTCTTTTTTCATTTTTAATTGTAATTGTGTGCGTTTGTTAGTGGGGGTGTGTCTCAGAGCTTGAGTAAGTGACATTTTCTTGTGTTATTTATTAATAGTTATAACTCCTGTTTATTGTTAACATTTTTCTCATGTTATCTTCTCTTTTGGTTCTATGAGATTATCAATATTCTTTTCCTTTATAGAGAGATGAAATATTATGGGCCTTACAGCTAATAGTGGTAGCTGGGATTGGAACCTAGCTTGCTAGTGATATGTTTGGATATTAAATTGAAAACTATACTGTCTTTGGTCTTGCATGTAGAAAGAGGCTGACCTGAGGTATCCAAGTTATGTTGAAATTTATAATTAATTTAAATTTGGTTCTTGTTCTCAAGTGGACTCTTCTCCCTATTATTGGCAGCTAGAAAAATAAAAGGCCTCAAATATAATTTAATAAAGCCAATAAGAACCATATCACTTTTATAGTCATTTTTGCTGTAAACTAGTGTTCGTACAACCCATGACTTGACACTTGACCAAACCGTCTTACATTACCTTATTTTGAATGTAGCAAGAACTGGCTTAACAAAATCTTGAAATCTCTGACTCCAATATTTGTGCTACAATAAACAATTTTGGGGCTTTTAGGTTTGTGTGGTGCACAGCCTGTCCAGGCCATTGACGCTTATTCTCATTGTTGACTCCCTGGCTTTCATGAGCAGTGTTGTCAACATTTAGGCTTTCCAAGGGAGATTATTTCTACCTAGCGGAGAAATCTTGGAGAAAGCCATCAGCTTCTTTTTATTAGAAATACAATAATTAGTGATAGTATCTAACATTTCTTGAATGCCAGGCACAGGTCCAAGTGCTTTCTGTATATTGACCCATTTTAAGCTTCACTGTAGCCCTATTAGTTTTTTCCCCATTTTACAGATACCAAAAGGTTAAATAACTTCTCAGGGTCACAGGGCTTATATCTGGCAGAGTGGGAGTTCAAACCTTGGCAGCTACCTCCAAAGTCCTTCATCACTTTGTTACACTAACATTTATTAGATGGAGAGAGGGAGGCATTGGTGACTCAGAAATAGGCATTCATATTTTTGGAAAGGCTGACTTGATGCTTGGTAGCAGCTCAAAATAGTTAAGCAGTTACCATTCATTAAATTCTTGACTCATAAAATGAGTCATCCTGCACCTAATATTATGGTGGGACACAATGAGTCAAGCATATTCTTTTGTGTTTATACAGATGTAGGTAAGATTGCATTTCCCGTAAGCAAAATGGTCTCCTAGAAAGATAGTGTTTAAAACTGCTTTGGAGGGTAGATTCAGAATCATAGTAACAGCCACAGAATGATCAATGATCAATGTTCAATACTCTCTGATAGTGTAGACCATGCCTTACTGGTCTTGCACTCTATCCTTTATAATGAATATTTCAGAAAAGGCAGACTGAATATTTTGAAATTGCCCAGGCTGGCTATAGGCAGAATTTGTCTTTGACACCTTCTCATTTTACCTGTCACTGGCACTTGGTCATCTCTGCCTTTCCCAATACTAGGTGGGGTGCAACCACTTTACTCATTGTCAACAAATCCCTTCTTAGATAGTCATATTAATATTTATAAGTATGGTATGCCTTTTCTTAGAAGGGCATTTGCATTTAATAAAAGAGTTAGAGGCCAGGCTACATTACTGTTGAGATTTGTTTCACTCCTTCCTGAAGATGAGGAGGTTTCTCCTTTTTATCTCTGTCTCTCTGTCATCAGTCTGTCTTGTTCTGTTGCCAAGTCTAGGTCTCAAGAAGGATACTTGGGTGGCCCAAGTTAACACTAGTGGGATGACTGATACTGATAAGGGTGAATGATGGAAGTGATTCATTGCAGAGCACCATTTTAATCTCACCTTCCCCCTCTTTCCATAGTTGAAAACTGACAAGTAAATGAAAACTTGGTTTATCATTTTTGGGCATTTAATATTACCCCGTGTTCTATACCATTCCTCCTCACTGCCTCTCATCAGGACTACTGAGGTGAATGAATTAGGGAAATTAAAGTGAAAATTCTGACCCAGTTTTTGGAAGTAGTTGATTGTGTAGTTTTTGGCTAATTTAGAAAGCTGTCACTTAAGAGTGTCTCTTGGTTAGAATTAATTGGTCAGTTCAGATGCGGCACAGTTGCTTCTCTGTTTGTCCCTAAGGTAGTAGCGTGTGGTGGAATCAGCTACTGGTCTAAGTTCAGGGATCACTAGCTGGCCTAGGGGACAATATGGAGTTAGGATCATATGGGGGTTATCAATATGGAGTTAGGATCAACATGTGAAGGGTAGAGGGATCTAGAAGCATAAATCTCACCATATTTTTCATCTTTTGCAGAAGCCTCTCTTATTATCCCCTTGGTCTTAGAATTAGAATTTTTTCCTTGGTAATGGTCAAGATCAGTCTACCAGGGCAGGGACATAGTGAGACTGTCAGCCTAGATTTTTTTAAATGGCAAAGGGGTAGGCTTTCGTGGTTTGTGTGTATAGGTGAGATGTTTCACACAATTGAAAATCTGCAAGGACAGAGAATAAATCCTTAGAAGCATGTGCATTGCATGATGGCCAGAGGAAGAGCTCTCAGAAGGGCTGACTTAGAAGGTACTGTTGGAGAAAGGAAGAGTAATGTCCATGAAACCAAGGGAGGAGGGCATGTATAGGGTAAGCACTAAACTGGTCGATACTGCAGAGAAGGCATACAAGACCAGAACAATTAATACTGCACTTGTCTCAGGAGGCTTGGTAGCACAGAGTTGCTGTTGACCTTTGCTCAGATATCTTCAACATGATGGTAGAAACCGAAGTCATTTCTGGAAACTGAGGAATGAATAATTACTGAGGAAATGGAGACAGTAGTGAACGAGTGTGTAGACTATTCTTTCAAGATGCTTGACTGTGAAAGTAAATAAGGGTGTAGGATGATACGATCAAGGAAAAGCTTTTTACTTTATTCTTTTTCAGGATGAGGAAAGAAAGTGGGTTTTTTTGGTTGTTGTTTGTTTGTTTGTTTGTTTTAATAGGCCAAGAGAAAAGGAGGTGATGGATGGGGAGAACAGTGGATGGAGAAAAGTGTTAAATGAGATGGGAAGGGATAGGAGTGTAGTCTGGGTGGGGAAAGAGAAGGGTCCAGGAGACCTCAAGAGAGGATGCAGTTTCATTTGACAGTGGGGCAAGTGTAGGGAAGTTGAGGACATTCTAGACATAGTTTGAAAGGTAGAGAGACTGCCTCTGACTGAGTACAGATTCACTGCATTCACAAGAATATAGGTAATAGAGTTTCAAAAGATTCTATAATTAAAAATGCATAGAATTTAAGATTATAATTTAATTTTTTTTCTGAATTGGGTTATCTTTTAAATTTTATAATTTTTATTTTTTTTAGGTTTATTAAGTAATCTGTACACCCAACATGGGGCTCAAATTCACAGCCCCAAGATCAAGAGCTGCATGCTTTTCCAACTGAGCCAGCCAGGTGCTCCAGAATGGAGTTATCTTTTAATTATTCCTAATATACAGTCGATTAAAATGATGTAAACATTTGACAAATTTAAAAATCTGTTAAACATAAAAGTAAAATTTCATGCCAGTTGCAGTTCTTGATGGGTAGATTGGGGAGGGTAGTGATATTTCTGTTAAGAAATGTAGTAGTGTAGATTTTTTGAGTGATCTCTGTTTGGAGCCCTGGGTTTTGCATCTTAGCACTATCATGTACCATGGTGAGAGTCAGATGGAGTAAGAATCAGGAATGGCTTCTTTAAAGAAGGAAAAAACCACTTCCCTTCTGGTACCTCTCCTTTATTTTTAATAGTCTGCTCACAGAATACTTTGTTTTGCTTCTCATACTTGTGGATACCAGCTAGGGTCCACAACTTAACTCATTCTGATACCACCTAGAGAGAGTGTCAGAAAGGAAGGGGGCAGACGGTTCCTAGTGCAGGAGATTTGGTCTCTGTGGGGTTTGGGATGCACCACCATCCTGAACATGGATGCATTCTTTACCAACACGGAAGCTCTCCTAAACCCCAAAGTTTGGGGATTTTTATGGAGGCTTTGTTATGTAGATATGATTGATGGCTATTGGGGACTGATTCAGCCTCCAGCCCCTCTCTCTTCATTGGAGGTGTATGTGGAGGGGTGAGACTGAAAGTTCCAACCCATGAATCATGATTGGTTCCCCTGACAACCAGCCTCTATCCTTAGGAGCTTTCCAAATGCATTAACATAAACTCAAGTGTGGTCAAAAGTGGCTTGTTATACATAACAAGACACCCATTTCACCTTTATGGCTGTGAAGCTATTTCAGTAACTGAGAACTTGAGACCAAATATAACAGAAGATGTTCCTATTACTCTTAACACTTAGGAAATTCCAAGGGTTTGGGAGTTGTGAGCCAGGAACATTGGATGAAGATCAAAAAACATATTTCTTACTACATACTACACAGTGGAGCATCACAGCTTTCTTCTACAAAGTGAGAGAGGAATGATTATGACAGGAGAGGGAGGAAAACAGAGGCTTAGACTTCAGTTCTTACATAGTTTTTAGGAAAGAGAATGATGCCAAATTCATAGTTTGAAACCTAATCCCCAAAGTGATGGTATTTGGAAGTAAGGTTTTGGGAGGCGGTTAGGTCATGAGGATGGCGCATTTATGACTGAAATTACTCCCTTATGAAAGAGGACCCAGAGAGCCTCATAGTCCATTCTAATGTGTAAATACACAGCAAAAAGACGGCTGTCTATGAACTAGGAAACAGGTCCCTACTAGACATTGAATCTGCAGTGTCTTGAATTTGGACTTCCCAGCCGTCAGAACTGTAAGGATTAGGTTTCTGTTATTTAAAAGCCACCCATTTTGTATTTTTTAACAGCAGCCTGAACAGACTAAGAGTACTTAAGAAAGTTGAAGATCTAGAAATTGATCTTAAAACTAATTGTGCCTGTGTACTCCTTAGAAAATCTTTGTATATCACCACTAGAAAGTATACCTCAAAGTTAAGACAGTAGTACAGAACAAAGTCTGGAAGCGTGGCAGGGCTGGGTCAAGGTCATTGAGCTTTCTTCAGTGTATTTGTTTTTATTGTTTCAATAATACGGCTTTGAGAGTCCTCAAGTCATTCTGAGTTTAGTTGGGTAAGTGACTGATACAGGGTCTGAATCTTATTTATGAACTGGGGAATTTGCGTTTAGACAATCCCTAAAGTTGCTTCCAATTCAAAAACTGATTTTGTGATCTAATAATTTGTATAGGCCACCCTTGATACTGGTAATGCATAGAAATTGAGACCAGTTTTATTCCCTTTCCTTTTCTTTTCTTTCTTTCTTTTTTTTTTTTAAGATTTATTTATTTATTTGAGAGAGGCAGAGATTGTGACAGAGATCATGAGCCTGGAGGAGAGGGAGAAACGGGCTTCCGGCTGAGCAGGGATTCTGATGTGGGACTCCATGGGGGGCTTGATTCCAGGACCCTGGGATCAGGCAGATGCTTAACCAGCTGAGCCATGCAGGCACCCATCATATGCTTTTTTTAATGAAAGGTTAATGTGGTTAGTTTTTCTCTTCTATCTTGTGATGTTTTGTAAATAATTATTGTTTGAACTCTTCGGAGTAATTTTTGGACTCTGTTCTTAAAATATATTGGTAAATAGGTCATCTTTCACGATATTAAAAATTAAGTTATATTCCTTATCCATAAGAAATGCTCACAGATTTACTATTTTTTCATTTGCTTAAATACGGGCCTGTGTCCAATTTGACATTGTAGTGATTATCATTTCTTTGAATTTTAAGACTCCCTCTTCTTCCCACCTACAAATACAATGAACGAAACTAGAGAGTCTGAGCCAAGGAGCAAAGGGGAAAGCATAAAGAAAAAAAATTTAAAATAAATAGAATTTTGATATCTGAGAGAAAGTAAAATAAATAAAAAAATTGTTGGCCAAAGATAAAATAAGTGAGAATGAATACTATATATTTACTGAATAACATAACACATTCTGGAGAGAAATCTTTTTTTTTTTTTTAATTAAGTAGGTCTTGGGTATACAGCTTTATAATTCAAGATTGTATACTCTATAGAGTGATCACCAGAAGTCTAATACCACCCATTGCCGTACAGTTGACTCCCTTCATCCCTTTTCCTTACTCCCTCCCCTTCTGGTAACCACTAATGTATTCTCTGTATCTGTGAGTTTGTTTTTGTCTTGTTTTGTTTATTCATTTGTTTTGATTTTTTAGATTTATGTATGAATGAAATCACATGGTATTCTCTTTTTTCTGTCTGACTTACTTTGCTGAGTGTAATACCCTTAAGGTCAATCCATGCGGAGAATGGCAAGATTTCATTTTTTTTTAATGGTTGAGTCATAGTCCATTGTGTAAATATACCATATCTTCTTTATCCATTCACTTTTTGGACATTTAGTTTGCTTTCATATCTTAGCTATTGTGAATAATACTGCAATGAACATATGGGAACCTGTAACCTTTTGAGTTCATGTTTTTATATTCTTTGGAAAAATACCCAGTAGAATACCTGGGTCATATGGCAGTTCTCTTCTTAATTTTTAGAAGAATGTTTTACATAGCGGCTCTACCAATTTACAGTTTTGCTAGCGATGTACAAGCATTCCCTTTTCTCCACATCCTTGTCAGCACTTGTTATTTCTTGTTTTTTGATAATAGCCATTCTCAGTGTTAGGTGATATCTTACTTTTGTTTTTATTTGTATTTTCCTAATAATTAGTGATGTTGAATGTATTTTCATGTGCCTGTTGCCTATCTCTACGTCTTCTTTGGCTAAATGTCTATTCAGATCCTCTGCTCTTTTTTAGTCAATTTTTTTTTCTTGTTTTGTTGTATGAGTTCTTTATGTATTTTGGATATTAATTCCCTATTGGTTATATGGTTTACAGATATCTCCTCCCTCCAGAGGGTTGCCTTTTTGTCTTGATGATGGTTTCCTTTGCTGTGGGGAAGCTTTTTAGTTTAATGTAGTCCATTTGTTTATTTTTACTTTTGTTTCCCTTGCTTTTGGAGTCATATATCACTTTAGTGTCAGAGAGCTTATATGTATGAACACAGATGCAAAACCCTCTTTTCCGTGTTTTTGTTTAGGAATTTTACAGTGTCAGGTCTAGAGTTTGACGATTTTGTTTATCTTTTCAAAGAACTCTTAGTTTCACTGAACTTTTCTACTGTTTTTTTGTTGTTTGTTTTTGTTTGGTTTTTTGGTCTCTATTTCATTTGTTTTCACTCTGATCTTTATTATGTCCTTTCTTCTAACTTTGGATTTTGTTCTTCTTTTTCTACTTCCTTTAAATATAAAGTTACATTGTTTGAGATTTTCTTATTTCTTGAGGTAGGCGTGTTATTGCTATGGCTTTCCTCTTGGAACCACTTTTGCTGCATCCATTGATGGTGTTATGTCCTATTACTGGTTTCATTTGTCTGTAGATTTTTTAAAATTTTTCCTTTGATTTCTTCAGTGACCCATTGGTTGTTCAGTAGCATGCTATTTAATCTCCGTGGTCCCCCCCCCCCATTTCCTGCTTGTAATTAATTTCCAGTTTTATACCATTGTCATCGGAAAAGATGTTTAGTATAATTTCAGTTTTCTTGTATTTATTGAGACTTGTTTTGTGACCCAACATGTGATCTATCTTGCAGAATGTTCCACACACACTTGAGAAGATCATGTATTCTGTTGCTTTGGATGGAATGTTCTACTTATACTTCATGAGTTGATCTGATCTAATGTTGTTTAAAGCCCATGTTTCCTTATTGATTTTTTGTCTGGATGATCTCTCCATTGATGAATGTGGGATATTAAAGTTCTGTCTATTACTGTATTGCATCCAATTTCTTATGTTAGGTCTGTGAATATATGCTATATGTTTTAGGTGCTTCCATGTTGGGTACATATATATTTATAAATGTTGTATCTTCTTGATGGATCAACCTCTTTATCATTATGTAATGTCCTTTTTCTTTTATTATGATGTTTTTTTAAAATCTGTTTTGTCTAATACGATTATAGCTACTCCCACTCTCTTTCATTTTTATTTGCATAGAATATCTTTTTCTATCCTTTCGCTTTCAGTCTATGTGTGTTCTTTCTTCTGATGTGAGTCTCTTGCAGGTAGCATATAGTTGGATCTTGTTTTAACTTTTCTTTTTTTTAAAGATATTTTATTTATTTATTTGACAGAAAGAGATCACATGTAGGCAGACAGGCAGGCAGAGAGCCCTATGCGGGACTTGATCCCAGGACCCTGAGATCATGACCGGAGCCGAAGGCAGTGGCTTAACCCACTGAGCCACCCAGGCGCCCTGTTTTAACTTTTCTAAATTCTGTTTTGATTTTGCTGCTCTAAGGGAGTCTTTTGCTTTGACTTCCAGCTTGCTGATTGTTCTTCTTCGTTCAGTTTGCTGTTGAAACCCTCTGTAGTGTTTTTCAGTTCAGTTATAACTTCTGTTTGGTGCTTTCTTTTATTTTTTAAATCTTTTTGCTGGAGTTTCCACTGTGTTTATTCATTCTTCTCCTGAGTTCAGTGAGCATCTTTATGATCATTACTTTGAGCTTTTTATCAGGTAAATGGCTTTTGTCCATTTCATTTAGTTCTTTTTCTGAGGTTTTGTCTTGTTCTTTTGTTTGGAACATATTCCCCTCTCTCCTCATTTTGCCAACTCTCTGTGTTTGTTTCTATATAGTACATATGCCAGCTAACTCTGACAGTCTTGAAAGTGTGTGGTCTTATGTAGGACATATCTTGTGGGGCCCAGAAGTGCAATCTCCTTGGTCACCAGAGCCAGGAGCTCATGGGGTGTTCTCTGTGTAGGCTGTGTGTGCCCTCTTATTGCGGTGGGGCCATGGCTCTGTCATGTTGGTGGGTGGGGCACATCTGTGACTGCTGTGGCTCATTGATGGTTGAGATTGTCTCCTGACCTCACTGTAAATGCTGTGGCCCACTGGTCGTAATGCTGATCCTCCATGCAGCTATAGGGCAAGTCAGGGTTCTCAGTAGGGTGCACCTGTTGGCACCAGGAAGTTGGAGGGAGAATTCCGGAATGGCACCCACCAGTGCTGGTATTAGTAATGTAGGCTGAGATTGCAGAAATTGCTCCCACCAGTCTTCCAGTTCCAAGGGAGGGTCCTTGCTGTTTTCTGACTTTCCAGCAAATACTTAAAGGTTAGTAAATGGGTTGAATTTACTTACGGTCTGTGCACCTTTCAAACTGATAGTTTTGCACTGGTGTCCTGGTTGAGTGAGTCATTGCAGGAGGACTTTAATGTTCCCTGCATTTTTTTTTTAAGTTTTTCTGAATGTAATCCTCATTCATTTTCAAAGCGCAGTGTTTTTGAAAATTTTTCCTCTTGTGAAGGATCTGAGTTGGTGTGCTGTGTGTGGCACAAACTTGAATCCCTTGCTC
Organism: Mustela lutreola; assembly: GCF_030435805.1. NCBI lineage: Eukaryota > Metazoa > Chordata > Mammalia > Carnivora > Mustelidae > Mustela > Mustela lutreola. The sequence continues at coordinate 71,207,166 of NC_081301.1, forward strand.
CTCAGGAAAAAGTTCCGAGTTGTTGCTATCCTTCCCAGTGGTGAGTGGTTGTGGCTGGGAGGTGGTTGTTTACTGGTGAGTCTGTTCTCTGCCTCTCTTTCTATCTCAGTGCTGTGCTTTTATCCTTTGTTATGGAGGCTCTGTTCATTTGTTTTTCAAATTCCTTTCAGAGGGAATTATTCCATATGCAAGTATAGTTTTGTTGTGTCCATAGGGGGAAGTAAGTTCAGGATCTCGTTACACTGCTATCTCCAACCCAACTGTAGAAACTGTTTATTATTAGAATTTTTTAGATTGGAAACCTGTGTACATAGGTAGTTTCTTTGTTATCTGAGTTGGCAGAACATCTTTTTATAAAGAGTCTAAGAAATTTCTCCTCTGAAAGAGTGTCAGGAACAGTTGTTCTTCTTTACAGTTGATTTCTGTTTAGCTTTTGGCCAAACTGATTCATGATTTGTCTGCCAGTGTGGGGTTGGCCATGAAAACATACAGAGCTAGTTGGTGCCATTTTGTGTGCTAACCTCTGTTTCTTCCCATGATTCTGTAATAGTTGACCACCACCTGAATGGTATAAAAGAACATAAATTTCCTGTGTTACACTGTTGAAGGGGCCAATTCTGGAATTAGTTTCTCTGGGATAAAATAATGGAGTGCCAAGGCTGATTACTTCTGGAGAATCTTTTTCCTTGCCTTTTCCAGCATCTAGAGGCTGCCCTCATTCCTTAGCTCTTGGCTTATCTCCTTCCCTTATAAGGACTCTTGTGATTACATTGGGCCACCTGAGTAATACAGAATAATGTCCCCTTCTCAAGATCCTTAACTTATCACCTCTGCAAAGTCTCTTTTGCCATGTAAGATAACATATTCACACGTTCTGGGATATCAGACATTTTTAGTTTTTTTTTCATCCATTTGCCTGAGGTTGTATTTTACAGGGCCTAATTGAATGAGTAAAGGTTAACCACCTTAAATATTCTTGGAGCAGGTTGGAGGTGTTAAAAAAAAATCAATACAAAGCAAGCGTAATTAAGAAAATAATGGAGTTTGGGAACAGCTCTGGATTGCAGGTTTTTCCATCTGACTTTGGAATTTAAAGAATATTCAGGATTAGTTTCAATTCTTACTTATTCCAGTGCAAAATTTGGTGATCTTGAGGATTTTGTGTAAATTTTGGAAAGTTATGATTCAGCCTATTTTAGGGTAAACCCAGGGTTTTACCTGAGGGAATTAACCAAGTCCCTATATTCAGTCTTCAGTGGTCATAGAACACCCAGTTTTGCTTGTCCTAGGTGTATAATTCTACAGTTTGTGATTGCTTCAGACATTGCCTAAAATTCTTTGAATCTTATACCAAACTTGACTCTCCTGCTTTCGGAAAGACTTAAAGTAAAGGAAGAACCACCTCTTTCTGTGACTCCATTATAGACCCTTAACGTATTAGAAGTAAAATTAATTCTTTAGGGCATTGTTTCTGAAACTGCTATTCTATATTATACTCTTTTATAGTTTCTTTTCTTTTCTTTTGTTTAGAGAGAGAGAATGAGCATGCATGTTGTGGGAAGGTACACAGGGAGAGAGAGAAAATCCCAAGCAGTCTCTGCACCCAGCATGAAGCCTGACTTGGGGCCCAGTCCCAGCACCCTGACATCATGACCTGAGCTGAAATCAAGAGTCAGTTGCTCAACTGACTGAGCCACCCAGGTGCCCCTCATAGTTTCTTTTTCAATGGCTTTATTGAGATAGAATTCATATACCATAAAGTCCTCCATTTCAATTGTACATTTCATTGTAGTTTAGTACAGTCACAAAGTTGGACAGCCATCACCATAGCCCAATTGTAGAACTTTTTCATCATTCCAGAAAGAAACCCCATACCTATTAGTCACTCTCATGTTTCTGTCTGAGCTTTTTCATTTATCGGTTGATGGACATTGGATTGTTTCCACTTTTTGGCTATTAAAAACAGTGCTATGAACATTTGTGTACATGTTTTTATATAAATGTGTGTTCTCAGTTCTGTTGAGTATATACTGTAGTAGAATTTCTGGGTCATGTAGTAATTCTATAACCTTTTGAGGAACTGCCAGAATTTTCCAAACATCAACACTTGTTGTTATCTGACTGTTTGATTCTAACCATGACTAGTGGTTGTGAAGTGGTGTCACTTCACATAATAATATCAAGTGGTGATATTATTATGGTTAATAATATCTAGCATCTTTTCATGTGCTTGTTGGCCATTTGTATATCTTTTCTTAGGGAAATGTTCCATAGAACATACTATGGTTGGGTGAAGTGTTATAGAGATGTCTTTCAGGTTTAGTTGGTTATTTAAGTTTTCTATTTCCTCGATCTTTTGTCTGGTTTATCTGTTTATTACTGAATGTGAGGTTTTGATGTTTTTTTTTAACATTAAAGTCTATTTCTCCCTTCATTTCGGTCAATTTTTGCTTCATGTACTTTGATGCTCTGTTAGCTATTATATCTTCCTCATGGATTGACCCTTTTATCATTATAAAATACCCTCCATTATCTCTAGTAACATTTTTTTTTTTTTTTTTTTTTTTTTTTTTTTTTTAATTTATCAGAGAGAGAGAGGGGGAGAGAGTGAGCACAGGCAGACAGAATGGCAGGCAGAGGCAGAGGGAGAAGCAGGCTCCCTGCTGAACAAGGAGCCCGATGTGGGACTCGATCCCAGGACGCTGGGATCATGACCTGAGCCGAAGGCAGCTGCTTAACCAACTGAGCCACCCAGGCGTCCCACATTTTTTGTTTTTAAGTCTGTTCTCTGGGCCACCTAGCTGCCTCGGTCAGTAGAACATGTGACTCTTGATCTCAGGGTTGTAAGTTCAAGCCCCACTTTGGGTGCAAAGATTACTTAAAAAAAATAAAAGCTAAAAAAAGTCTGTTTTCTCTAATATTAGTATAGTCATGCCAACTTTCTTGTTTTTGTATGTTTTCATGATACATCTTTTTCTGTTTTTATTTCCATTTCCATTTGTATCTTTGAATTTAAAGTATGTTTTCTGTATAAATATAAATTTATTACATTTTTAAATACAATCTGATAATCTCAGCCTTTTGGTTGGGTTGTTTATTCCACTCACATTTAACGATGTTATCCATATACTCATTGACTTTGAACTACATGGGTCCACTTATAGGTAGGATTTTTTTAAAATAAATACAGTAGAGTACTATAGATGTATTTTCTCTTCATTTATGATTTTCTTAATAACCTTTTTTCCTAGCTTACCTTATTATAGGAATACAGTATATAATATATAAAACATAAAAAATATGTGTTAATCAACTGTTTATGTTATCAATAAGGGTTTTGGACAACAGTAGGCTATTAGTACTTTAGTCTTTTGGGGGTAAAAGTTATGCATAGATTTTCAACTGCATGTGGTACCCCCCTTCCCATGTTGTTCAAGGGTCAACCAAAATTAGATTATTTTTGACACATTTACTTTTTATTTATTTACTTTCATTCTTTGTATTGTCTTTTTTGTTTCTTTTTTATTGCATTTTTTTTTTTTTTTTGCCTTAAGTAAACATTTAAAAATTTATCCTTTTAGGGGCGCCTGGGTGGCTCAGTGGGTTGAAGCCTCTGCTTTCGGCTCAGGTCATGATCCCAGGGTCCTGGGATCGAGCCCCGCATCGGGCTCTCTGCTCAGCAGGGAGCCTGCTTCCTCCTCTCTCTCTGCCTGCCTCTCTGCCTACTTGTGATCTCTATCTGTCAAATAAATAAATAAAATTAAAAAAAATATATCCTTTTAATTTCTTTAATGATGTTTTCACTATACTTTTAGAGTATTTTTATTAGTGGTTCTATAGGGCTTACCATATATATATTAATATATCAGAATCAGCTTCAGATTTATACCAGATTAATTGCAGTGGTATATAGAAACATTAATTCTATATAGCTTTATTGCCTTCTCCTCCCCACATTTTGTAGTATACATATTGCACTTTTAATGTTACAGATCCAAAAATGTATTGTAATAGATACTCCTTTACCATATGTAGTAATTTCCTTGGCCTATTACAACTTTGCTCCCACATACCTCATTTGCATTGGTAATTGACAAATATATCACATATATCTTACATGCTTGTATGTTATAGTCCTAATGACACGTTATGTATGTAGTGTTTCATACAGTTGATATTTGTCAGTTATGATAGGCAAGAAGAATATGCATTTATGATGACTTCTACTGATGTTCTTTGTTTTTTTATGTAGATTTTGTTTCTGCTGAGAAGTCTGCTATAGTCGATCTTGGATTTTTTTTTTTCCAATAAACTTGAGAAAGTTTAACCATTATTGCTTGAATGACTTTTTGTTGTTGCTGTTCCTATCTATCCTCTCCTTCTGGTACTCTCATTACAAGTATGTTGGTACAATTAATGATGTCCCATATTTCTGTGAGGCTTACTTCATTTTTCCGCATTCTTTTTTCTTTCTGATATCTCTCTTGATCTCTATCTTTCTTGAAGTTTGCTTATTCTTTCTTCTGTCAGTTCAAATCTATTGAAGCACCCTAGTGAGATTTTTTTCCTTTTTTTCTGTTGTACTTTTCAACTCCAGAATTTCCATTTGGTTCTTTTTAAGAATTTCTGTTTATTGATATTCTCTATTTGATGCAATATTATCATCATACTTTACTTCTTTAGTTATCGATTTCTGTATTTGTGAGAATATGTTCATAATTGTTATTTTAAAATCTTTTTCTGATAAATTCAACATCTGATCGTACTCACAGGCATTATCTGTTGCTTGCTTTTCCCCCCTGGTAAATGGGTCATACTTTCTTATTTATGGGCTTCCTCACGTGTTGTTGTTGTTGTTGGAAATTGGACATTTCATATAATACACTGTAGCAGCCTTGGGCACTGGTTGTCCTCTACTGCCCCCTTTCAGGCCTTGGTATATTATTTGCTTGTTTATTTCTCTATTAACTGACCAGTCTGTTTCCCTTCCAACAGTATTAAGCTTCTGATGTTGTTCCTCGGAAGTTTTGCATATGCCCATAATTACCTTGGGATGACAGTGATACTGGTAGGGTTTTCTCAACTCTCTTTCTGATCATACCCAACTGTTGAGCTCCATTGATTACAGGATAATTACTCTATTGTTTTTAATAATGCTCTGAGATATAAATTGCTTTGTAAATGAATCTAATCAAATTATGTCTTCTTTGAAGGAATTACTTCAGAGGTCAGTGTTTGACATTTGTTCAACCCCAGGAGCGCTTCTTCCAACCGATTCCCAGTTCTCTCTTGCAAACAGCTGGCCTGCAGTTTAGCGTGTATCTTGAATCTCCTCCCAGTTGCCTTTCACCACAGTCTTCACTGTTCTTGAGAGCACACACTAGGCTTGAACTTCTCCAGGCTTTGTTGCAAATGAGGAAAGTTTCTTTGGGTAGAGGTTAGAAGCTATCTGTTATGGCCTGCTTCCCCCTTCTGGCAAAGTCTTTGAGTCAGGACTCTGGAGCTGGTGTGGTGACAATGAAAAGCTTCTCCTTGACTGGCATTCTTGCTCTAGTTGGGGAATGCTTGGTAGAGGTGCCGCAGCCCGAGGTCTACTCAGCTGCCACTCCTGGTGTGGAACCACTGTGGCAGGAATGTTCAGGGCCTTATTATTCTTGATGTGACACACTCAAGTTAGAGCTATCATTCCGCAGTGGGGTCTGGGTGGAAGAAGGGAGCCTCCACCTGTCAGTCATACTCCTTTCCAACTAAGCCTCAGCAACTGGCAGCTGGAGGCAGTCCTGCTCCTCCTGGGGTGAATTCCCCTCTGGCTAGTAGCTGCAGGCAGAGGGAGCTATTCTGGCTTTTGCAGTGTGGAGTACTCTTGCTCAGCTGAGAGGAGAGAGGTAGGGGAGTATTCTTGGTTCAAGTGCCACACACTTTCTTACCAAATTTGCATAGGTTTTCTTGAATAATTTATTTTTAAATTTGCTCTTTACCTTTGGGACCATTTCTAGAAGCTTTAAATAGTTGTTTTAATAATTTTCACCAGTTTTGCATGACAGAATTAAGTGTGGAATAGTTTATTCTCAAAACTTAACTTTAATTACCAAATGTTACAATTGTGCTCTTTTTTTTTTTTTTTTGAAGATTTTTAAAATTTATTTGACAGAGAGAGACACAGATTGAGAGAGAGGGAACACTAGTAGGGGGAGTGGGAGAGGGAGAAGCAGGGAGCTTCCCACTGAGCAGGGAGCCCCAATGGGGCTCGATCCCAGGACCCTGAGATCATGACCCGAGCCTAACCAACTGAGCCACCCAGGTGCCCCCCAGTTGTGCTTTTTTTTTTTTTTTTTTTAAATTTTTATTTATTTATTTGACAGAGAGAGATCACAAGTAGGCAGAGAGGCAGGCAGAGAGAGAGGAGGAAGCAGGCTCCCTGCTGAGCAGAGAGCCCGATGTGGGACTCAATCCCAGGACCCCGAGATCATGACCCGAGCCGAAGGCAGTGGCTTAACCCACTGAGCCACCCAGGCGCCCCCCCGGTTGTGCTTTTTAAGCTAGTGGACGTTTGTCGAGATCTTTCTTCACAGTTAGTAGACAAAATAAGTCATACAGTTTCATTGAGTTATTTATTGTTTTTGAAATCCCACCAAGTAGATGTAGTTAAACCTTTTGAATATTGCCAGACCAAATACAGTTCTTGGGGCATAACAAGGAATGAGCAGTGGTACTTTATTAAGATTTAGGCTAGGTATATACATACATAATCATGTTGTTATTTAAGATTACCTTTCCCCTAAATGAGTTGTCTTGAAGATGATGCAGGGAGGGTAAGAGAAAGACCGGCTCCCTGTGGCAAGAAGAGGAGCATCTGTTAGAGGAAAGGTTTAAGGAAAAGTCAGCCCACAGAATTAAGAATGTCAGAGGCCATGTGGTACTCTTAGAATATCCTGTAGTGTAAGTCAAGGTGAGAACTTCTGTACGAACAAACAAACCTAGCAACAACAAGAAAAACCCTTCATATGTTAGATGTGAGAGATTGGTCCTATGAAATTTTTAGTGGACATTGGAAATGCGTATTATCTTAAGGGGAGCGTTAGGGGAAGAAGCAATAAAAGCTTTTGTATTTAATTTCCTGGTGGTTGAGGAGTTCGCATACTAGACTTGGAAGCAGATAATACCTCATAGTGCAACCAACAGGAAGTACCCTGTTGGATAAACCAAGCATCTGGTTGTATGAAATTGGAGCTCAGAGAACTGATAAATTTTATTATATAGGGTGTGAGGGCTGTGGCTGCTGCCAGATGTAGTTGAGATCCGTTCTTGTTTTTCTCACTCTCCTGATATTTCTGTTCTTTATGTCCATAGTCTGGAGTAGTTTTGCATGTTGTGGGTCCAAAGTTGCTTATGCCACCATGGCCTCTTTAAATAACCTTTTTTTTTCTTTCAGTGGGGATGGGAGGGTGGGCCTGAATTTACAGCCAGATTGAGCAGGAAACACAGAGTTCCTGTATATCCCATTTCCCCTCAGTTGTACAACTTCTTCCACTATTGACATCCTGTACCAGAGTAGTACATTTGTTACAGCTGATGAACCTACATTGACAAATCGTAATCATCCAGTTACGTCATTTGCCTAAGCTTCACTCTTCACTCTTCTACCTCTGTGGTTTAGTAAATGTATAAAGACAGTATCTACCTTTATATTATCACACAGACTGGTTTCACTGTCCTAAAAGTCCTCTGTACTCTGCCTTTTTATCTTCCACTCCTCAATCTCTGTGAGACTTTTTCTTTTGTTTTTAAAATTACTTAAGGAATCAGTTCTGTTACAATTCCACTCCTTACTGAATTGTTGAACTACATGTACTTTGACTATAATATAGTTCAGAAAATTTCTACGTATGTAAGGACTGCTGATACCTCCGTTTTATTCCTTTCTTCCCTTTCTTTCTCCTATTAACGATATGTCAGTGACCATACTGTGTAAAAGAAATATTCTTTTATTTCTTGAGATTTCCTTGTTGATCTGCTAATTGGAGATACTTCTGGACAAATGATAAAATCTGATAATACAACCCTAAGTTGTAAGGTTTTGCTTTAGCCCCATAGAGGTAGAAGAAAATTTTAAAATGATTTCTATTCTTGGGCGCCTGGGTGGCTCAGTGAGTTAAGCCTCTGCCTTCGGCTCAGGTCATGATCCCAGGGTCCTGGAATCTCTGCTTAGCAGGGAGCCTGCTTTCCCGTCTCTCTCTGCCTGCCTCTGCCTACTTGTGATTTTTCTCTCTCTGCCAAATAAATAAGTAAAAAATTCCTTAAAAAACTTGTTTACTGTTCTCTGTTTAGAGGTTATGGTCACTTCTTGCACAGATCTCAAATACAGAAATGACATGTTCTTGCTGTGTACCCTTACCTAACACAGCTTTATAATTTTTGGGTACCTTAATGCACATGCTGATTAATTTCTCCTTCCTGCACCCCTTTTGGAAGAATCTTCCCAGACTTTACTACCCAATTGATCAATCTTTGCAGGATGAGCAACTGATCTAGTAGAAACCAGTCTAGAGACTCGATTGCCTGAATTGAGCCCATTGGATTCTTCTTCCCTGAGAATGGAGACCTTGAGATATTGAGTTAATTAGATGATGATGAATGCTTGGGGTGAAAGATCATCTTGAGTTGTGACCAGGTTCTGAAATATCCCATATACTTACATAACTTACATCATGTGCCAGCCAGGGGAAACAATAAAAGCCATGAGTCAGTAGAGGAAGGTAGTCTACAGAGAGGAGCTGATAGTGGAGGACACATGTACAGACCCATGAGAATTGTGGCAGGAACTCCTAGTCCTAGTTTTCACTTGATCCAGCTAACTTTGTTTTCTTTCCTTGAGTATCTGTGAGATTTTTTTTTAATTAATTTTTTATTTTTTTATCCCCAGGGGTACAGGTCTGTGAATCGCCAGGTTTACACACTTCACAGCACTCACCAAAGCACATACCCTCCCCAATGTCCATAATCCCACCCCCCTTCTCCCATCCCCCCTCCCGCCAGCAACCCTCAGTTTGTTTTGTGAGATTAAGAGTCACTTATGGTTTGTCTACCTCCCAATCCCATCTTGTTTCATTGATTCTTCTCCTACCCACGTAAGCCCCCATGTTGCATCTCCACTTCCTCATATCAGGGAGATCATATGATAGTTGTCTTTCTCTGCTTGACTTATTTCGCTAAGCATGATACGCTCTAGTTCCATCCATGTTGTCGCAAATGGCAAGATTTCATTTCTTTTGATGGCTGCATAGTATTCCATTGTGTATATGTACTACATCTTCTTTATCCATTCATATGTTGATGGACATCTAGGTTCTTTCCATAGTTTGGCTATGGTGGACATTGCTGCTATAAACATTCAGGTGCATGTGCCCCTTTGGATCACTACGTTTGTATCTTTAGGGTAAATACCCAGTAGTGCAATTGCTGGGTCATAGGGCAGTTCTATTTTCAACATTTCGAGGAAGCTCCATGCTGTTTTCCAGAGTGGCTGCACCAGCTTGCATTCCTACCAACAGTGTAGGAGGGTTCCCCTTTCTCCGCATCCTCGCCAGCATCTGTCATTTCCTGACTTGTTGATTTTAGCCATTCTGACTGTTTTGAGGTGATATCTCATTGTGGTTTTGATTTGTATTTCCCTGATGCCGAGTGATATGGAGCACTTTTTATGTGTCTGTTGGCCATCTGGATGTCTTCTTTGCAGAAATGTCTGTTCATGTCCTCTGCCCATTTCTTGATTGGATTATTTGTTCTTTGGGTGTTGAGTTTGCTAAGTTCTTTATAGATTTTGGACACTAGTCCTTTATCTGATATGTCATTTGCAAATATCTTCTCCCATTCTGTCAGTTGTCTTTTGGTTTTGTTAACTGTTTCCTTTGCTGTGCAAAAGCTTTTGATCTTGATGAAATCCCAATAGTTCATTTTTGCCCTTGCTTCCCTTGCCTTTGGCGATGTTCCTAGGAAGATGTTGCTGCGGCTGAGGTCGAAGAGTTGCTGCCTGTGTTCTCCTCAAGGATTTTGATGGATTCCTTTCTCACATTGAGGTCCTTCATCCATTTTGAGTCTATTTTTGTGTGTGGTGTAAGGAAATGGTCCAATTTCATTTTTCTGCATGTGAATGTCCAATTTTCCCAGCACCATTTATTGAAGAGGCTGTATTTTTTCCATTGGACATTCTTTCCTGCTTTGTCAAAGATTAGTTGACTGTAGAGTTGAGGGTCTATTTCTGGGCTTTCTATTCTGTTCCATTGATCTATGTGTCTGTTTTTGTGCCAGTACCATGCTGTCTTGATGATGACAGCTTTGTAATAGAGCTTGAAGTCCGGAATTGTGATGCCACCAACTTTGGCTTTCTTTTTCAATATCCCTTTGGCTATTCGAGGTCTTTTCTGGTTCCATATAAATTTTAGAATTATTTGTTCCATTTCTTTGAAAAAGATGGATGGTACTTTGATAGGAATTGCATTGAGTGTGTAGATTGCATTAGGTAGCATAGATATTTTCACAATATTTATTCTTCCCCTGCAGGAGCATGGAACATTTTTCCATTTCTTTGTGTCTTCCTCAATTTCCTTCATGAGTACTTTATAGTTTTCTGAGTATAGATTCTTAGCCTCTTTGGTTAGGTTTATTCCTAGGTATCTTACGGTTTTGGGTGCAATTGTAAATGGGATTGACTCCTTAATTTCTCTTTCTTCTGTCTTGTTGTTGGTGTAGAGAAATGAAACTGATTTCTGTGCATTGATTTTATATCCTGACACTTTACTGAATTCCTGTATAAGTTCTAGCCATTTTGGAGTGGAGTCCTTTGGGTTTTCCACATATAGTATCATATCATCTGCAAAGAATGATACTTTGACTTCTTTGCCAATTTGGATGCCTTTAATTTCCTTTTATTGTCTGATTGCTGAGGCTAGGACTTCTAGTACTATGTTGAATAGCAGTGGTGATAATAGATATCCCTGCCATGTTCCTGACCTTAGCAGAAAAGCTTTCAGTTTTTCTCCATTGAGAATGATATTTGCGGTGGGTTTTTCATAAATGGCTTTGATAATATTGAGGTATGTGCCCTCTATCCCTACACTTTGAAGGGTTTTGATCAGGAAGGGATGCCGTACTTTGTCAAATGCTTTTTCATCATCTATGGAGAGTATCATATGGTTCTTGTTCTCTCTTTTATTGATGTGTTGTATCACATTGATTGCTTTGCGGATGTTGAACCAATCTTGCAGCCCTGTAATAAATCCCACTTGGTCGTGGTGAATAATCCTTTTAATGTACTGTTGAATCCTATTGGCTAGTATTTTGGTGAGAATTTTCGCATCTGTGTTCATCAAGGTTATTGGTCTATAGCTCTCTTTTTTGATGGGATCCTTGTCTGGTTTTGGGATCAAGGTGATGCTGGCCTCCTAAAATGAGTTTGGAAGTTTTCCTTCCATTTTTATTTTTTGGAACAGTTTCAGGAGGATAGGAATTAGTTCTTCTTTAAATGTTTGGTAGAAATCCCCCGGGAAGCCATCTGGCCCTGGGCTTTTGTTTGTTTGGAGATTTTTAATGACTGTTTCAATCTCCTTACTGGTTATGGGTCTGTTCAGGCTTTCTACTTCTTCCTGGTTCAGTTGTAGTAGTTTATATGTTTCTAGGAATGCATCCATTTCTTCCAGATTGTCAAATTTGTTGGCGTAGAGTTGCTCATAGTATGTTCTTATAATAGTTTGTATTTCTTTGGTGTTAGCTGTGATCTCTCTACTTTCATTCATGATTTTATTTATTTGGGTCCTTTCTCTTTTCTTTTTGATAAGTCGGGCCAGCGGCTTATCAATCTTATTCATTCTTTCAAAGAACTAGCTCCTAGTTTCATTGATTTGTTCTTTTTTTTTTTTTTTTTTTTTTTGTTTCTATTTCATTGATTTCTGCTCTGATCTTTATGATTTCTCTTCTCCTGCTGGGTTTAGGGTTTCTTCCTTGTTCTTTCTCCAGCTCCTTAAGGTGTAGAGTTAGGTTGTGTACCTGAGACCTTTCTTGTTTCTTGAGAAAGGCTTGTACTGCTATATATTTTCCTCTCAGGACTGCCTTTGTTGTGTCCCACAGATTTTGAACCATTGTGTTTTCATTATCATTTGTTTCCATGATTTTTTTCAGTTCTTCTTTAATTTCCTCGTTGACCCATTCATTCTTTAGAAGTATGCTGTTTAGTCTCTGTGTATTTGGGTTCTTTCCAGACTTCCTCTTGTGGTTGAGTTCTAGCTTTGGAGCGTTGTGGTCTGAAAATATGCAGAGAATGATCCCAATCTTTTGATACCGGTAGAGTCCTGATTTAGGACTGAGGATGTGATCTATGGAGAATGTTCTATGTGCACTAGAGAAGAATGTGTATTCTGTTGCTTTGGGATGAAGTGTTCTGAATATATCTGCAGTGTCCATCTGGTCCAGTGTGTCATTTAAGGCCTTTATTTCCTTGTTGATCTTTTGCTTGGATGATCTGTCCATTTCAGTGAGGGGAGTGTTAAAGTCCCCTACTATTATTGTATTATTGTTGATGTGTTTCTTTGATTTTGTTATTAATTGGTTTATATAGTTAGCAGCTCCCACTTTGGGGGCATAGACATTTAAAATTGTTAGATCTTCTTGTGAACAGACCCTTTGAGTATGATATAGTGTCCTTCCTCATCTCTTATTATAGTCTTTGGCTTAAAATCTAATTGATCTGATATAAGGATTGCCACTCCTGCTTTCTTCTGATGTCCATTAGCATGGTAAATTCTTTTCCACCCCCTCACTTTAAATCTGGAGGTGTCTTCAGGCTTAAAATGAGTTTCTTGTAGGCAACATATAGGTGGGTTTTGTTTTTTTATCCATTCTGATACCCTTTGTCTTTTGATTGGGGCATTTAGGCCATTAACATTCATGGTAACTATTGAGAGATATGAATTTAGTGCCATTGTATTGCCTGTAAGGTGACTGTTACTGTATATTGTCTCTGTTCCTTTCTGATCTACCACTTGTAGGCTCTCTCTTTGCTTAGAGGACCCCTTTCAATATTTCCTGTAGAGCTGGTTTGGTATTTGCAAATTCTTTCAGTTTTTGTTTGTCCTGGAAGCTTTTAATCTCTCCTTCTATTTTTAATGATAGCCTAGCTGGATATAGTATTCTTGGCTGCATGTTTTTCTCGTTTAGTGCTCTGAAAATATCATGCCAGCTCTTTCTGGCCTGCCAGGTCTCTGTGGATAAGTCTGCTGCCAATCTAATATTTTTACCATTGTATGTTACAGACTTCTTTTCCTGGGCTGCTTTCAGGATTTTCTCTTTGTCACTGAGACTTGTAAATTTTACTATTAGGTGACGGGGTGTGGGCCTATTTTTATTGATTTTGAGGGGTGTTCTCTGAACCTCCTGAATTTTGATGTTCGTTCCCTTTGCCATATTGGGGAAATTCTCCCCAATAATTCTCTCCAGTATACCTTCTGCTCCCCTGTCTCTTTCTTCTTCTTCTGGAATCCCAATTATTCTAATGTTGTTTCGTCTTTTGGTGTCACTTATCTCTCGAATTCTCCCCTCGTGGTCCAGTAGCTGTTTGTCCCTTTTTTGCTCAGCTTCTTTATTCTCTGTCATTTGGTCTTCTATATCACTAATTCTTTCTTCTGCCTCATTTATCCTAGCAGTGAGAGCCTCCATTTTTGATTGCACCTCATTAATAGCTTTTTTTATTTCAACTTGGTTAGATTTTAGTTCTTTTATTTCTCCAGAAAGGGCTTTTATTTCTCCCGAGAAGGTTTCTCTAATATCTTCCATGCCTTTTTTGAGCCCGGCTAGAACCTTGAGAATTGTCATTCTGAACTCTAGATCTGACATATTACCAATGTCTGTATTGATTAGGTCCCTAGCCTTTGGTACTGCCTCTTGTTCTTTTTTCTGTGGTGAATTTTTCTGCCTTGTCATTTTGTCCAGATAAGAGTACATGAAGGAGCAAGTAAAATACTAAAAGGGTGGCAACAACCCCAGGAAAATATGCTTTAGCCAAATCAGAAGAGATCCCAAATCGTGAGGGGGGAGAAAGGGGATAAAAAGAGGTTCAAAAAGAAATAAAGAAAAAAAAGAAATGAAAAGAAAAGAATTAAAAAAAAGAAAATGAATAAGGAAAAATATAGAAAAGAAAAAATATATATATTAGATAAACTAGTTAAAAAACGTTAAAAAAGAAAAGGGTAAAAGTTTAAAAAAAAATTTGCAGAAGAAGAGAAAAAAAGGAAAAAGAAAAAAATTGAATTAACTGCAAGACTAAAAAAAATCACAGGGAGAAAGCCATGAGTTCCGTGCTTTGCTTTCTCCTCCTCTAGAATTCTGCTGCTCTCCTTGTTATTGAAACTGCACTCCTTGGTAGGTGAACTTGGTCTTGGCTGGATTTCTTGTTGATCTTTTGGGGGAGGGGCCTGGTGTAGTGATTCTCAAGTGTCTTTGCCCCAGGTGGATTTGCACCGCCCTTACCAGGGGCTGAGTAATCCCCTCGGGTTGGCTTTCAGGAGCTTTTGTTCCCTGAGCGCTTTCCGTAGTGTTCCGGAGGACGGGAATACAAATGGCGGCCTCCTGGTCTCCGGCCCGGAGGAGCCGAAAGCCTGGGGCCCCACTCTTCAGTGTGCCCTCAGAGAACAGCACCCAGTAACTCCCGTCTGCCTGATCTCCGGCTGCGCTCCGAGCTCACCGAGCCTGCGACCGGTTCAAGGTAACTCCGAGCTGCGAGCTTACTGTGGGCTCTGTCTCTGTAGCCGGCTTTCCCATTCCAATACCCGCAAGTTCTGTGACACTCAGACGCCCCCGATCCTTCTGTGACCCTGCGGGACCTGAGGCCACACTGACCCTGCGTGGGCTTCGCCCCGGTTTAGCCTCTTGAGCGATGACCCTCAGTGGAACAAACTTTTAAAAGTCCTGATTTTGTGCTCCGTTGCTCCGCCGCTTGCCGGGAGCCGGCCCCTCCCCCGGGGTCTATCTTCCCGTCGCTTTGGATTCACTTCTCCGCGGGTCCTACCTTTCAGAAAGTGGTGGTTTTTCTGTTTCCAGAATTGCTGTTCTTCTTTTCCATCTGCCAATGGATTTGCAGGTGTTTGCAATCTTTAGATAAGCTATCTAGCTGATCTCCTACTAGCTGAAGTAGTCTCAGCCTGATACTTCTCCGCCATCTTGACTCCTCCTCGAGATTTTATTTTTTTTTTTAGCCTTTTCAGAATGCCTCCCTTCCCCTTTGACTCAAGCTAGTTGTGTGGGCTTTTGTTCTATAGCTGAGATAGAGTGCCAGTAGACAAATAGATTCTTATAGAATTAAAAATCTTGAAGACTCTGGGTTGATAGACACAGAAATATGGAAAACCAAGGTTTGATTATCGGTGCAAAATAAGTTTGTGTGGGTAGCCTTTTGGCATTGTTTCCTTTACCTACTGGCATATATTAACTCATTCAGCATCCTTCCCTTTTCTAGGCTAAAGAATGCCTATGTCATTTCATCTTTTCTCAAAATAGTAAAAATTTCTGCTGTTTTCCCCCTCTTTCATTATCACATTTTTCTTCAATTTCTTTATAGAAATTCAAGTAGAATACTGAAGTAGGTGCTAAGAGACCTGGATTCTGTTCTTGCTGAGATTCTAACCCAATGGCTAGTCTAAGGAAGGTATGTCATCCCTCTGCCACCCTACTACCTCTTCTATGAAGTGAAAGGGTTCCCTGGATCATTGAGAAATCTGCCTATAATTCCTGTCTTCTTAAAGGAGACATTTACAGGCTGTGGGGTCTTAGGACGTAGACATATATTTTGGGGGCCACATTTAGCCTACTACAAATGAGATAGCATATTTGAAGCAATTTTTAAACATTTTTGCTCCATAGGATATTCTTAAAAAGAAACTGCCATTATTTATTTGAAGCTATGTTAAAATACTAGCTGATAGTGATTTACTTAGTGTGAAATAGCCTGAAAAGGCTGTGTAGTGAAAGGGGGGGAAAAGCAATCATTGTCCAAAGTGGTGCATGTTTTTAAGAGGTCTTATGGCAAGAAGCCTTCATCCTAAAGCTGGCTTCTTTGTGTTGTGAATTGGTTTCCAACCACTTCACAACCAGCATCTCTGGCCTCTCTCTACTGGATGCAAATAGCACTGTCTTCCCCAGTCATGACAGTCAAAAACGTCTTCAAACAATGTCATCGGTCCCCTGTTTGTCAAGATTGTTCCTGATTAAGAACCACTGCTCTGACCCAATCAGAGCCCATTTTTCTTTAACCAGAATCTGCTGGCTAGAAAATTTCAAGTCTTGTTAGGAAGGAAGAAGGTAGAAAAATGGGTGCTGGAGAGGTAATTGCAAATATCTACTACACTTGAAATTCTAATAAGGACCCTAAGAATTCTAATAGGTCAAACCTGGCAGGCTTGCTAAATTTTTGCTAAATCCCTGTTGGTATAGTCTAACATTATGATCTTTTATGTTAGAAAGGTAAAACCTAATATTACACTTCTGTAAAAAAAATTCCATGGGGGCTGTGAATCCCAGGTTGTTTTTTCTGCTTAATAAATGTCAAAGAGCTGCTCTTTTCAGCTTAGGATTTTTGTCCCTGCATAACTTCATTCTTTTTCAACAGGTCTCTTCCCTGAGGTTTTCACATTCAGTGGGATTTACCCTCCCTGTGACATGGTGTCTCTTGCCCCTTGCCATGGGGCATTAGCAAATACACAATGCAGTACAGACTGCATTTAGCATTGCCATTTATGCACTAGAGAACTGTGATTGGAATTTTTCTAAGTGGTCATTTTTTTCCTTTGCGAAGTAATTGATATAGAATACAGGCACATTTATTTTGTTTCAAAGTTTCTCTGATTTACGCATCAGATGACTGGTGTTTTGAGGGATATGTGTTATTTCTTTCTTGACTGTGCTGCGTGGAGGATCCTTTCTCTATTTTCATGTGAGTGCTCTGACCATTAAGGGAAAGCCTGACTAGTCCTGGATGAGAGGGAACGCAACATGATTGGGAATAAACTCAAGCTGCTGCTTTTCTATCACAACTGAAGCATAGTAGTGCTTACATACACAATGGCTCATAAATAGAGTGCCCCCAGCAAACCAATAAAATGTAATAAAGCTAAGTGACATATAGACTAGAATTTATACGAATTGTTTAAGTGGGTGAGTCTGTGTTGGGTTTTTTGTCATTGGCAATACGTTGGTGCTTCATTCACACAAGCCGTGAAGGGCTCTAGAAAGAACTCTGTTTTTGCCTGGCTTTCGTTGTTTTCTGTATGTATACAGCATAGGAGAAACAACCCATTCTGTCCTAATTGTTACTTATCCCATAAATTATCTTTCCCTACTGACCATTTTCTGTTTTACTAACATATCATTTGACCTCCAGCTTTGCTGGTATAGAACCTTTATGTTCATCTGAAATACCTTCAGGGTGGGCGTGGGGGACTATATTGTAGTCATCTTTAAGTGAGTTGAAAAAGCACAGTTCACCAGTTGGGCTTTTGAAAGACTTGAAAGACTTGACTGAGTGACTCTTTGTATATCCTTTCCAGACCTGTTAGAACTCCTACAGCTTCTCCCCTTGAGTTTTCTCAGCCCCTTCAAAAACAGATAGGTGAAGAGATCTACAAGTTAACAGTATTCACTAAGATAACTGAAGCTGCATAGGAGGTAAGAGGACTTTGTACTATCAAGATTCGGTTTGCTGTGGTTATTAAAGCAAAAATGGGGGTAATAAGGAGAAGGTATGCTGTTTCTTTTTCAGATATTAGCAAGGGCCTAGTTTTAAAAGAGAAAGAGACAGCTAGTTAGGTTGAAATGATTTGAAGTCCATCCCTCCATAGTCATATTTTTTGAAGCCAGGGTAAACAGTTGGGTAGAAGTAGGTGTATATAGCCCTTTTTTAACAAATGGACTAATTTCTCCCTTGGAACTAATTCAGTAGGGGGTGCTCTTGTGCCATAATATAGCATAGTTTTTAGAAAGGTCCTGAGACCACAGTGGGTGTCCCTATTGATCCTGTGGGTCATGGCCAGGCATATCAGTTGGATAGCAACATATGGGTGTTTTTGTTGAGAGGGTTTTGTTTTGTTTTGTTTTGTTCTGGAAATGAGGTAAATTCATGTCTTTACCTTCTTTAAAGCTACCTGAGCTCTGCTTTCCAGGGGAACCTAAGAGGTTACTAAGCTTTTAAAAAATTTCATGGCTTGGCCCCCATGGGTGGCTTAGTCAGTTAAGCATCCAACTGTTGGTTTCGTTTCAGTGCCTGAGCTCGTGGGTCGTGAGATCCAGCCTTGCTTCAGGCTCCCCACTCAGTATGAGTCTGTTTGGATACTCTCTCCCTCTGCCCTTTCCCTTGTGCTTGTTCTCTCTTTCTTTCTCAAATAAAATCTTCCTAAAAATTTTTTTGGCTCTAGTTTTTATCTAAACAGTTGTGATGTGATGTATGTTACCAGTTTTCTATGACCATTCTTTTTTAATTTTTTTAAGATCTTGTTTATTTACTTTTGAGAGTGAGAGCGCCCGCATGAGCACACTAGCTGGGGGAGGGGCAAAGGGAGCAGACACCCAGCTGAGCTGGAAGCCCGATGGGGGGCTGATCCCAGGACCCTGAGATCATGACCTGAGCTGAAGGCAGACGCTCAAGCAACTGAGCCACCCAGGTTCCCCATGACCATTCTTTTTTTATTGTAAATCATCAATGAACCTCTCAGTCAAGTTCCTTTCCAGATAACTCAGGCTATCATTCTGGTTTCTTTGTGTTTTCCTTTCCTTTAGCTTCAGAGAAGATGGAGGAGAATAAAATTAATATACGGGAGGGAAACTGACAAATGATGAAGGAATACAGAGGAAGAACATTGAGTTCAAGCAGTGCCAGTAATAATAACAGTTGACAGTGAGCATGGTTGGCATCAGCCCTTTGCCTCACTTCTTTTGCTGCATATAGAGTTCTTTGGTTCAGAGTTGGTTGTGATATTATGATCATGAACAAGGCATCTAGTAAAGTCCACGTTTGGTGCTGCTGGCAGAAGTGTAGTGGGCAGGATGAGAAATTCAAATCCAGACCAAGTATTCATTCCAAACAGGACAAATTTCTTTTTGCCAGAAGTTGCCAAAAACATGTAGGGATCTGTTTTCTCAGGAAGTTTCTCTGCAGTGAAAGACAGTTGGTTCACCTCGTATTTACCAGCTGCTAAGGAAGGTGCAAGTGCTTGCTGGACTCCATGTCAGCTGGGTATTCCTATTGTTATCTGCTTGTTTTTTAAACTTACCTTTCTTAGTATTCAGAATATACTACCCCCCCCCCCCTGCCTCTACGGTGTTGAACTCATGATCCCGAACTTAAGACCTGAGCTGAGATCTAGAGTTGGATGCTTGACTGAGCTACCTAGGCACCCTCAGAATGTACTTTTAATCTGAGAACTCAAGAATGGAATATTCTAAGCTTTTATCTCTAAATGTTTCTTCTTTTCCATTTTCTTTGCTTTGTTCTGCTGTGATACCTCTTAGATGTTTGTGAAGCTGTCACTCAGTTTTCTTACATGCTTTTCTTTCTTTCTTTTTTTTTTCTGGGTTACATTTTGAGTGAATTCTTTATTAATATTATCTTCAAGTCCAGTTCTTTCTTCAATTCTGTCCAGTCCAAAGTATCTTGTGTGCTGAGTTTTAATTAAACTTTTTAATGACTATATTCTTCATCCACATAATTTCTGATTGATTCTTTTTTAACCATCTCTTGTTTTAATTCTGCCTTTTTGTTTTATAATTTTTAATTCTTTTTCAATTAGTTTTTTAAAAGCATCTTAAAAATGCTTATTTTGTTGGACTGTTTCATAATATTAATTTCATCTGAAGTGAATTAGTGGTCTGATGACTGATTCTGTTCTTCCAATGCCTTTATTGGCATTGGATTTCTTCAACTACTTTAGAACTTTGGTTGAATGGCATGTTTTAAATGAGATCTATTTTGTATTGTTTTCATTCATTTATTCATTTTCCACCTCTCTTCCTCTCTGCTCATTCATGGTAGCTATTTTAGAATTGTCTTGGGTGGCTTCCATGGAACCTCAGTCTAGAACCACAGTGGTAGTTTATACTTGGGCAATCATGGGCTGACCACTGGCTGGCCCGTGTCCTACTTCCTCCCTATGCCCCAGCTCTGTATGGCTCAAGGAGCTTACAACCTTTTTTTTTTTTTTTAGGAATGGGAGGCCTCCTCCAGTTACCATGGAGGTAACTGTGTGACCATGCTGTCACACAGTGATGCTAGGTCTGACTCTGTCTTTTGTGAATTATGTTTAGCCTCAAAACTTTGTAGGACTGATACTTCCAGCTTCGGTTCCTGGATCCTGAACTTAGGAGGCTCAAGGTTTTAACTTTGAGGGCTTCCCCCTTTGAGTTTCTGCCCCGTATCTGTTTTACAGAAATGTTTATATTATTTTTGAGCTTGCCTACATCTTTTTGGTTTTCTCTTCTTATGTTTCCCTCTCATTGATGTATGTTTGGAGTAGAGAGGTTCCATCAAAGTGAATTTACTGTGCCATCTTAACTGGAAGTCATGTGGACTGGGGGTTTAAAGGAAATAAAGTGAGATATTTGGTTTTACATAGTACTAAACGCTAACCACAAAAATGTTTTTTTGTGTAAGTTCAGTGACCCGTAGCATACAGTTATTAAGCTCTTCCTTCAGAGGCTTGCAGCCCCAAGAAGATGAGTGGGATTAAGCAGGTGGGATTTATTAGGATTCCATGGTTCCCTACAAGGATTTCACCTTTTATTTTTCATTTTGATGGTAATTTAAATATTTGGTTGTTTCCAAACACCTAAATGCCCACAATTCTAACTAAATAGTGTCTTAAAGATGTCAGTGCCTGCAGTTATGTTCATATTGGTGTCAAGTAGCACTACTTTTAGATCTTGAGAAATGAATAGAGGTGAGAAAGTGAATCATATATTTGAGCTCAGTAAGAGATTGCTGTTTCACCGTAGTTTAAAAAGAGAAAAGGGTGAATTTAGCCATCCCCACGCATGGTAACAAATGACAGAAGCTGCTGCTAGCTTTTGGTAGCCAGTATCAGATTTACATGACCAGTCCAAGTGAGAATTAGTAACCTTTGTCCTGATCACACCAAATTCATTTTGTCAATTGAAATTTTATTCAGTTTTTTGATTTGTTGGCATTTGTGCATGTCAAGTTTTGTAGGTGAATGAGAGTTATAAGCATAATAGTTTTACACTTGTATTTAACAGGTTAAAAATGGTTTTAGATGGCTCTGAGAACACTCAGCAGTTTTTTCTTCGAGTTTGAGAAATATGGATCAAAGGGTAGCTTAGCTTTTCCTGTGCAGTGTAGTAGCATCCTGTGAGTTTCTTTGTTTTGTTTTGTTTTGTTTTGGGGGGGGGAGGTTTTTTTTTGGGGGGGGGGTGTTTGTTTAATGTTTTTGCCTGGCTCACTCCTGCTCATACTTCATGTTTTTACTCAGCATAAGTATCCTTTCTCTCTGGAAGTGTCTGACACCTCCCGTGCTGGGTGAGGTACCCCTTCTTAGTGCTCCCTGCAGCACCTTCTGTTTTTTTTTTCCCTGTTCTTCCCACAAGGGATTGTGTTTTTTCTGTTTATAGATCCCGATTTTCTCATTAACCACAGGTTGCTTGAGAGCAAGGAACACACTGCCATCTTTTTACTTGTAGTGTTCTTGAGAGTTTCTGTAATAAGGTGTAGGCTCCCTACACTTTATTTTTTGTGTGGGATTTTTTTTTTGTTTGTTTTGTTTACTTAGTAGTAAATTATGAGTAGAACCAAGGGTAGAAAGAGGCAGAAATAACTTGGAGCCAAATAAGCAGTGACAAAGGTAAGATTACTAATATTTTAGTATCTAATGTGCTCCTCAGGCCATTTTTCAAACTTCTTGTCTCACCAAATGTCATAATCTACTCTAAGAAATAAGAAGAATTCAAGGAAAGTAAGTAACCACTATTTCTAGCAGAATTTATGTAGGAAGACTGGTTTTTATTTGTTTGTTTGTTTCTGTTTTTGTTTTATTTTTGAGCTCAGTGGTTCTTTGGTGCTCTGATGGAGACCAAGGTCAGGGGGCTTGGCCTTGGTAGCTTCCAAAACAAGCAATATCACAAAGGGATGCTTCTCCTTGGAAGTTGGTCCAGAGAGCGGCACTTTTCTTCACACACCTAGAGACATAGACTGGAGAATGGAGTTTCATAAATCCTTAGGCAGAGTTATCTGCTAGATTAAATTTCCTTAATTCTTTCAAAGTCATCTGAAAACTATGTTCACTGTGCTCCTGGATTGCAGTTACTTCTGATGCCTTAGATCTAGATTTTGTTTACAATTGAGGTTTGTTTAAAAATTTCAGGTCTGGCTTTTGATTAGACTATCTCCAAGGAGCAACTCAACAGAGAAAAAGCCAGCTCCTCCTAGTGGAACTTTTAAAAAATCCTCATTGTTTTTAGAGGGGGAGATACAATTTCTTTCTTAAGTACTTTATATGGAAACAAGAATATTTTATTGTGACTTTTGTGACTCACAAACATGGGGCAAATTGGCCAGTCTTATTTAAAATAATGAAGCAAAGAAACATTACTTTTTAGTAAAAAAGAAAATGGTATCAGACTTTCAGTAAGGCTGAGGAGGTGTGTTGTCAACCTTAAGCATAGGTGGATATACATTTCTTAATTTTATTTTTTATTATATTCCTAGAAGTTTAGATTTTCTCTCTCTCTCTCTCTCACTTTTTAGGTAGGCTCCACACCCAGTGTGGGGCTTGAACTCACAGCCTTGAGATTAAGAGGCACATGCTCTACTGACTGAGCCAGCCAGGTATCCTTAAATATTTTCTGATAAGGTCATTGTGCCCCTAGTTGATGACATTGATTGGAGGCTAGGTATTTAATTTGTCTTTTTCTTCTTTCATAGGGAGTGTTTCACAGCATTCTGCCCTTAAATCTCTGGTGCTTCTTTCATGGGAGAATTGACTTCAGTTGATTCATGCTTGGGGGAAAAAAATAGTACTTTTTATCAGGCTGGCGCTTTGGTAATGGGCCGTATTTGGCATGTATAGACTTACCGCTCCTACCTCTAGCCTAGAGATGGAGTAGACCATAGGAAGGCAATTTCTAACTTTCTGGGTCCCTGACAGTCATGATACATAGCCAGTTTGAGACTATGAAGTTTTTAAGGAACTTTGAAATGTTGACAGTCTGGGAGCTGCATGTCATGGGCTTCTATCAACACAAAATCTTCTCAAATTTTATCTATCTAGTTTCTCCTTTACAACAGCCTTAGATGACTTGTTTATTTATGTACCACACATTTATTCAACAAATCTTTATTAAGTTTCTGTGTGCCAGCAACCGTGCACAGCATTGGTGTCCGAATGTACTTAGCAAACTTGGTCCTAAGGATATGTGCCAGTTAGGATGTGTTTGACTGCAGGTAACAGAAAACCCAATAAAAGGTGTCTTAATCCCAAAGGAAAATTCAAAGTAGGTTGGCTACTTAATTGCTTCAGCTGTGTTAGTGAGAGGACCCAGGTCCATCTTTCTGCTCTGCTCTTTGTAGATTGTTGGCCACTCCCCTCAGGTGTATTTACTGCTGGATGATCTCAAGGCAACTGCTGCCATCCTAAGTGTCAAATGAAGACTACAATATCTAATATGGAAAAATGTGAATTTATTTTAGATTGAGAAAGGCTCTGTCAGAAACCTTTCAGCTGAAGCTCAGTTGTCATTGTCCCAAGTGGAGAAACTGGCCATTCCTACAGTTAGTAGAGGGGAGGTGGAAATACCATGACTGGTTTACATCAGCCATTCTCAAAATGTGGCTCGAGAACACTTGGGTATCCCTCATTCCCTCTCACAAGGATCATAAGAGCAAAACTATTTTTATAATAATGCTAAGACATCATTTACATCATCCACTCTTATTCTCTCCCTAATCTACAGTGGAGTCAAAGATTACATGATATATGATGGTATCATTGCTCTGGCAGCTAATGAAATGTGTGTATGTATATTTTTGGATCTTACATTTTTTTCAGGTTTAATTTCTAATGTGGTAAATGTATGTATAACCCACATAAACAAAATCTCTCAGTAATTTCCTCAGCAATGTTTAAGAATAAAGGAGTCCTAAAAATGTTTCCTATTTCTTGGTCTCCATTAATCAACACCTTTGCCCATGGCATTGAGACACATCCCACCTTCCTCAAGACCCATGGCTGTGAGATTCCTGGATGAACTGATTTTGTTAACAAAGAAGCAACAGAAGAGTTATAACTGTCAGGTAGACCACTCGCAGTGTAGGTAGGACTGTTCTGATGAGGGGTCCTTGGAGAGGAGAACATGGCAGGGACATAGTGTGTACTCTAGGCTCTATCTTTGCTTTGACCAGAGCCACGCTCAAGTCTGTCCTTTTTTCTTTTTTTTTTAAATTGTAGTACAGTGTATATAAACACAATTACCATTTTAACTATTTTTTAAATGTACAGTTCAGCAGCATTGATTATATTTACGGTGTTGTACAACCTTCACCACCATCCATCTCCAGATCTTTTTCATCTTCCCAAACTTTAACAATGTACCCATTAAATAATAATTCTCCACCTAGTCCCTGACCACTGCTATTCTGTTTTCTGTTTCTATGAGTTTGACTACTCTGGGTATCTCCTGTAAGTGAAATGATATAATACTTGTCCTTTTGTGTCTGGCTTGTTTATCTTAGCATAATCTTCTCAAGGCTTGTCCATGTATGTATTGGAATTTCCTTCCTTTTAGGACTGAATAATATTCCATTGTATGTATATACCTATTTTGTATATTTATTCATCTCTCGATGAACTTTTGTATTATTGCTACCCTTTGGCTATTGTAAATAATGCTCTTATGAACATGGGTGTACAAATACCCATTTGTGCTCTTAACTTTGAATTCTTTTGTGTGTATATGTAGAAGTGGAATTGCTGGGTTATATGGTAATTCATTGTTTAATTTTTTAGGATCCACCATACTGAGTTCCACAGCAGCTATGCTATTTAGTATTCCTACCAACAATGCACAAGGGTTCCAGTTTTTCTGTATCTTCACCAACTCTTGCTATTTTTTTGTGTTTTTAAATAATAGTCATCCTCATGGGTGTAAAGTAGTATGTCATTGTAGTTTTGATTTGCATTTCTATAATGATAATGTTATGTAATATAATGTAATGTTGAGCAGCTTTTCATGTGTTTATTGGCCTTTTGTATATCTTTGAGAGAGATCTATTCAAGTCCTTTGTCCATTTTTAAATTTCATTTATTTATTTATTTATTTATTTATTTTAAATTTTATTTATTTATTTGACACAGAGAGAAAGATCACAAGTAGGCAGAGAGAGCGGGAGAAGCAGGCTCCGCTGAGCAGAGTGCCCAATGCGGGGCTCGATCCCAGGATCCTGGGATTGTGCATGACCTGAGCCGAAGGCAGAGGCTTTAACCCACTGAGCCACCCAAGCGCCCCACCTTTGTCCATTTTTTAAAAACAGGGATCCTTCCTTCCATTCCATCATTGAGTTATGGGAGCTCTTAATATATTTGGGCTACTAAACCCTTATTTGATACATGATTTGCACAGGTCTGTCCCTTTTACGTGTTGAACTTTTACACAAGGTTTCATTTCATTAAACAATTTTTTAAAAACTTTAAAGTTCTATATCACTGTTGTGATCATTTTCACTTTGGTGACTTCATCCTAGATGTTTACCCACTGTACTGATTTAAAAGATACAGATGGTAGGAACTTGGTAATTACTCAATGCTCACAATTAAATTATAATAACTACTTTTGGATTTCTCACACTGTTCAAAATGTAGCCGTGGCTGCTCTTATTTGCATACTTGGCTTTATTGTTTGCCATGAAAGAAAACAATAATGATTAAAATGAAGTGATTCTTAAAATATTTTTCCTTTACATCTGTGCCAGGTGTAGCCTTTGAGAGGACTTTAAAGGCACCACATTCCTCATCGTATCTGAGTAAGGATTCTTTTTATTTTTTTTTATTTTTTTATTTATCAGAGAGAGAGAGGGAGAGAGCGAGCACAGGCAGATAGAATGGCAGGCAGAGGCAGAGGGAGAAGCAGGCTCCCTGCTGAGCAAGGAGCCCGATGTGGGACTCGATCCCAGGACGCTGGGATCATGACCTGAGCCGAAGGCAGCTGCTTAACCAACTGAGCCACCCAGGCGTCCCTGAGTAAGGATTCTTTATAGATTTTTCAGAAAATCTAAAATCAGTTGAGTTCTGAGTTGTCTCTAGATGGGACAGCCCTTTTGCGATAGCGAGTTGCCTTTCAACAGCAGTACTAATGGAGGATCAGAAAATTGCAGGTTAAATTATAGAAGGGATTTTTCCATCCTGAAACTTTGTAGATTAAGAGAGGATAATAATGTCACATAATATTAAATGAGAGGCTGGAATTGCTGGCTCATGCCATTCCTGATCCCTCCCAGTGCTATGGTAGATGGAACATCTTGCGTGCTCTTGCCTGGGCCTGCAGGGTTTACTTTTTAAAGTCAGGGCTGTTTAAATACTCAGGTATCAACATGGAACTTTGGGAACCCAAACTTTGGGAACTATATATATTTCCAAAACTGTTGTTGAAAGATAATTTGAGAACCACTGGTCTGGGGGCTGTCCCTTGCCAGGCTTTTAACATTTGATATTTAAATTAAGGGAAATGGCTTTGTTTTTTTAATGAATGAATAAATGAATTTAATTTAATAAATTTTAAATTTAATTAATATAAAGGATACTTTGCCCCAGCCTGTCACCTACATGTTTCTTTCCTCTTCATCATTGTTCTTCAGACATTGCTTAAGTGTGATACTTTTCTTTCCTTCATTACTTCTCATGAATGGTGTTTGGTAAAATCCGTATTCTTTGTGAAGCACATTTCCATTAAGTTTTTGAGTATATCCTTTTCCCAAAGAACAGAAATCACCAAAATGGGGAACCTTTTAGCACTGAAGCATTACCTCTTTTTCATTTGCTCTATTTTGAATGCAGGCCATGTTGTCTTGGTAGCTAACACTGTGAACCCTCGTGGATAGTGGTGTATCTTTGTGCCATGGTGATCTCAGTTAATACAATAGTACTTTGCAAGTAGCAGAGTAACTTTCAAGCGGTGTATAAATGAGAGAAGAGGGGGAGGCAGTGATCCTAATCAGACACGACTTTTTTTTTTTTTAAGATAATTTATCTGTTTGAGAGAGAGCAAGAATGCAAGTGCAGGGGCGTGGGGCCGGGTCGGGGGAGTAGGCAGAGAGAGAGAGAAGCAGGCTTTTGGCTGAACAGGGAGCCTGGTGGGCTCGATTCGAGGATTCTGGGATCATGACCTGAGCTTAAGTCAGACATTTAACCAACTGAGCCATCCAGTCACCCCTAGAGCTGACACCATTTTGAACCAGCCCTGTTTCAATATCTGATGTTTGCTGGCTCTGATGGCTGGATTCCCTCGCTACTTTATCCCTCTTACTTCTGCCTCCTTCCTCTGTAGGATCTCCTCTGATAGCAAGAAGCAGAGACATGAGAAGTACATGGGGATCCTTTACTAAACAGTCGATTGCATTTGGGTGTCTAAGCTCTCTGTGCTTGTAAGACATTTCTTTAGTCTCTTCTATATGATTATTTCTGAAGTCATTTTATTTTCCCCTGGAAATATATAGTGAGAGGATTAAGAACTTTTGTTGTTTTTAGTCTGTGTATGTGGAGAAGGTGAAATCATGGTTTTGATTCCTTAACACAGGGTAAATGTGCCAAAAGAGAAATAAGAAATGGAAAATGAGTATGTCCTTCCAACTTTCCATGCCATTTGCTTTTGCCACATAAGCATATATAATTTGTGTACAAAATTCTTGTTAAAATCCTGAGTTAATGTCATTGATATCCACCTTTCTTTTATGCTTTTAAATGATGCTAAACATTATTTCTCCAGTTGCTCCAATGAAATGAATATGGGCATAGACATCCATGTGAGGGCATGTACACTAAGCAGACTCATAAGGAAGTCAAAGATTTACGTTTGGGGCAAGATCAAGAATTTGGTATCAGTCAAAAGATGTAAATTCATATCTCAGTTGTCTAGTAAGTGTGCAGATTAACTGGGATACAAAAATTAATGCATTTGTGAAAAAAGTTGAAATTACCCTGAAACTGAAGAATCCTCTCTTTTATGAGGCATGCATTTTGTTTTAGCTGCGTGGACACAGTTTCATTTTGTCTGGTTTAGCACAGACCTCTCACTGGTTACTCTCCCCTGAGTGATGAATTGGATGTCTCTTCAACCTTATGCCCATAGCCCTCTCAGGGCAAAGCAGTAGCCACATAGCTACTGGGAAGAGGGGGCAGGTAGAGAAAGCTGTGGATTTTGTCTTTCTGAGAGCCAAGACTGGGAAAGGGGAGTCATTATTTGAGGATGGGAAGGAGAAAGAAAACAAGCACTAAGATTGTATCTCTGGCCAATTATGATAGTTGTAATATTTTCAGAGGACTCAGCTAGAAAATATAAAATACTTATAGATTCTTTCAATAATTAAAAATTGTTATTGTATTCAGATACTTTAATGATTAGGAACTGTAAGCTATAACATTTTTTCTTTTTTTCCTTTGGGGTAATATCTGGATGGTAAATGTATATTTAGAAGTTGAAGCTTTTTGGGGGGGTAGTGGAAAGTAACACATAGAGGAAAGCACATAAACATGACTCATGGCTTTATAAATTATTAAAATGTTAATACACATGTTACTGGCATCCAGGTCAAGAAATATAATATTGTCAGCATCCTGATTGCCATTGTTCTTCTTTTCTTCCTCTAATGGTAATAGGATTCCTGACTTTTCAGGGTAACCACTGCAGTTTAGTTTTACCTGATTTTGAACTTTGTGTAAATGAATCATATCTTATATATTCTTACGGGTTGCTTTCTTTTTCTCAATATTATGATTGAAAATTCATCTCTATGCCTGTAGTGGTAGATCCCACATTTTCATTGCTGTATAGTATTGCTTTGTATGACTATATCACATTTAATTCATTCTACTCTTGACTGGCATTTGGGTTCTTTACAGTTTGGGTCTATTATGAACAGTGCTACTATGAACATTCTGCTGGTGCACAGTAACAAATAAGCTTGGAGTGTTCTTTGAGGGAGAGCTTGTAATTTGTGCATTTTTGCATGATTATGATTTACTGAGAGGGATGTGTGAAAATTCCCAGTATGATTGGAATTGATTGTTTCTTTTTGCAGTTAGGTCAGTTTCTGTGTTATATTTTGAGCTTTATAGTTTTTTTTCATTTCCATATTATTGGAGCATACAAATTTAGAATTGTTTAATCTTCCTGGTGAATCAAACACTGTCATTATTAAGTGACCTTCTTTACCTCTGGTAATGCTTTTTGTCCCAAAGTGTATTTGAGTTGGTACAGTGTATTGGATTTCTTTGGTTAGGTTTGTATAGTTTTTCTTTCCCTATTCTTTTAGTCTCTCTGAATCACCATATCTTTATGTTTTAAATGTGTCTTTTGTAGCAACATATATTTTTTTAAGATTTTATTTATTTATTTGACAGAGGGAGATCACAAGTAGGCAGAGAAGCAGGCAGAGAGAGAGAGAGAGAGAGAGAGAGAGGAGGAAGCAGGCTCCCTGCTGAGCAGAGAGCCCAAGGCGGGGCTCCATCCCAGGGCACTGGGATCATGACCTGAGCCGAAGGCAGAGGCTTTAACCCACTGAGCCACCCAGGCACCCCCTTTTTTCTTTTTAATTAAAAACTGATAGTGTTATCTACAATAGTCGAATTACGGAAACAGCCCATGTCCATCAGTTGATCAATGGATAAAGAAGATGTGGTGTATGCATACTCTCTCTCACACATACACACACACACACACACACACACACACACACACACACACACACACATATGACTATTACTCAGCCATGAAAATGAATGAACTTTTGCCATTTGTGACAGCATGGATGGAGCAAGAGAGTATTATGTTAAGTAAATGATGAAACTGATGAAATTCATCAGTCAGAGAAAGATAAAAACCATATGATTTCAATTGTATGTTGAATTTAGGAAACAAAACAATGAGCAAAAGGGGGGGGGAAGAGAGAGGAAGAGGCCAAGCCAAGAAACTACAGAGAACAAACTGATGGTTACCAAAGGGGAAGGGAATGGGTGAAATAGGTGATGGGGATTAAGGACTGCACCATGGGCACCAGGTGATGTACGGATGTATTGAGTCATGATATTGTACACCTGAAAGTATTATTACACTGTATGTTAACTAACTAGAATTTAAATAAATGTATTTCCTCAGATATTTAAGCCATTGGTATATCATATAATTACTGATATATTTGAGTTTAAATCTACCATCTCACTCTGTTTTTTTTTAAATCTTGTCCATTCTATATTCCTTTTTCTCTCCATTCTTCCCCTTTTGGGTTTTTTTTTTTTTTTAAATTGTAAATTTTTCCGATAACCTGGAAATTATATACTACCTGTTGATATTCTGTTAGTGGATATCTAGAAATTATAGTGTGCATTCTTGAATTATTAAAACCTAATGTTAAGGGACACCTGGGTGGCTCAGTTGTTTGGAGGACTGCCTTTGGCTCAGGTCATGATCCCAGAGTCCCGGGATCAAGTCCCGCATTAGGCCCCCAGCTCCACGGGGAGTCTGCTTCTCCCCCTGACCTTCTCCTTGCTCATGCTCTCTCTCACTGTCTCTCTCTCATATAAATAAATAAAATCTTAAAAAAAAAAACCAAACAAAACCTAATGTTAACTCTTTTATCTTCATTTTCCTGGAAAATGCGGAACTTTAGAACTCTTTAACTATTTTTTTCCAGGCTTGTATACTGTTGTTTTTATTATATCTTAATTTCTATATATATTTTTAAAACTTCAGTGATATTATTCTTATTTTATATCAAATGTTAAATTAAATTTTTTCACATATCTACCGTTTTTGTTGTCATTTCTTCTCATGCCTCCAGAATTTTGTCTGGGACCATTTTTCATCTAAGAGCAGGCTTACTGGTGGCAGATTCTCTGACATATTAGATGTTTCATTTCACTTTATCTTAAATATTTTAGTTGGGTATAGTATTCTGGGTTGGCCTCCCCCCACACACATTTATTGTATTAGAGGTATGTTTTCTGGCTATCTTGCTGTATTTTTTTGTATCTTATCCATTCTCCTATATTTTCCATTGTTTTATTTTCCATGTTGAATTCTGTGTAGTTTCTTCTTCTATATATTCCAAGTTCTCTAATTCTGTTTTCAGTTGGGTCTGATCAACTATTGAACCCATCTGTCGAATTCTTAGTTTTAATTAGTTTTTTTTGTCTTGTTTTTTCAGTTTTAGAATTTTAGAATTTCTACCATATTCTTTTATTTATTTTATTTATTTTGTTCTATTTCTTTTTCATTTTTGTCCATTGTTTGGGAGTTTTTCTTCATGTGTTCTTTTCTTCCTATGTGCTTGATTGTCTTTCATTATATAATTTTTGTTCTATTTGAAAAATTTTTAGGAATAGTTAGATGTTATTTTCCTTCAAAGAGGTGTTTTGTTTGTATCTTCCAGGCTCCTGAAAAAGCTTTTTAACCTTGCATTTTAACTGCATCTTTAGGATCAGAAGTGCATCCCTAAGCCTATGTAACCCATGTGCTAAAATCTTTCTCTATCATTTAACACTGTTTTTCTGATTCCTTGATGATTTTTAAATTATGTTTTTGTATTGCATGTAGCCAACAGGTAGGTTGGTCTCAACTGTATAGTCTACCATTATCTGACATAGGACTGAAATAGGATGCAATTTTAATTAAGTATGTTTCCACTAAAAATATTCTGTACTGTAATTTTATACTTTTGTTTACCTCCCCTGTCTTGGAACTTATGATAGACTTTTACTTCCAGCTATTTACAGTGCCAAGAAGAGCCAGATAAAACATCTTTTGAAGCCATTGGAAAACTGCAGATACTCAGTACTCAAGGGGTTAACACTGGCATGAAAGGAACTGCAGAGTTCTGAACAGATTCTTTAGCAGCTTTTCACCCTCAGGGCATTGCCATTTCTTGAGAAGCTGGGAGAGACCAAGAACCTGAAGGGGGGGTTAGTCAGGGAAGTTAACAATGCTTTTGGCAATTTCATGGTGTTAGAGAGACGTAATGTTGGATTGCCATAGGAAAAGATTGTTATTCTTACTACCTAAAACTGTAAGGCTTTAATATGTCAAGAAACACCATAAAAGCAGGATAGTGGATAAAAAAGCAAAATCACTGTTTTTTATCCCCTAAAGGATCTAAAATGATCATCAGTTCAGAAGAGCATTCAGGAAAGTGTTGATGGTGAACTTTATAATGGATGGCTCTATGTGAAACAACTGATCAGTTTCCACATTATGGTACATAAGACAACCAGTATGTGCTTTCTCATTTGACTCAAAGCACACACCACTATAAATGAAGTATTCTTGGAAAAAGATTGACCCTGGACCTAAAAAAACTTATAAATTGTGCTCTCAGTTTGTAGGCAATATAGGGGTTAGCAAAACATGCTAACGCCAGAGGAATGCAATCAGCCAACTGCACAAGTGTGGAGGATTCTATTAGTACAGTAGATTCTATTAGCCTCTTCTACTCGTTTTTTTTTTTTTTTTGGATAAATGATATGAAAATCAAGGGGTGATTATTAAAGATTAAGGGAGGCTTATTTTTATATCATTTTATAACAGATTAAAGGAGAGATATCAGTATTGTCCATATGCAATGTGTGGATGTTGTTTGGATACTAATATAAACAACCCAACCTAAAGGGTAATTTAAAAAAAATTTGAATGTAGATGGGTTATTAGATGATTATTTCTGGATTTATTGGGTGTGAAAGATAGTGTAGTTAAGTTTCTTTTTCTTTCCTTTTTTTTTTTTTTTGGAGTCATTAGAAAAGAGAGATATAGATCAAAGTATTTTGGGTAAAATGGTATGATGTCTGTGATTTGCTTGAACTAATGGTACATAGGCGTTCTTTTGGCTGCTTTGTCTGCTTTTTGGTGTATTTAAAAATAGTTATTAAACAGGAAAAAAAAACATAAAAGTTCATTTGTACTATGTAGCCTGTGCCTTAAGTGAGATTATTATAAGCTGTTCTCTCTGTTGGGTAAAAGTCGGCTGTTTATGAGTGGTGTCAGATAAAGAGATGTAAACTTTATTTTATTTGCATAGCATTCTTTTCTGTTAGCTTCATCTGTGAAAACTATGTAACTCTCTCACTCTTAAAGAAGCACAACTTGATTCATAGTCTTAGTAAGACTATATGGAATGGATGAAGGGCAGTTCTTCAGAGCGAAAGTGGGGTGCATTCATATTAAAGGAATAGGAAAAGGTTGCTAGGTGGGCAAAACCACAGATACCGACTACTTTGCACTTGCTGGTTACTTAGGACATTCAGACCTACTGCTGTCTACACAAAGAATTTGTTTTTTAAAGATTTTATTTATTTATTTGAAAGACAGAGATCACAAGCAGGCAGAGAGACAGGCAGAGGGAGAGGAAGGGAAGCAGGCTCCCTGCTGAGCAGAGAGCCCCATGCGGGACCTGATCCCAGGACCCTGAGATCATGACCTGAGCTGAACCACTGAGCCACCCAGGCGCCCCACACAAAGAATTTTTAAAACACTTCCAATTAATATAATTTAGCTTTCCTTTCAAAAAGGGAGATATCTGAAGTAATAATGCCTGGTTAATGCTTCTGGCTTCAGGCCCAAGATTTTTGGATAATGTCAGTTCCTCTTCCCATCTCTGCGATAGTTGGTAAATTACAGACTTTAGAAAATTTATCTACTAATAATATACTCTATATATGCAGTAGTAGGAGCGGGAAAAATGAAAGGGAAGGGAATTAAAAAAAATTATATGACACAGCAGGAAAGACAAACACAGATAGCATCCAAAAACCTCACTCATGCATTTTGCTCAAGAAGGCATAATTTGCACATGATGATAGAGTACTGCTGGGCACACCCAGCTCTGTGGCTTGGACAGTCAGTCCAGTCACTGAGGCCTGCTATTGGCTCTGCCCAGAATCCAGATCTTCCATACACACTTTAAACACCATTGGATCTGCTGGGACATGTGTGCCAAGTGGCAGAGCACTTTAGCATGAATCAACTGTGCAGTGATTCTTGCTCTGGGTCCTACTCATATTTCTCACTGCCAGAAAATAGGTAGAAGCAGATAAATGGTCTAAAACCCATGTGAGTTTATGTTCATGAGTCCCAGAGATGTCAGCCAAATGTTTTGAAAAGATGCAAAAAAGGTGGACAGTAAAACCCACGTTTGTTTTCTGCGCTTATCCAGCTATCTGGTCCACATTGGAGGCAACCACTGGTACTAGTTTGTTGTTTATCCTTATTTTAAAGGGCATATCCTGACTTGGTACAGATGCTTGGATTGCAAGAAATGTCCTGAAGTGGCAGGCCCTGTATATTCATGGGATTTATATCCCACTATCTGAAATACATGCAAGGCACCTGTGTCTTCTTAATCTCTTCTTAGTTCTGTCAGCCTGATAACTTCAATATGGTAGACTAGTGTAATACACTGTGTTCTGAGTTGATACCTCTAAGGGAGGTGAAAGCGGTTCAGACCACTTTCACATGTCCTCAAGTTATCCCAATGGAGA
This sequence comes from Mustela lutreola, assembly GCF_030435805.1. Taxonomy (NCBI): domain Eukaryota; kingdom Metazoa; phylum Chordata; class Mammalia; order Carnivora; family Mustelidae; genus Mustela; species Mustela lutreola. The sequence goes on from NC_081301.1 coordinate 71,241,941, forward strand.
AATGCATTAATTACCAGCTTCATAACTGCATTCTAGGTGCCTGGGGTGGTATTAGTTTTCTCCAGTAGGGTCCACATCTGAAAGTACAGCTTTTGAGTTGGAGTCACCATTTGATTGTGTCTTTGTAGCGCAATATCATTGACTAAGACCAACTGGCTTCCTGGTTGAAAAGACGGTTTGTTTTTTTTGTTTTGTTTTGCTGTTTTTTTGTTTTTGGTTTTTTTTTTTTTTTTTTACAGATTATCAGATATCATTTTTTGATAATCCAGTCTTTCACATGGCCATTCCTACTAGAAGGTTATAACAAGGTAGGGTCCCTGATCATAGGCGATACCTCATTGACCTGTATTACCTTCTTGTTCCATGGACTTCTGGTTTCTAATACCCTAATATGAACAGAAGTTTCCCTGCCGTTTTCCATGATTTGGCCCAGTGACCATTTCTAAATTCCTCTTCTTTCTTCAAAGGTTTGTTGCCTGCAGCCCACTATCTGGTTTATATTAGATGTTATATCAGTATATGTGAAACTATATCAGTTTGTAGTTGCTTTTTTTTGTTTTGTTTTCTTGAAACCACAGAAACCAACAGTGGTTAATTTAAGGGGGAAAAAAAGGATTTTGCAGAAAGCCCTGGGTAGTGGACAGAATTAAAGAGCAAGCTGAGGGGCGCCTGGCTGGCTCAGTGGGTGGAACGTGCAACTCTTGATCTCAGCTCAGGGTTGTGAGTTCGAGCCCACAATGGGTATAGAGATTACTTAAAAATAAAATCTTTTTTTTTTTTTAATTTAAAGATTTTATTCATCCATTTGGTGAGAGAGAGAGAGAGCACAAGCAGGGGGAGTGGCAGGCAGAGGGAGAGGGAGAAGCAGGTTCCCTGCTGAACAAGGAGCCTAATGCTGGCCTCGATCCTAGATCATGACCTGAGCTAAAGGCAGATGCTTAATCAACTGAGCCACCCAGGCACTCCAAAAATAAAATCTTAAAAAAAAAAAATAGAGAGCTAGAAGGCTATACTTTGTTAATATAAGGACATGATGTAGGGTCCTTTGGATCTAGACTGAGTGAGTCTTTGAAATGACTTAGTTCCATCCTTATATCATTCTCTTCAAGATTCAGATTCCCAGCACAGGGTCTGGTTTGCCTAACTTGAATCATAATTTCACCTCTCACGGATGGCACAAGGTGCCTTGATTAATAGGCTCACCAAGACTTGGGGAATGGAGGAGTTCTTTCCTTAAGGGACAGTAAGGTGTTGTAATCAAAAGAAGGGAGGAGGAATGCTCAACAGGCATAGTCAACAGATGCCCATTCCAGAGTGTTTGGATTAGGTCATCATTTCTCAGTAGGGGTGTCATTGGCCTTTGGGGGAAGGCCGTTTTTCGTGCACTGCTGAACCGATGCATTGCAGTATGCTCAGCATCCCTGGCTCCTGGGCACTAAATGCCAGCAGCACTCCCACTGCTAAGCATCACAATCAGGTCACCCTTGTTTCCCAGTCATGACCATCTCCCCCCAGACAGGCTGTAGAACAGCCCCTCAGGACCATGGCTGCATGATCCCTAAAGCTGTTTCCATTTAAAACCATCAGATGTATTCCTGTTGCTAAGCAAAATGTTGTTTGTAATTTGGCAGTAATAAAATGATGTTTTCTGTCTCTTCTACCAAAAAGGTCTTCGGTTTAGTGTCTCCAGATATCTAAAAAGGCCTCACCTAGAACTGTGTGAACTATGTAAGAAATCCATTAATTTGTTTCTTCGGTTTATTTCCTTGTTGAAGGCACAGACTTTAGAGCTAGACTCTGTGAATCAGATCCCACAACCTGTAGCTCTGCTATTTCCTAGCAGTTACTTCCTTTGGGCTTTTATGTAATCTTACTTTGGGGAATTACGTAATTTCTCTGTGCTTCTGTAAAATGAGGATAATGATAGTACCCATTTCATAGGGTTGCTTACAGGATTAAATTAGCTACTGTGTGTAAACCACTTAACATATTGTCAAGAGCATAGTAAGGATATGTGTGTATAAGCTATTACTGTATTTCTAAAATGGGATATTAATAAAATTTCACATAGATATACCTTAAAAATTTTTTTTCTGGGGAAGTTACCTTTTAAAAGTTCAATTGCTATATCTGAAAAGGCATTTTGTTATGGTGTTTAGTTTAGAACTATACTTTGAAAAGTAGCAGTGAATTATTTATTTCTTTATCTAATATTTATTGTTTGCCAGGCATCTGTTAAATTCTAGGAGACAGGGAATTTATATACAGGTAGAGGAAGGAGTAACTAAGTGAGCAAATAACTACTGATGGGATAGGAGGTGGGGAGGAAGGAGCAGAAAGCAGTAATGTAGGAAAGGGTTCCACGTGTTGGTGGAACGGATGAGAGGCCTGGACCAGATGGTACGCAGTGGAGGAGTGGTGGCATAGGTAGGAAAAGAGAGCAGGTGCCAGAGCTAAGTTTTTGCAAGACTTCAAAGATTGCAGGAAGGAGCTAGGATCTTTCCTACAGGGAGTCAGGATTTCTTTCGCAGGAAGCTTTTGAAGTTGGGGGGAGGTTTTAAGCAGGAGTGTGCTGGGTGTGATTCTCATTTGGGAAAGTTGTTTTTGTGGACTGCAGAGAAGGAACTGGAGATGGATGGGTGGGAAGAAATGGATGGGAATGGGATGGGATGCAGCAGTGGAATTAGGAAGAAGTGGATAAGTTGAGTGAAATCATGCTTTTTTATTTTAGGAGTAGAATTGACAGGTGTTGGTGATGGCTTGGATAAGAAGGAGAATGAGAGAAAGGGAGGATTCAGGGAGAAGGAATAAATTTTTGGTTATTATGTGTCATTTGACAGGATGCATGTATTTCCCCCATGATTATACCTTTTTTTCCCTCATGGTCCTACTTAAGATCAAATTTTTAGTACTATTTAAAAATTTCCACCTTCCTGCTCTAGTTTTGTGTACTGCAACCAAATTGTATGACCTCCTTAAGTATTTTGATTTTCTTCTTTAATAATGAAACCTCCTTTGTTGTTGTTTTTGGTTAATTGGGACCATTTTATCTGTTAATTATTGCTGCTGAACGTTTAAGCTCACCTTTTGCAGAGCTGTCTTTTGAAATCATATAGCTGAGTATCATCCCTGTCCCAAGAAAGTCAGAGGCCTTGTAAAAGCCTGCACAGTTGAGAAGCAGCCCTCCCTCTTCTGCCCGGTGTGCTTCTTATGGGTGAGGATGGTGAGGAGCTGGGATGGTGGGGGGACACCTGGGTTTATTTAGCCAGCTCTGCCTGAGGCTCATTCTCACTGCGCCACTCCCCAGTTCTTTCTAACATGTACTTCAGGTGTGGTAAGTCACGTTTATGGACGATGTTCTGTCCTTTAGGACTAGTACACCTCCTCAATAATTATAGTTTTTCATATTTTACTAAAATATGATTTCTTCTTGTGAATTAATTGAGATCAAGCATATATACTAGTCTTTAATCAAATAGGTTGCTCAAAATTATGCATGTGGAATGAATTATTTTACTTTTCCTAAAAAGTGAAGAGAGACTGGAAAGAAATTTCAGTAGACAGTAATGCATAGCGAATTTCTCGAACACCTTAATGAGAAGCCAGAAATGCATATAAAACATGAAAACTTCAAAAACATTTTTAGACACAGCCTATTATTAAACACCCGAGGATGTTTTTGATTTCCTATTACATTAAAATACCCAAATGAACTTCAGAACATTTAAAAATAGCTCAATCTTAAAAAGAAGATATAAAGTATTATCAGCTGTGTGCTTTCTGTGTATAATTAGCATGTGTCTGTGAAGGTATAATGACTTCTAGTGGAATATTACTCATGATAAAAGTTCAGATGGTGAGAATTGGAGCTACAGCTGGGTGACACGTTTTAAAATAATTCAATGATGACTCCATCGAAGGCATTCTATTTTAGTCCCTTATATTCCCCCTTTCACTCATCAGTGGAATATGAAATAACCAATAAAAATCCTTTTAAAAATGTTTCATTTTCCCCCTTTCTTCTAGATTTGATGTGTGCTCACTGTTTCTTTCAGTGCTTGGCAGGCCACTGTGAAGGTCCATCACCTTTTCCCTTTTTCAAAGATGGCTCAAGATTCAGTAGGCTTTTCTTCTGATTATCAGTTTTGGATGCAGAAGCTTTCTGTGTGGGACCAGGCCTCTACTTTGGAAACCCAGCAAGATACCTGCCTTCACCTGCCTCGATTTCAGGAGTTCCTGAGGCAGATGTATGAAGTTTTGAAAGAGATGGTAAGTGGTAGACCAAAATAACAAATCTCTACTACATTTAACTAAGCCTGAATGTTATCTGGGGTCAGGGACTTGTGGTATTGACCCGATATATTGTTGGGTTGGAAAGACAAATTATCCATAGGTAATACAGACAGGGGGCTGTTTCCTGACCTCTGATTTCTTACGATTTAAATCTTCTCGATTAGTTACATTGTCATATGGGACTTCCTGACCAGTAAAGTTGTTTTTTTAAAAAACAAGATTTTGACACTTGTTGTCAGGTAATAATTGGGATTCTTTTAAATGCCTTTGCATTTTTTAAATATTGAAGAGTTTTCCCAAGTGCTTCCCCCCCACCCCCCCACCCCGTTTTTAAGAGAGGGAGAAAAGATGGGGAGAGGAAGAGAGAAAATCTTAAGCAGGCTCCATGCCCAGAGTGAAGCACAATGCTGGGCTTGACCTCACAATCTGAAATCATGACCTGAGCCAAAATCAGTAGAACACTTAACTGACTGAGCCACCCAGGCACCCCAATGCTTACCCTTTCTTTAATGCTGTCCTAAAGTTGGTTCTACCATGAGATGATAAATAATAAGATCTCTTCTTTTGAATATTTCAAGTGGTCTTTTCTGGTGAATATTAAGGTTTTGAGTGTCTTCACTGCTGTTGTATAATGTGTTTAAATTTGATATTTTTTTGTTTTGACATTTCCCATTTTTACTACAATGGATATTTTAATAAATTAACATGCTTTTATGTTATGAAAATATTATTTGTTTTATACTTACTTTCTAAATTCAAAATGAAAAGTGAAATTTTCATTTAACATAGATGTTCTTTTGTTATAAAAAATATAACAAAGGAAAACTTCCCTTAAAAAAAGCAAGTCAGAAATTCGAAGAATTACTCATGTTGACGATATGAGTTCATGTGTTTTTAGCAACTAGAAGGAAAGATAGAGTCTGTATGAGCAACTGACACTACCTTTTAAAATTGTTTTTCTGTAATTGGATTTCTGCAGCTTGGCTTTAAATTGGTCCCAGAAAGTCTAGGATTGGCCTTGATGCTAAGACAAATGTGAAGAATTTATTGGTGCAGCAGCTTACATTTCAGCTTATATACATGTTACCTCATTTAGGTCTTATTTTTGAATTTTCTTGAAAGGTAAAGAAGTGGGAAGAGGGCCAGTTATGCATGCTACAATAGCATGTAGATTGTTTAATCTTAAGCTGTTTTCTATTTGCTTGATCTGGTCTCAGATTATTGTAGAGTAAGTATGATGTCATTTCGCATTTGGTAACCAAAATAGTCATAAACAGAGATGTATATCTTTATCCTGTAGCTGCTTTTGTTTCTTTTTACAAGTTCTAGAGTTCTTGTCCTCCCAAGCCTTCTTTGAAATAGCCCTACTAAAGTTGAGTTAGGAACCTTTCTTATGGTGGAGTAAAAAAAAACCCACAATATTTTGTTCACTGGTATACATTCTTTTATATTTTTAAACAAATTGGCGTTTCCTAAGTATAAATAAAATAAAGGTAATTTTATAAGAAGCTTGATTTTATGTAAATGTGCTGTACATCTTCAAGTTTTGGTGGTATGGTTTAAGGATGAAGTAAGGTGGTTACTTGTTAAATTTTATTTGAAATTCCCACTTTTCTGAAATATACTAAATATTCAGACTCCTTCAACCTATAGTATCAGTTTAACTCTCTAAGATGTGTGGTGTCCTTTTATTGACCAAAACATATTTTTCTTCTATAGGATTCAAATACGATCATTGAAAGGTTCCCCACAATTGGTCAACTCTTGGCAAAAACTTGCTGGAATCCTTTTATCTTAGCATTTGGTAAGACTCCAAAGCCTGTCTTCTCAAAATACAAACTTCTAATAATAATTTTAATCTATGCATTGTTTAACAAAATACAGAGCTTCAAATGATAAATTTTGTCCCATTGTTTACAAAATAACTATTAAGGTTTATTCATTGTTCCATTAGAAAGATGGCATCCTGGTCGCCTGGGTGACTCAGTCAATTAAGCATCTGCTTTCTGCTCAGGTCATTACCTCAGGGTCCTGGGAACGGGTTCCACATTGGGCTCTCTGTTCAGCGGCAAGTCAGAGGGTCTGCTTCTCCCTCTCCTCTCCCTCTGTGCTCTCTCTTGCTTTCACTATCTCTCAAATAAATAAATGAAATCTTAAAAAATAAAAAACAAAAAAAGGTGACATTCTTTTCTTGTCCATATATGTTCACATAGATTATCTCACACACATGTACATAGACACACCTATACATATGCATATTAGTAAGAAAATAGAACATGTGTTATAGAGTAGACTCTTCCAGATGATTATCAAACCTCATTTTTAATTCATTGTGAAATGGTTATAATAATGAAATAATTTCTTGTTTAACAATTTCATGTTAACTCACATTCTACCTTTTTCCATGCATAAAATCATTCTTCAGTGTCCTAATCCTTACATGGCCCTGACGTTCTTTGTGGATGTAGTTTTAACTGTAGTTTTAACCAAGGTGAAGAGGAATTTGGGGACACTTTGGGGTAGATGTTCCTTTCTTGACCTCCTGCCTCTAGCCTCATTTCCTGTGTAATCCTCCACAACCACACCACACACATGGTAGTCAGGTTGAGTTGAGTTACTAACAGTGACTGGAAGGCATGTGATGTCAGGGCTTGTGACATGTCACTCCTTTGCCTGGAGCTCTGTTTTCATCTTCTGTCCTTTTAAACTTTCTTTGAAATAGTTTTGCTGGAGCTGAATTAGGAACTTCTCTTAGTGTCCCCATAGCTGATCGCATCTCCCTGAATTCTAACACTTACTGCACCCTTTTGTAATTATCGATTTGCCTGTCTGATGTCCTGGAGGACTGAATACTTCTTGAGAGCAGGGACTGTGGTTTTACTTGTTTTTGTCATTCAGGGCCTAGCATAGAGGAGAGCAGGCACATCTGAAGGTGTACAGTTGAGGTTTATTGCCTCACATGAATATATATATTCACTGGACAGATACTTACTAAGCATTTTTTTTTTTTTTTTTAATGTGCGAAGCCTATGAAAACATGGCCATGATTTCTCTCACTGGAAGCATCCAGTCACAGAGAAAAGAGACCCCAGCAGATCAGCCTGACTCAGAAATGGTTTGTGTTAATGGAGCTCTGAACAGGGAGCTGAGAGTTAAAGGAGAGTTTTTCAGGGGAGGTCGAACTGGGGCTGACTCTTAGAGAACAGTAGATGAAATGGGACTTTCTGAGATGAGCCACCAGATTCGCTAGGTTTCAGATTCCTTATTTGTAAAAGCAGGAGACTGGACTGATTTCTCCCTGTAGCTTTAAACTTGTATCTGTGTGTGATCATTCCGTAGCACCTCTCCCCATTACATTGGCCCCCTCTGACAGCCAGAAACAAATCCTTCATCTCTTTTTGTTTCAGTGCCTCGGTTATGTTTTGAATTATCTGTTAAATTTCAGCTTCCTGTTTGAGGTGTGCCTTGGGTTCTGAGCTTAGTGAAGACTGACAGACAACAGAACTCCAGGATGAATTAACTCTTGCCTGTGTTACTATTGTTGTTTTGCTAGTTGGGTACTTTTGGTCAGGAGAGGGTCTTTTCTTATGGTTTTATAATATGAAAGTAACCTTAAATACAGGAAAGGTGACAGTTTCCATCAAAGAAAGAAGTTAAGTCTCTGATAATGCTAGGTGAGAATTGGATCAGAAATAAGGATAATAAAGAAGGAGGAAAGATTTGGAAATGAAAAGATACCTGAAGAGGAGAGAAAAAACAGGTAATGGAAAGGGAGGGAATACCTTTTATTCGGGTGTGTTCTCTACATAAGTTTACTGCTTTCAATTTCTTGGAATTATGGCTGCCCTCAGGATTAAGCATAACAGCTATAACCTCACTATTTGGTATTTATTGCTATATAAAAATCTGCCCCCAAACTTGGCAGCTTAAAATAACAAATATTTATTGTCTTAAAAAAATGCTATCTTCATTCTTTTAAATTGTAGATTAAGGAATTTTAAAAGAATTTTGAAGAATTAATTTAGTTTTCATTTGGAATACTAGCTCAGGATACAAAAAAATATGTGGCAAATATATGCTGGCATATTTTTTCCCCTTCCACTCATTTTTAGAATCCAAATTTTCATGAAGAACTGGTGGCAGTGACTCTTTGCATGGTGAATCCCAGGTGTTTTCCCATCTCACTCAACTGGACTGCAGGATGTCCACTCTGAATCTAGGAGCCTCAGAGAGGAACCTGACAGATGCCTTCTCCCTGCAGTGAGCGTTGGTGGCACTCGTGAATAACAAGTGATGGCTTCCGAAATTGTCCCTCAAAACAAAACAAAAACAAAAACAAAGAGCAGCCAGAGAAATGTTCACCCAGCCTTTAGGAGGTGCCTTCCCTTGCCCAGGGTCAATGTACTGAAATGGACTGAAATGCACTGCTAATGGGCTTATTTTGTTTTAGGGACAATTTCGAAAAATTATACACTTGTTGAACTAAATGTGCAGATTCACTCAACACCTGGGGAAAATTTCCATCTTTTAGATAACTTAAGTTCCATAAAATACTATTTTCTTTCTTTTTCTCCCCCTCCCCGCCGTCCCATTGGGTTGCTTTTTTTTTCCCCTAACAGGGGAAGCCACTTGTGTAGTAAGCATATCACTGGATGTGTCTGACACTCTGTGACATGAAGATAGTTAGACTTTCTTTTAATATTTAAAGCACAGGAAGTGCAGTGGTCAAATTTTAAATCAGTGGCATTGGTTGAGCCTGAAGAATCTTAGGATCTTCAGAGGTTAAATGACATGATTCATGAAATATACCTGTAATAGGCAAGTCGGTGAGACATTTGAGCTCATTAAAAACTAGGAAAAAAATGAATGTCCCTCAGAATAATCCCTGATAAAGTTTGTCCAGAGATGTTATTATGGGAGCAGAAACTTATGACGTTTATAGGGGAGAAAAGTAGGCTTAATAAACATTTACTATTAGTGTTCTTTAGTATATGGTTGAAAATGCAGGGGTAGCTTTTATATTTTATAAAAGGTTATATTTTCCTTATTTCTTGTTGATATTTTCCTTATTTCTTGTTCCCATAGCTCTTAGAAATGCTGTGTTTCTTAGACCATAGAAGATGAGAGGGTAAGGGGTATCAGGTGATTCTGCAGATAATTGGTTCCTGGTGCTGGCCTTCCTCAGCTGCCACTCCACGGCCTTTAGATGAAAGCCATGGTTGGTTGGCTCTTGTGTAGTTACTGATGTCTTCAGTTTTATGCATCATTCTTGCTTCTCAGTTGTGTTGTAAAATCTCCAACTGGAATGGACTCTGTTACCAAACGAGGAAAAAGAAAATGGCTCACTGAGTAGATATTCTTGCCAAGTATAAGATTTCAAAGTTCAGCGTTTTCATCACATATTTGGTAAAGTTTTAAATTTTAAAGAATGAGGAACATGTCAGAGTCTTCTATCTTATCCAAACCATTTAGAAAAACAGAATATGTTTTAAAACGATCCTTTCGTTAATTTTTTTTTTTAAGAAGTGAGGATGTTTTGGGGAACTAGAAGATTAAAAGATTAAGACAGAAATCCTTAGTACTGCCTAGAACAGTTATATTGCCTTTAAAAGGTTGAAATTACTATCAGTCTGAAATATGCTTTAAGAGAACTAATCTTGGGAAACGTGCAGTCCTTTTAGTTGTTTCTTTCATTCTCTTTTGGCTTTAAAAATTGTTGCTGTATAAGAAAGGGAATTGACCACACAAGGGCTAAGCATAAGTGATCCCAAAACCACAAGAATAAAAAAAACCCCATGAAGTTAAGTTTCACAGATGGTCCTGGATGTTTGTTTCATGAATTTAGTAGTTTGAGATTTTCCTAAAATATAATACATATATTTCCTTTAAATACAGTGTTTAAAGAATTTTTATACTGATTATCTTTTCTTCCTATTTGATTAAACCTACTTATTTTAGTTTTCCTTTTTGCAGATGAAAGTCAGAAAATTCTAATATGGTGCTTATGTTGTCTAATTAATAAAGAACCACAGAATTCTGAAGAATCGAAACTTAACTCCTGGACACGGGTAAGAGTAAATCCTGCCCTGTACTGCTTTGCATTGAATTGATTAAAAGGTGCTTCTTTGACAGTCCAGTTCTGTGATGTTTTAGAACTTTTTCAAATAGTCTTCGCTGTTCCATTATCTTGCTGGGTGTAGTTATTCAAGAGATTTCATTTTTGCTTGACTGTGAGTTCCAGAAGATAGCAGTCTTTAGGGTGAACTTTTTCATACCTGGAAGACCTAATATTGCATGATTTTGAAAAGTTGCTTTCAGGTAATGTAAAGAATGTTCACTCTTTCCTTCTAGCGTTTGCTATCCTTCAAAAAAAATTGCTCCTCCTTATCAACCTAGTTTAAATACTTATGTAATTTCTGTCTAAGTATTTCTCTCTCTCTCAGGATCTAATCTGTAGTAAAATGAAAATTCAGAAGTGCCCTGGGAGCTGCTGTCTTTATTTTATACCTGAAGTTGGTATCCAGGCCAGGGTGTTCAGACTAGCACCACAGAATAAATCGTTGGCTGCCGCTGCTCACGTCAAATTGGTTCCTTGACTGTGTTGGACCGCATAGCTGACAGCTTCCTGCATTCCCCCTGTCTATTTCTGCTTTTTCTTGAAGGGCAGGCACAAGTTGGCAAATGCTGTAAGGCTGGGCTGTGGCTGCCCTCACCACCAGCATCTCGCCTGTTCTTTTCTCATACCCCCCACTGTCGTGCTGTAATAACCCCACGGACTAGCTGATGCCTGTCAGACTCCACTTAGTATGCATATGGTTCAGATTAGCTGCTTAGTATTATGAAATCATCCACCCAGATTAATGCATACAGTTTTGTCTATCAGTCTGACTGGTGATATCATTCCATTCACTGCTTTTTTAACCATTCCTTTGTTTTATACAAAATTGCTGACAGAGCTGACAAAGACAGTGTTTATATTTTTCTGTTAGATTTAAAAGCAGAATTGAAGGGACAGTAGAAGTGAAAAAGGGTTGGGTTGGGGAAGGAAAGATGCAAACTTTAACTGGAAGGTAAATTATACTAAAGAGCTAAAGAAAGGAACTGATAAGTAGAACTAGGGAAGAAAATGTCTGAAAAACAAAGCTATAGAAATAGAATAACATATATAGTCTTCAGTTTTTTAAATTGTTGCTTTTGATGTTTTAATGATTACTTTGGATATATTTTTGTATTGGCTAGTTCATTAAGTCCTGAAATAGGCCACCCAATAGTATTTGTAGGGTCATTGGGTCAACTTTCTTCATTTAAACACATGACTTTATTGGCCTATTTTAAAATTTCTAGCCTTGCATTTTATTCTGTGGCTTTCTCTTATTTAATACTGCGTCCATTTATCAATAGATACGTATAAAATATAGCACAGGAAGGTTAACTTAAAATCTTAACTCATGCCATCAGGAAATTTATAGACTGGTAACCAGAGCTATGTATAGGTGTGATAGAAATACAGAGGACACTCGCTCAGACTTGGGGCTTTGTAGATGTGTCCTACAGTAGGTGATATCACCAGCTGAGTTTGGAAGGGTGGCTAGGAGGGCAGGGATAGAGCTTTAGGAAGGATATTCCTGTCAGCAGAAAGAGCACACCTAAAGATGTGCTCTTTTAAATAAATTTTAAAAATCTTAAAAAAAAAAAAAAAAAAGCAGTGCCCCTTTCAGGGAACTGTAGGTACTTAGATAATAGTTGAGCTTGGGGTTTTGTACTGCTGGTGATGAAGCATGAAACCTAATGTATGATTATAAGAAGTTTTGGGGATGACTGGGTGGCTCAGTTGATTAAGCGTCTGCGATCAGCTCAGCTCATGATCCCAGGGTGCTGGGATCGAGTCTGGCACTGGGAATCCTTGCTCAGCTGGGAGCCTACTTCTGCCTCTGCCTGCTGCTCTCCTGCTTGTGCTCTTTCTCTCTCTGACAAAAAAATAAATAAAATCTTAAACAAGTTTTTACTTTATTTTGAAGGCAGTATTTTTTTTTTTTAAAAGATTTTATTTATTTGACAGAGAGATCACAAGTAGGCAGAGAGGCAGGCGGGGGCGGGGGCGGGGAAGGAGGCTCCCTGCTGAGCAGAGATCCTGATGCGGGGCTCAATCCCAGGACCCCGAGATCATGACCTGAGCCGAAGGCAGAGACTTAACCCAGTGAGCCACCCAGGTGCCCCAGAAGGCAGTATTTTAATCAAGAAAATGTTTGACTTGGACTGAATTTTAGAAACTTAACAGCAAAAGGTAATTGATTTGGAAGGGAGTGGGATAGCGCTTTGGAAACTACCCTAGTGATGAAGGTGAGAAATCATGCAGCCCTGAATGAAATGGAGAAGAGGAGCCAGGTTTATGATATGAATAAGGTAAATATTCAAAAGATGTAATAGCAGGTAAAGTGCAGATGTACTTAAGTGTAGGTGGAGTTGAACGTACTGTTCTTGGAAGAGTGAGCTGATTTACACAGAAGAGGGCTGACAGTCCTCAGGGCTTGGGAACACTGGAGCCTTGGGTGAGGGTCAAATTGCCCAGGGAGGGCATCTAGCATGAGGATGGGAAAGAACCTCTGGACAACCTTGGGAGACACTGGCATTTAGGGAGTGAGTGCAGGAATAAGCTACCCTGCGGGTCAGAAACAGAGTCAGTAGGGAGTGCGTGCAGGAATAAGCTACCCTGTGGGTCAGAAACAGAGTCAGAGGTGTAGAAGGAGAAAACCAGCAGCATTTCAAGAAGGAATGGGTGGTCGTTCATATCTAACACTCTAGTGCAGGACTGTCCAACACAAAATACATACTAAATAGATAATTTGAATTTTCTAGTAGCTGCTTTAGGAGACGAAAAGAATAAGTGAAATTAATTTTAATAATATTTTATGCAACCCAGTATATCAAAAATACTATCATTTAAACATATAATCAATATAACAATTATTGAGATTATTTTATGCTCTCTCTTCATACTAAGTCATTGAAATCCTTTGTGTGTGTTACGTTTAAACTTATCTACATGTTATGTCTTAGTGTAAGAGAAATTTCCCCCACTTCAAGGTCATGAACACCTTCCATATTAGCTTCTAAAAGAATACTGATTTGCTTTTCCCATTTAGGTCGGTGTGACTGTTTTTTGTGTGCTCTAAGTAGGCATCCACTTTCACTTCACTTCTGCATGGATACCCATTGTCCCAACACCATTACTGAAAAGTTCTTTGCTCACTGGTGTTTGGTGCTACCTTGGTTGTAAGTCAAGTGTCTCTATGCGTGTAGATATAATCCTAAATCTCTCTGTTGGTTTCATCTATCTCTGATGGTTAATTTTTGTGTCAACTGGACTGGACTATGTGGTGCCAAGATAATTGGTCATACATTAGTCTCGGTTTCTGCGAGGTAATTTTGAATGTGATCAACTTTTAAATAGATTGGGTAGAGTAGATCATCCTCTTTAATGTGTGGGTATTTCATCCAATTAGCCAAAAAAGCTGAACCCTTCCATGAGAGTTTTCTTTTTACTGAAATCTCATAAATAGTGGGTTTTGAGTGAACCCCAAGTTGTATGTTTTGTTATTTTTGGTGTAACACATCATTGTCAAGGTATTCAACAGGGAGTGTCCTGAATTTTTAGGAAACCAGTGGTTTCAGAAATGATGGTATTATGTATACCAAGTTGTAAGGCAAGGGAGTCAGAAGAGACAGTTTATGTTTGGTGCTTGAACAACTGCACTAAAGACTGGTGAGCCAAGGGACAGACACTGATGCTTTGGAAACAGGATTAATCTACACTGTTGGTAATTTCCATTTTTACTTGCTTTTGTGTTTTTTAGGATTTAAAAATACTAGCCTGGCTCAGCTCAGATGTTGAAACGTAGGGGAAGAATTATTGTCCAAGTTTGAATGGTAATTTAAAAGGGAAAATAGCATATTTCTTAAGGGCAACTAGTGAAAGACAGTAGAGGCAAGGTGAAATTCAGGGACAAGGCTGGGGATGCAGGAGATTTCTCTTTCACAGCTCTACCCTGACAAAACATTGGTAGTCCTGTATAATTGTTTTGATTTTACTTTTGAAATAACAAACACCATACTCGTTTCTTTTTCCTACCTGTATTCTATTTGCTTGACTTTCTAAAACCTGCAGTTTCTTTGAATGTTTATATTTACACATTTGGCACATAGTTATTAATTGCTTTCCCAGTATCCATCTCCCTCTTTTCTTACGTTCTTACAGTAGCATGCATTTCTCAGCTGTGCATTGTGCATCTTGGGTGAGACTTACCACACCACGGTCCTGGGGTTAGTCCTGCTTGGCTTAACCAAGATCACCTCTCACAGAGATTGGCCAAGATGGACATTTAACCCACACTGGAAATTCAGCCCTACAACTTTTGTGTGATTGATTGGGGGGAGGTGGGTTTTATCTTTCCTGCTGAACATGAATTAGGTAGTCCCTGAAGTTATTGTTAGTCACTGTGGATCTGGGAGGACAGCCTGCCTGGGAGTGAAGTTAGTCTTGAGGGAACAGAGCTGAGAGAAAGAAAAAGAGGGTCACATTCAGGTTGTTTTGTTTGGGCCCTAGACCAAGCCTCTCCTGGACTTCAGTGCTCTCGTACTTCCTTTTCCTGTTTAAGCCAGTTTGGTTTAGAGTTGTTTTTACTAGCAGCCAACAGCATCCTAACTTGAGAAAACAGACTTATTTGTGGGCTTAAATATTTTTTGAAGGGTTTCAAAACTCAGGTGTACACATATGCAATTGCAAAAGAAAAAAAATCTTATTTACTGAAAGGATAGTATAAATCAACAGTGAATTTGGCAAAATAATTACAGTTACTTAAAAGTTGCATAGGTGATTCAGAGTTGTTTTTCCACCACCACTTATGATGAAGATGTGTATTAAAGAAGGCCTCCATGGAGAGGGACAGCAGCAGCGTGGTGGCATGGTATTCTTGTTTTTGTCCCTGTTAAACATTTAAAACTCAACATTCATCCACAAAAGAGAAATGCCTATGTGGGAGCTATGGGATCCAGCAGCATACACCGAGGGACCCGGGAGGCATCTTGCCCACCTTTGCATCAGGTAATAGAGCAGGTAGACCCCAGTTCAGGCTGTCGAACTGGCTGGAGTTCTGTGAAGTGGCTCCAGCCTTTCAGCAGAGGCCCCTGGGAAACGCTGACTTGGGCAGATGCTCACAGATGCCAGAGCCTTGTACAAGTCCAGGTTTCTAGAGGAGACATTCCAGCACACTGTTGGAATAGTAATACAAGTGGGACACTTTGAAATGGGCCCTGTTTCCTTTCTTGGCTTATGTGAGAAAGAACAAGGTGAGAATGGAGCTCCAAGCACATGCAGCAGTCCAGTCACCCAGGTGGACTCATTTCACATTGGTGTGATTATGATTTCCTACGCCGGACATTTGGAGTAACAGAAGGTGTGTCACAGAGCTTATAGGGGGAGAATTGGACAAAAATGTTAAAGCATATATAGGTCACATAGTTCTCCTAGAATATAAATTATATTATTTTTCTTATAAAAGTTAGGAAACTTCTAGCATTCACATTTATGGATAAATGGATACTTTCTTTGTATTCTGTCACCAAGCATACATAATGTTTGGAGACCTGAGAGAGAACGATACCAGATCCCACCTAATTTGCCTCCCTGTTACTGAAAGCCAAGTTCGTCTGCCCATTGCTGTAAAGGCCGATACTCAAGAGAC
The DNA here is from genome assembly GCF_030435805.1 of Mustela lutreola. NCBI lineage: Eukaryota > Metazoa > Chordata > Mammalia > Carnivora > Mustelidae > Mustela > Mustela lutreola. The sequence goes on from NC_081301.1 coordinate 71,257,975, forward strand.
GAATGTTTATGGTAAAGGAATATGAGCTTTATTCAGCAGGCTGGCCATGTGGGGAGAAGGTGGGCTCTTGTCCAAAGGCCAACTCCAAGCTTTCTGCTTGGCTAAGAGATTTTTAAAGGGAGTGCAGTGGTCTGTGACATTTCTTGATTACGTGTAGACTTGGTAATGCCAACTACAGAGTTATCTTGATGCTTGGAGGTTGTGCAAGAAATTCTAGTTCCGTGGTGCGCAGAGGGGGTTGTGCGGGAACATCTGAGTCCTTGGTATCCAGGCGTTGTGTGAGAGTGCCCTGTTCTTTCTGCAAAGGAGGGCGAGGTCTACAGATGTGTAGAGGGAGGTCAGTGAAGTCATTTGTATAACCTTAAAAATGAAAAACATTTTGCTGAAAGATTGCTGGACTAATCAGAAAGCTAAGGGAGCTTCAAACAGACTTGTTGGCCACTGTGGCCTACGCACATTCTGGTCCTTTATTCCCCAAGGCCAGTGGTCCGCAAATTTCAGAGTAAATTAATTCTGTTAACAGATCAAGGACTTTAAGTCAGCATGTGAGGATTGTGGGAACTTGAAGCAAGTTAACCCTTAAGACCTGCAGAAATGCGGTGACATCCCTACTCCATCTCTCATTAGCTTCACTGAAGTTATTTATTTGAGCCTTACTTCACCAGAAATGGAGATTTTAACAGTTCCTACTTAATTTTTTTTGAAGATTAAAGGAGATAATCCATTTCATTCAATGGATTAAATTAAACAAATAAAATATATTAAAAATGAATGAAATAAAGAAGGAGTCCTTCATAGCCTCAAGTCTCTTTTACCTTTTTCCACAATCCTGCGGTAAATTCCCAATATGCTGGTCACCTCACACTCATTTCCATGGTTGCACACTAATAGCATAAACCCAGTAGTTGAGCACCATCACAGGATCTTGGCAAAAGAGACTGGTCTGCAAGTAATGCCTTTTTTCAGTGTTACAGCTTACCAAATAACAAAGGACTGGTCATATACACTTCTTTTAAAAAGTATTTCTTTCTTTGATTTTCATCTCCTGAAAATTCTCCTTTAAATGCATTTGAACTGTCTACTTCTTTATTCTGCACATTTGAAACTTTCAAATATAGCGTGACTTTCCTGCACCCAGCATCCTCCTCCCTAGAGTGTATGCAACTGTTTGCACAGCTCTTCCTTGGAGAGCCACATGGCTCCTTCTAGAATCTCTCTCAGGCCACTGCTTAGATGTCACCTTATCTGAGAGGCCTTCCTCATCATCCTATCTCAGGCACTCAACTTTCCTTATTTTGACTGATTTTTCTTGGTGCTATTCACTCCCCAACATACTGATTCCCCCCACCCCGTCTGCTTGTTCCCTCCTATCTAGGCTACAAGTTCCATGAGAGTAGAGACTTTGTTCTAAAAGTATAGAATGGTATCTGTCACATAGTAAGAAAGCAGTGATTATTTGCTGATTGAGTAAATAAAGGAGAATGGTTTTAGATGGTAAACCCTGGTGTGTGTGTTGTGGGGGGCGGGGTGGATTCCACTTGGAAAGAAGATAGTGAACAGACAGAAGGTTGGGTATAGACAAGAAAAAATGATTTTCCATTTAGGTTGGAGAGTAAAAGAGAAAAGTAGAAATTAAGATTAGAAAAAAACAGTTTGGGAAAAAATTTGGAGGGCCATGGATACCAGTTTATGAGTTCATAAGTTAGTAGCATAGGGCAAAGAAAGGAGCTACTGAAAGTTTTAACTGTGGCATTGGGAGAGGGGCATTGGTCGTGATTGGTATACCTTTTTTTGCCTTGCTCTCCTCTAGTCTTTCTCAGTCCTTTATTCACCTATTCCATAAATACATCCTGAGTACTTACCATGTACAGCAGATATTGGGGGATATGAAGATCTTGCCTTGCAGGATCAAGTGGTTTCATTGCAAAGTACCATGTGAAGGAGTAAGAAGGACAGCATATTGAAGGTACTGTGGTAGCCCAGTGAGAAGGGGGGAAAAAAGCCTCTTTGGGAGTTGGGGAGGTTTTCAGGGCTGGTCAGGAAGGCTTTCAGAAAATGACAGTGGAGCTTGCATCATGACATAGGCGTTCCCTGGGAGGCAAAGGCTACGGGTGTTCATGGAACTGGAAGAAATGAAAGGGATTTGAGGTGCATGTAGGACAGTAGGCAGAGAAAAAGGTAGAAAAGTTTTCCTGGTAATGATAATAAGAATGGGCTTTCCCATCTATTATATACTGGCTATGCATGAGAGGCAGACAGGGCTGGATCCTGAGGGTTCAAATGGCCCCTAGTAAAGAGTGTCCTTAACCTGGAAAGCAAGGATTTTAATTAGAGGGGTTTAAATAGGAGAGCGGGGGGCACTTATATTATATAAATATGAATTAGTGGCTTCAGTGCTGAAATACATTTGAAAGTACAGGAGAGCAGGACTTGGTACGGATGAGTAGTTTGGTGGGAAAGGATAGGGGAGCAGTTTAGGATAGTGTTGAAAGATTTTAGGGGACTAATAAATAACACCTCTGTCTTCTGAGTTAGGAACTATTGAGATATATCCGTTAGGTAGATGGATGTCGAACATCTGTCCCTTAACTCTTTTTTTTTTTTTTTTTTTTTAAAGATTTTATCTATTTATTTGGCAGACAGAGATCACAAGTAGGCAGAGAGGCAGGCAGAGAGAGAGGAAGAAATAGGTTCCCTGCTGAGCAGAAAGCCTGATGCGGGGCTCGATCCCAGAACCCTGGGATCATGACCTGAGCCTAAGGCAGAGGCTTTAACCCACTGAGCCACCCAGGTGCCCCTGTCCCTTAACTCTTAAAACAGATTTAACAGTGTAGCCTCTGTCTGTCAATGGTTCAGTTGGGCCCATCTGCCTGTGGTAGACAAGTGAGCTGGTCCCAGCTTAGCTGGACTATAGTAGGCCTACCTGGCAGGGAATGAGCCTGCCCGACTAAGCATGTTGCAGTGGTAAACTAGAATATATCCTTTCTGCAGATGAGGCAAGTCAGAAAGACAGAGTTGGGAGAGGAATTTTTTTTTTTACTTTCTTCTACCAAATTGACCAACTAGGTCAGTACTTCTGGGGAAAGGAGTGACAGGACTGACAGATGATGTCATAGGTTGGGCTTTCTAGAAATCTGGCCTTGAGATAGAGATAATGTGCAGGGAGTGACAGCTGTCGAGGGGGAAGGAAGGACACAGGATCGTACAGAGGGAAAAGCTCAGCTAGTGCAGTCTCAATGGAAACTTCTGCTGTGCCTACAGGGACAAAGATGGGAGACCCTTAAGAGCTTTCCTGCTTTGGGACAAGAGGGCTGCGCCTTTATGCCTGTGCCTCTGTTAGACGTTGGAATGTGGCCACTCAGGGAAGGAGGTCTGATCTTGGGCAAGGCAGAGATGGCTAATGAGACAAATGTGCCATCACAACCTCCTTCACAGATGCCAAAGCTGTTCCTTTTCTGCTTTTCCCTCCTGGGAGTGGCGTGGACATTCCGTCTTCTCTGGAAACATGAGGACAGGCAATTTGCTTCCCTCTAATCTAAGAGACAACTCCTAGGTTTTTGACTTGAGCATCATGGTGGATGGTAAAAGTACAAGAGGAAGGAGGAGGACACAGGTCAGCCCAGCAGCTGTCCAATATTTGTCTTCTGTGCCATCTTCCAGAACAGTGGAATGCAGAGACCCTGTTTTCTCACTGCCTTTTGGTTTTCCTTTTGGGGCCTATAAAGCAGGGACTATAATACAAATTGAGTTCTCTCCTTTTTTGGTCTGTTATTGAATAGAACTGACTGGGAAAAAAGGAAAGCGTAGAAAATTGTATAGTTTTGTAAATGTGTTTTCCCCATGGCTTTTGGAAACCACTAAAGCTGTCTGCCGTACTGTTTTAGGGCAGTGGTGTCTAGTAGTAGGCTATCCAATTCAGCACACTTTCGTAACTCCATGAAATAGCATCTGTCTTATTTAGCCTTATAAAGTGTCCTCAGCATTTCATAGTTTTGCAGTATAAATATGGTAGTTAGTATTTGCAGGGTTCTAGAAAATGTGCAAACACTGCTCTTCTCATTCCTGAGTATTTTACATCCATTCAGTGTAATCAGCATTCATTCTACACATGAAGTTGAATTGTGAATGTTTGTCTCTCTCTCTGTGCATATTTTGGGGATTGGTAACTGTCTCCTGAGTCATTAATGTGAAGACACTGAACTTATTATTGAACTTCCTAGAATAAACATTTGTTTCCTCTTGAGAGGGCAAAATGGGATACCATTTGTGTTCTTGAGTGGGTTTTTTAGGTGGATTTCTGCTTATTTTAATTCTAAATTGTATCAGATTGTTTTTTAGTAAGTTACCACTGCTCAAATGGGCCAGATTTAGGCATTTATTGCCAATTAGGAACAGGATGTTTGAGATGTTTGGTGATGTTCTCCGGATGACCTATTTTATGTTTTCTGTTTATTTTGTTTTATTTTTGTTTTATGATCATGTTGGCTTTTCCATTAAGCCATAACTTTAATTGACCTGGCTTCGTTAATAGAACATTGACCAGATCCCCTTCTATAACTTCCAGCCTTCTCCTTATTATAACTCCTTCACCCAGTTCTCCTGTTGTGTCCCAACCTCATTCTGGGGTAAAAAGGGAATTTTTAGGTGTATGTGTTACAGGTGTAATATATGTTTCTAAGACATAGGCTTACTGTATTTCAATCTAAATTGCCTGGCCAGTGCTCTTTGGGCTATTTTGGAATAAATTCCTGTGAAAAGTAAATTTAAACAGTAATGTCTGTTGTGGAGGTCTTTCATAGTGAATAGCCACCATTGAGGGCCATGTGGATGTCTGCACTACATGTGGTGACATGATTTCTACATCTGTTTTGAAGTTCAGTTGTTTCCCAGACCACATGTGCATTTCTTTAGGGAGCTGACATTCATCCCTCCCAGGATTCAGGCATTATAAGCTGGTAACTATAACTGGCTTACTCTCTTTGACCTAGACTTTATCTTAGTTTGACTATTCCTATCAGATCTGGTTCTATTTAATATTGACAACATTGGAGTTTCTATAAATTAGCAGCATGGCAAAAGAACCAGACATATTTAAATCCATAAATCTTGATTTCCAGGTCTTTTAAAGGCTTTTTGGTTTAAATAGTCCTTTACTACATAGTAGACACAAGCAGTACTTATAAAAATGCTGGCTATCAGGCAGCTTTTGTAGCTCAACTGAAATTAAAAAAACAAAAACAAAAAACCCTAAGCTGGGGCGCCTGGGTGGCTCAGTGGGTTAAGCCACTGCCTTCGGCTCAGGTCATGATCTCAGGGTCCTGGGATCGAGTCCCGCATCGGGCTCTCTGCTCAGCAGGAGCCTGCTTCCTCCTCTCTCTTTCTGCCTGCCTCTCTGCCTACTTGTGATCTCTCTCTGTAAAATAAATAAATAAAATCTTTAAAAAAAACAAAACAAAACCCTAAGCTGGGTCCCTCTTTTAAGAATCAGAAAGTCCAGATTTCTTCTGGCTCTGCTACTGAGATATTATAGAAGTTACATATTTCATTTCCCTATCTTAAAAAAGGGAGAATACTGTATGACTCTACTTACATGTGTTATCTAAAGTAGTCAAATTCATAGAAACAGAGAATAGAACAGGGGCTAGAGGAGAAGGGCAAAGGGATTTGTTTTTGTTTGTTTGTTTGTTTTTTGGTTTTTTTAAGATTCTATTTATTTATTTGACAGAGAGAGAGAGATCACAAGTGAGAGGCAGGCGGGCGGTGGAGGGAAGCAGACTCCCCACTCAGCAGAGAGCCCCATGCAGGGCTCCATCCAAGGACCCTGAGATCATGACCTGAGCTGAAGGCAGAGGCTTAACCTACTGAGCGACCCAGGCACCCCCAAAGGGATTTGTTTAATAGAGTTCAGTTTTGCAAGAAGAAATGTTCTAGAGATCTGTTGCACAATAATGTGAATATTCTTAACACTACTGAACTGTGTATTTAAAAATGATTAAGATGGTAAATTTCATGTTATGTGTTTTTAATCACAATTTTAAAAATGTAAAGAAATTTTGATGGATAGTGTTACTGTTAATTGGATGTTTAGTGTAGTATATGTTTTAGATGAATTATCTTATTAAATATTCACGACTCCATGAAGGCAGATATCATTACCCTGTGTCATAGATAAGAGAATTTAGATTTGGAGAAGTAATTTACTAGCTAGAAGTGGCAGACCATTTTGAACCTAGGTGTGACTTTAAAGCCATTCAAAAAATACACTGCTGCCAGCTAAACTTAAGTCAGTCTATCTCTACTGCTTTGGAGTCTGTGGTTCTAGGATACTGAGATATGCTAGGGACCCTGCAGAGATCCTTCAAGTGAGTAAAAAGAAAGTTCAAATGTTCAAGTGTTCAGAGATCACCCCTCTATCATTTATACTGAACTAAAATTGCATGCTAAATTTAGTCTGTGGTACATCAGGAAAAATAAATGCCTTTATGGGAGGCCAAGGTGTCAATTCAAATGTTAGAATTGTTAAGGGGTTAATAGCTATAACTTCTGTGGAAAGTAGAGACTGAGAAGGGCCTTTACTATTTCTTTCATATTTTTTTTTCCTGCTTTTTGAGTTTTTAATAACAAGTATAACTTCTGTTTTGGGTTGAATTGTGTTCTCCCTAAATTCATATGTTCAAGTCCTAAATCTCAGAACCTTAGAATGTGATCTTATTTGTAAATAGGATCTTTGCATGTGAATTGATTAGTTAAGATGATGAAGTCAGCTGAAGTAGGGGGGCTCCCTAATCCAGTATGACTGGACATGCACAAAGGCAGAATACCATGTGAATATGAAAGCCGAGATTGGGGTGCCAGCCAAAGAATGCCAAAAATTGTCGGGAAACTACCAATCCTGATGATGACCCCTTGATCTCAGAACTCTAGCATCCAGAACCCTGAGACAATAAATTTCTGTGGTTTAAGCCACTCGGTTTGTGGTACTTTGTTACAGCAGCCCTATCCAACTAATACATAATTTCTAAAAAAAAAAAAAAAAAAAAAGTTAGCTGTGATTCCTGGGAGTTTATCCCAAATAGTATTCAAATTAAAAAAGGATCTTTATATATGATGTTCATTACAGTAATTTTTATGATAGGAAAAAATGAGAAGCAAATGTCTAAAGATTAGTGGTTAACTAAATTACAGCATATCTACTTTTTTATAGCAAATCTATTTGAAGAAGTATAATGTCATTTTGCATAGCCTGTGAAATGTGAAAAATGTATATAACATAAATAAACAGCTGGATGTAAAATTATTTATACAAAACAAGAACAGCTGTGCAAAATATATATGCTCTCACTAAGATTATAAGCAGAAATGGAAAAACTTTTTTAGGATTGTGGGGTCTGGGTGGATTTTCTTTTTAATATTTCTTTTAATTTGTGTGCTTTTGTTTCATTGAATTACAATAATGTATTGTGGTTATTATAACACTTTCTTTTAAAAAATCAACTTTATTGAGGCAAATTTTACATACAATAAAATGTATCCTTTTAAAGTGTGTAGTTTGATAGTTTTGACAAATGTATACATCCTTCTGACCATCACCACAATCAAGAAGTAAAACATTTCTGTCGTCACAAAAAGTTCTGTATTGCCCTTTTACAGTCACTCTTTCAACTCTGGCCTTAGTCAACTACTGATCTGTTTTCTGTCACCACAGATTTGCTTTTCTCTTTTCTATTATTTCTTATAAACAGAGCAATATAGTATTGATTCTTCGTCTGGTTTCTTTCATCCAGAATAGTGTTTTTGAGATTTTTCCATGTTGTAGCTTATCTGAGTAGTTGGTTCATTTTTAGTATTGAATATTCTTTGTATCAACACTCATTTTGTTTATCCATTTATGTGTTGATAGAAATTTAGATTATTTCTGATTTTTAGCTATTATGAATAAGTTGCTGTGAACATACTTGTATAAGAGTTACGTAATCATGTTTTAATTTCTCATGGATAGATACTTAGGATTGGAATTGCTGGATTGTGTGATACATTTATACGTAACATAAATGGTTCACATTCTTACCAGCAATGCATGAGAGTTCGAGTAGCTCCACAGAGTCACCAACATTTAGTATACTCAGTTTGTTTCGGTTTTAGTTGTTCTCATGGTTGTATAGCGGTCTTGTTTTGTGGTTTTAATATGAATTTCCCTCATCACTTGATGTTAAGGCATCTTTTCATGTGCTTATTGTTTCTTCTGTGATGTGTCTATTCAGATATTTTGCTTATTTAAAAATTGCCTCCTAAAAATATTGCCATCTCATTAAATGTTAAGAGTGCTTTTTTAAAAAAATATTTTTTTTCCTGATGATTCATAGACCTGTACCCCTGGGGCAAATAATACATTATATGTTCATAAAAATATTTTAGCTACTGTTTCTTTGCCAGATATATATATTTTATATACATTTTATACACACACACACATGTTTGTATATATATATAAAATATATATACATTTATATATATATTTATATATAATATATGTGTATATGGACGGGCATTCACTCCATCTGTGGCTTGCCTTTTCCTTTTCTTTTTTTTTTTTTTTTTTTTTTTTTTTTAAAGATTTTTTTTTTATTTATTTGACAGAGAGAGATTACAAGTAGGCAGAGAGGCAGGCAGAGAGGCAGGCAGAGGAGAGAGGAGGAAGCAGGCTCCCTGCTGAGCAGAGAGCCCGATGCGGGACTCGATCCCAGGACCCTGAGATCATGACCTGAGCTGAAGGCAGCGGCTTAACCCACTGAGCCACCCAGGCGCCCGCCTTTTCCTTTTCTTAATAATATACTACAAGTGCCTAAGTTTTAAATTTTGGTGAAATCTTTATTTGTCCATTATTTTCTTTCTGATTCAAACTTTTTGTGTCCTCAGACATTTTTGGCTATACCAAGTTTATAAAGACTTTCTCTGTGTTTTCTTCCAAAAGTTTTATAGTGTTAACTTCTATTTACATTTAGATATATGATCCACTTTGAGTTAACTTTTTTATATGCATTCGAAGCAAGGGTAGAGGTATGTTTTCTTCTAATTTGATATCTAGTTATTTCAGATATATTTATTATCAGTTTTTTTCAAAAATATTTGAGGAGATTCTGATTGGAATCTATAGATCAATTTGAGGAGAATTGACATCTTAACAAATATTAAATGTTTCAACTCAGGAGCATAGTATAGCTGTCCATTTTTTTTTTTAATTTTTATTTAAAAAAGATTTTTATTTGTTTTTTTTGAGAGAGAACAGAGAAAGCGAGAGAGAGAAAGAGAGCCCAGGTGGGAGTGAGAGAGGGAGAGGGACAAGCAGACTCCCCACTGAGCAGGAAGCCTAATGTGGGGCTTGATTCCAGAACCCCAGGATTATGACCTGAGCTGAAGGCAGACACTTAATCAGCTGAGCCATTCAGGCTCCCCTAGCTGTCCATTTATTTGTATTTCTTTATGTTCTCTCACCAGTATTTTATAGTTTCTAGTATACATTCCTTTTTTTAATTCTTAAAATTTTAAAAATTTATATTATTTTTATTTTAATTATTAATACAATGTTTTATTAGTTTCAAATGTATAATGTAGGGATTCAACAATTCTATACATTACTCAGTGCTCATCATGATAAGTATATTCTTAATCCCCTTTACCTGTTTCATGCATCCTCCAACCCACTTTCCCTCTGGTAACCATTCGTTTGTTCTCTGTAGTTAAGAGTCTGTTTTCTACTTCGGTCATTTATTTTGCTGCTTAAATTCCACAAGTGAAATCATACAGTATTTGTCTTTCTCTGATTTATTTCACTTAACACTGTTAACACTTAACCTTCCAAATCTATTCATGTCATTGCAAATGGCAAGATTTTATTCTTCTTTATGGCTAAGTAATATTCCATTGTACCTATGTACAGTTTCTTCCTTATGCATTCATCTACTGGTGGACACAGTTTCCTTCCATAATTTAGCTATTGTAAATAATGTTGCAGTAAACATAGGAGTACATATATCTTTTGAATTAATGTTTTCTCATTTGGGGGGTAAATACCAGTAACGGAATGACTGGATCATGTAGTAGTTCTGTTTTTAATTTTTTGAGAAAGCTGCGTACAGTTTTCCGTAGTGGCTGTACCAGTTTGCATTCCCACCAACAGTACAGAAGGCTTCCCTTTACTTTCTAGCCAATAATTGTTTTTCTTATGTTTTGATTTTAGCCATTCTGATGTGTGAGATGATATCTCATTGTAGTTTTGATTTGTATTTCCTGATGATTAGTGATGTTAAGCATCTTTCATGTATCTGTTGGTCATCTGTGTCTTTGGAGAAATAGACATTTCTGTCTGTTCATGTCTTCTGCCCATTTCTTAATTGGATTATTTGTTTTTTGTATGTGTATTTAGTTGTATAAATTCTTTATATATTTTGGGTATTAACCTTTTATCAGATATGTCACTTGCAAATATCTTCTCCCATTCAGTAGGTTGCCTTTTAGTTTTGTTGACTGTTTGCTTTGCTGTGCAGAAGCATTTTATTTTGATGTAGTCCCAATAGTTTGTTTTTGTTTCCCTTGCCTCAGGAGATAGATGTAGAAAAATGTTGTTAAGACCAGTGTCAAAGGGATTACTTCCTATGTGTTCTAGGACTTTTATGGTTTCAGGTCTCACATTTAGGTCCTTAATCCATTTTGAGGTTGCATTTTGTTTTCTTTTGTTCTGTTTTGTTGTTTTTGTGATCCACTTTCATTTTTTTGCATGTACCTGCCCAGTTTTCCCAGCATCATTTGTTGAAGAGATTGTTTTTTCATTGCATATTCTTTTTTTTTTTTTTAAAGATTTCGCTTATTTATTTGACAGAGATCACAAGTAGGCAGAGAGGCAGGCAGAGAGATAGAGGGGGAAGCAGGCTCCTGGCTGAGCAGAGAGCCCGATGTGGGGCTCAGTCCCACGACCCTGAGATCATGACCTGAGCTGAAGGCAGAGACTTAACCCACTGCATATTCTTTCATTGCATATTCTTGCCCCCTTTGTTGAAGATTAACTGATCATATAATTGTGGTTTTATTTCTGGGCTCTCTATTCTGTTCCATTGATCTGTGTCTTTTGTTGTGCCAGTACCATAGTGTTTTGATTACTGGAGCTTTGTAGTATAGCTTGAGATCTGGGATTTTGATACCTCCAGTTTTGTTCCTTTTCAAGATTGCTGTGGCTATTCATGGTCTTTTGTGGTTCTTATACAAATTTTAAGATTATTTTTTCAAGTTCTGTGAAAAACGCTCTTGGTATTTTCATAGGGATTGCATTAAATATATAGATTGCTTTGGGTAGTATGGACATTTTAACAGTATTTGTTCTTCCAATCCATGAACATGGAAAATCTTTCCATTTGTTGGTATTATGTTCAATTTCTTTCATCAATATTTTATAGTTCTCAGAGTACATGTCCTTCACCTCCTTGGGTATGCTTACTCCTAGGTATTTTATTATTTTTGGTATAATTGTAAATATAATTGTTTTCTTAATTTCTCTTTCTGGCACTTTATTATTACTGTATAGAAATGCAACTGATTTCTGTATAATTAGTTTTGTGTTCTGTAACCATTCTGAATTCATTTATCAGTTGTAGTAGTTTTTTGGTAGTTTTTGGAAGTTTTAGTTTGGTAGTTTTGGTGTTTGCAGTAGTTTGGTAGTTTTTAGGTTTTCTTTTTTCTTTTTTTTTTTTTTTTAAAGATTTTATTTATTTATTTGAGAGAGAGAGACAGTGAGAGAAAGGATGAGCGAGAAGGTCAGAGGGAGAAGCAGACTCCCCATGGAGCTGGGAGCCCGATGCGGGACTTGATCCCGGGACTCCGGGATCATGACCTGAGCCGAAGGCAGTCGTTCAACCAACTGAGCCACTCAGGCGTCCCGTTTTTAGGTTTTCTATATATAGTATCTTATCATCTGCAAATACTAAAAGTTTTACTTCTTCCTTACCAATTTGGATGCCTCTTATTTCTATTTCTTGTCTGATTGTTCTGGCTAGGATTTCCAGTACTATATTGAATAACTGATGAGAGTGGACATCTTTATCTTTTTCCTGGCCTCAAGGAAAAAGCTCTCAGTTTTCACCATTGTATATGATGTTAGCTATGGGTTTTTCTTATATGGACTAATTATTAAGTTGAATTATTATATTCCCTCTAAAGCTACTTTTTTTGAGAATTTTTATCATGAAGGGATCTTATTATGATTATATAGTGTCATTCTTTGTCTCTTGTTACAGTCTTTGTTTTTTTTAAAAGATTTATTTTAGAGAGAGTGAGAGGGAAGGAGAGACTGGGAGTCAGGGAAGGGGCAGAGGGAAAGAAGCTCAAGCAGAGTCCCTGCTGAGAGGGGAGCTTGATGCAAGTCTTGATCTCATGACCTGAGCTGAAATCAAGAGTGAGACACTTAACTGACTGAGCCACATAGGCACACCAGTTTTCGTTTTAAAGTTTGTTTTTGTCCAAATAAGTATCAATACTCGACTTTTTTTTTTTTACTTTCATTTGCATAATAAATACTTTTCCATCTCCTCACTGTCGGTCTACATGTGTCTTTAGATCTGAAATTAGTCTCTTATAGGTAGTGTAAGAGTCTCTTACAGGTAGATAAGTCTAACTTTTTTCTTCTTTTTTAAAAGATTTTATTTATTTATTTGACAGGGAAAGAGAAAGAGAGGGAACACAATCAAGGACAATGGGAGAGGGAGAAGCAAGCTTCCCACTGAGTAGGGAGTCTGAGGCAGGGCTCTATGCCAGGACCCTGGGATCATGACCTGAGCCGAAGGCAGATGCTTAACGACTGAGCCACCCAAGCACCCCCAAGTCTAGCTTGTTTTAGGCATGGTTTGGTCCCTCTGTTAGTGGGCCAGTCTGGGGTTTCCTTGGGCTTGAGTTTAATCATACCAGGTATTTGTCAGAGATGCAGTAACACCAAATTGTAGGGTTCATTCCCTGTGTTGTCCTTTGAGGAGCTTTTATTCGTGGGCAGGGCATACAGTTGGATCTGATATCTGCCCCCATTCTACTTCTGAAACTGCAATTGGACTGGTGTGTGTGGTTATCTTCCACCCCTTTCTGGGGCAGGAGTCACTTTGGAGTGGTGCTGACCCTGTAGGGGGTGCTTGGTCATTGCCAGGCTTGTGGCATTGCTTTGGATGGTCTGTGGCCGAGGGCATATTGGAGGGGTCAAGTCCATAGGAAAACACAGGGGCAGACTAAGAGGTGCCAGCAAGACTGTTCTGGCCTGTTCTGGGTGGGGACCTACAGGTGCCTAGAAAAAATCCTGCCAGCTCCTGGCAGGTTGAAGGGGATAGGTCCATAGGAGAATGTAGGGGCAGGGTGTGTGCTGCCAACAAGGTTGTGATGATCCACCATTGGAGGGGACCTGCAGCCACCAAGAAAACCTCTTGCCATGGCCAAGGAGGAGAGGGTGAGTCCAAAGAGCAATGCAGTGGTGGGGCTTACTGTTAACAGTTTAGGTAGAGTATATTGGAGCTATGCTGCTTCCCACAGATTTCCATGTATCTAGCCTGGGGGGAAGGAGAGAGAAGTGGTGCCCACCAGCTCTTGTATCCCTGGAGAGGTCTTTCAAAGATCCTTGCCCCTCCAGCATACACTTCAAAATTAGTAAATAAATCTCCTTCCCATATACTCCAGGTGTTTTTTTAAAATGCTGCTTCTGTGCTGTGTATATCAGTGGGTGATGTTTGTTGTGCTATCTCTTTAAGTGGAACTCTACTCTCCTGGCTCTTCCAGAGTCAAATCTGCTGATTTTTAAAGTTGCAGATGTTAAGCCATATTGCTTGTTAGGCTCTTCTGGCTTTCAAAGCCAAATGATATGGGGATTCATCTGACCCCGTGGGTTTCCCATGCCTGCTGTGTCTGACGGGGATCTGCCCCTCACCCCACTCTGTGCCTGCTGCGTCCCTCCTGCAGATATCCCATGGTGGTCTTTGTCTCCTGTCTGCATCTCTGCTCTTCCTACCCTCTTCAGTGTGTCCTCTTCACTATATTTAGCTACATTCTGCCAGTCTTCAAGTTGTATTCTGGGTTATTTACATTGATGTGGGTGTTACCTAATTGTGTCAGTGGGACAGTATGATCTTATGATCCTCCTAGTCTACCATCTTTCCCGGAAGTCTATAGTGTACATTTGTTGCACTTATTTTGTTAAATTTATATCTAAGTATTGTATGTTTTCGGATGCTTATTATTTATTTTGTTTTACAGTCTTTTGTGGCCAATACATAGAAATATATTTTTTGTTTATTGCCTTAGTGTCCTGGGGCCTTGCTGAATTTATCAGCTTTTCATAGATTCCTTTGGATTTTGTACATAATCATATCTTAATTTTTATTTCCCCATCTATATGCCCTTAATTTTTTTTCTTGTTTAATTGAACTTGCAAATCCTTTAGCACAATGTTGAATATATGCTTTGAGAGCAGACACCTGGCCGGTTTCCTGATCTTAGGAGGAAAGCGTTTAGACTTTCAGTATTAGCATGACTTTTTTTTTTTTTTTTTTAAGATTTTATTTATTTGAGAGAGAGAGAAAGAGGGAGAGCACAAAGGGAGAAGCAGACTCCCCGCTGAGCAGAGAGCCTGATGTGGGGCTTAATCCTGGAGATCATGACTTCAGCCAAAGGCAGATGGTTAACCTACTGAGCCACCCATGTACCCCTAGTATTAGCATGACTTTAAGTGGATTTTTTCATAGGTGTTCTTTATAATGTTGGGCGAATTCCCTTGTATTTATAACTTAAAGTTTTTATGATAAATGAATATTGAATATTTTTTATTTTTCATTTTACTTAATTTTTAAGAATTGTGGTCAAATATACATAACAAAATTTACCATTTTAACCATATTTTTTTCCGAAAGATTTTATTTTTTAGGTAACATCTACACTCAATGTAGGGTTCAAACTTAAAACCCTGAGATCAAGAGTTGCATGTCTATTGACTAAGCCAGCCAGGCGGATCCCATTTTAACCATATTACAGTGTACTATTCGGTTGCATATGTATGTTCACATTATTGTGCAGCCATCAGTACAGTCCCTCTTTAGGGGATTTTTCATCTTGCAAAACTGGAATTTGTATCCATTGAACAATAACTCCACATTCCCCACCTGCCCAAGCCACAGGTAACCACCATTCTACTTTCTGTCTGCATGAATTTGACTGCTCTAGGTTTCTCATGTAAGTGGAATCATACAATATTTGTCATTTTGTGACTGGCTTATTTCATTCAGCATGATGTCTCCAAGGTTGTGATACATGTTAGAATTTCCTTTCTTTTTAAGGGTAGATAATATGCCATTGTATGTATATACCACATTTCATTTGTCCTTTGAGCTGTCAAGAGACATTTGGCTGCTTCTGCTTTTTATATATTGTAAATTAATATTTTTATATATTATATACTATTTACTATATGTTATATATTATAAATAATTGTGACTCTCTGCTTTCAGTTCTTTCGGATTGTACCCCAAAATGAAACTGCTCGATCATGTAGTAATACTCTTAATTTTTTTGAGGTACTGCCGTACTCTTTTTCTTTTTTTTTTTTTTTTTTAAGATTTTATTTATTTATTAAGAGAGAAAGCACAAGCAGAGGAGAGGGGTTGGGGGAAAGGGAAAAGCAGGCTCCTCTCTGAGCAGGAAGCCCAATGCAGGACTTGATCCCAGGTTTCTGGAATCATGACCTGAGCCCAGGGCAGACACTTAACTGACTCGGCCACCCAGGTGCCCTGCCATACTATTTTTCATATTGTCTGGAGTGGATTTCCATCAGCAGTGTGTGGCAGGGCACCAAGAGTGTGCTTTTTTCAGATCATTCCAACACTTATTTTCTGTTTGCTTTTTAGTAATAGTCATTCTATGGTAAAAAGTGGTTTCTCATTGTGGTTTTGCATTTTCAGTTCTATAACAATTAGTGATGTTGGAATACCTTTTCATGTGCTTATTGGCCATTTATAAGTCTTTAGAGAAATGTCTGTTCAAGTTTCTGCCCACTGTTGAACCAAGTTGTTTTGTTTTGTTGTTAATGAGTTGTAAGAATTCTTTATATATTCTGAATGTTGACCCCTTATCAGATACATGATTTATAGATATTTTTTCATACTAGGTGATTGTGTTTTACTATGTTGATAGTTCCATTTGATGCACAGTTTTACATTTTTTAATGAAATATCGATTATCAGTTTGTTGTTGTCTGTGTTTTTGGTATCATTATGTAAGAAATCATTGCTACATACAAAGTCATGAAGCTTTTCCTCAATGTTTATCTTCTAATGGTTTTGTAGTTTTGGACCTTAAATTTAGAATTTTGATCTTTCTTCAGTTAACTTTTGTATATGGTATAAGATAAGTGTCCAACTGCAAGGGTTTGTTTGTTTGTTTGTTTGTTTTTTGCATGTGGATATCCAATTTTCCCAAACCATTTGTAGAAAACATTGCCCTTTCTCCATTGAATGCACTTCACACTTGTTCAAAATCATTTGAATATATATGCAAGAGTTTATTTCTGGGCTTTCTAGTCTGTTCTGTTAGTCTGTTTCATAGTACCATAAGATTACTGCATGGTTGTAGTAAATTTTGTAATCAGGAAGTGTGAGGCCTCTACTTTGTTCTTCATTTTCAAGATTGTGTTGTCTATTTAGAGACACTTGAGAGTCCATTTGAATGGTGGGTAGATTTTTTAGTTTTGTGAAAAACATCATTGGGATTTTGGTAGGGATTATGTTGAATTTGTAGGTTGTTTTGGGTAGTACTGACAATAATATTAAGTCTTCCAACCCATACTTAAGGGATGCCTTTTCATTTATTGGCATCTTCTTTAATTTCTACCAGCACATGTAGTTTTTAGTTTTTAAGTCTTTCTTCTTTTTGCTAAGTTTATTCCTAAGTATTTTGTTCCTTTTGATGCTATTATAAATGGCATTGTTATCTTAATTCCTTATTGGTGATTATTGTTCATGTGATGAGAAACACAATTGATTTTCTCTGTCGACTTTGTATCCTGCAACTTTGCTGAATTCATTTATTAGTTCTAACAGGGTTTGTTTTTGTTTTTTGTTATTGTGTTTTTGGTAGAATCTTTACAGTTTTCCACGCATAACATCATGTCATCTTTGAACAGAAATAATTTTACTACTCAAGTTTAAATAGTTTTTATTTCTCTTTATTACTAAACTGCCCTGAATAGAGCTTTCGGTTCTGTGTTGAAAAGAGGTGACAAGAGAGGGCATTCTTGCTTTTCTCCTCATGCTGGGGGGAAGTTTTCACTTTTTCATCTTTGAGTATGATGTTAGCTGTGGACTTTTCACATATGGTCTTTATTAAAAGATAATATTCCTGTATTTCTGGTTTGTTAAGTGTTTTCATCATTAAAGGGTATTGAATTTTATCAGATAGTTTTCTTGAATCAATTCACATGATCACGTGTTTTTTTTTCCTTCATTCTGTTAATGTGATTTATTTCATTGATTGATTTTTGTATGATGAATCATCTTTGCATTTGAGGAACACCTTCTACTTAGTCTTGGTTATAATCTTTTAATGTGTTCCTGAGTTTGGTTTGCTAGTATTTTGTTGAAGATCTTTGTATCATTTTTCATCAGAGATATTGGCCTATAATTTTTTTTTAAGCGTCTTTATCTGGATTTAATGTCAGGATAATACTGGTCCTCATACAATGATGTAGTTCTCTCCTCTTTAATTTTTTGGAAGTGATTGGGAATGATTGGTGTTAATTCTTTAAATTAGTTAGAATTGTCCAGGGAAGCCATCTGGTCTGGGGCTTTTCTTTGCTGGGAGGTTTTTGATTACTTACTCAATCTTTTTACTAGTTATAGGTCTGTTTGGTTTTTTCATTTCTTCATGATTCAGTCTTGGTAGGTTATGTTGTTGTAGGAACTTGTTTATTTTATCTGCATTATCTAATTTGTTGGTTTATAGTTGTTTAGAGCACTCTTAAAATCCTTTTTATTTCTGTCACATGTCCTCTGTTTCATTTCCTACTGTGTTGTCTTTGCGCTCTCTGTTTCTCTCTTTCTTTCTCTCATTCAGGCATTGTTCTGTATTCTTTTCATAGAGCAAACCTAGGTTTCATTGATATTTGTTTGTTTTTCTACTCTTTTAGAGTTTATCTGTTCTCTAATGCTTATTATTTCCTTCTGGCAACTATGAGTTAGTGCCTCTTTTTCTAGGGTTTGTTTGTTTGTTTGTTTAAGATTTGTTTCTTTTAGAGAGAGAGTGCACGTGCACGTGCACGTGCATGTAAGCGATGGGGAGGGGCAGTGGGAGAGGGAAAGAAGGAGACTCCTTACTGAGTGTGGAGTCCCACGTGAGGCTTGATCCCAGGACATGTGAAGCTCCGTCCCACGACCCTGAGATCATGACCTGAGCTGAAATCAAGAGTTGGACGCTTAACCAACTGAGCCATGCAGGCAGCCCCCTCTTTTTCTGTCTTGAGGTTTAAAGTCAGCTTGTTAATATCCTTCTTTTTTTTTTTTTTAAAGATTTTATTTGTCAGAGGGAGAGAGAGAGAGAGAGAGAGAGAGAATAAGCAGGGGGAGCAGCAGGCAGATGGAGAGGCTCCCTGCTCAGCAGGGAGCCTGATGTGGGGCTCCATCCTGGAATCATGACCTGAGGCAAAGGCAGATGCTTAACTAACTGAGCCACCCAGGCATCCCAGGAATCCCTTCTATTTAATATAAACATTAACAGCTATAAATTTCCTACTTACCACTTCTTTTGCTGTATCCTATAAGTTTTCATATATTTTGTTTTTACTTTCATTTGTCTCAAGATGTGTTCTAATTTCTTGTGATTTCTTCCTTAAACTACTAGTTGTTTAAGAGTGTGCTTTTTAAAAAAGTGTAACATTTAATTTCCATATTATTTGTGGATTTTCTAGTATTTCTTTTACCATTATCATCTAATTTTGTCTTAATGTGATAGGAGAAAATACTCTGTGTGACTTTAGTCTTTTATAATTTGTTAAGACTTGTTTTGTAGCCTAACATATCATCTATCCTGGAAAATACTGTGTGTACATTTGGGAAAAGTATGCATTCTACTGTTGTTGAGTAGAATGTTTTATATATGTCTCAAGTCCAGTTAGTCTGTAGTGCTTTTTTTTTTTTTTTTAAAGTCCTCTCTTTCCTTTTTGCTTTTATGTTTGGTTATCCCATCTATTGTTGAAAGTGGGGTATTGGAGTCTCTATTCTTATTGTAGAGCTGTCTCTTTCTCCCTTAAATTCTGTCAGTGTTTGCTTTCTTCATATATTTAGGAGCTCTAATGTTTAGTATATGTATGTTTATAGTTATAGGTTTTTGATGAATTGGCACATTTATCATTATATCATGTCTTTTGATTCTTATATTAGTTTTTGACTTGAAGTCTTTATTGTCTAATGTGGTATATCCAGCTCTACCCTCTTTTGCTTATTGTTTGCATGAAATATTTTTTCATGCTTTTACTTTTAATCTATGCATGTCCTGAGATCTAAAATGAATTCACTTTAAACAGCATATAGTTGGATCTGCTGTTTATTTTTGTTTCTGTTTTTTAACCCATTCTGTTAATCTCTCTTTAGATTGGGGAGTTTATTCTATTTACATTTATAGTAATCACAGGAAGGACTTACTAAGGCCATTATGTTTTTGTTGGATGTCATAAGTTTTTGTTCCTTATTCTTCCTCTGTGTTTAGTTGATTTTTTGTAGTGACATGTTCTGATTCCCTTTCTTATTTCCTTTAGTTTAGATTCTGTTTGCTACCAACTTAACTTCAATCAAATTACTTTATAACTCTGCCTCTTTACTTTATGAAATAGATGTCACAGAATACATCTTTATATATTGTGCACCCATTAAATTAGATTTATTTTGCATACTTCTTTCTTTTAAATTTCCTAAAAGAATTAAAATGGCTATACACAACTCAGTATAATAATACAAGTTATTTTTGTCAACATATTTAACTTTATCACAGAACTTTATATTTTCATATGGTTTTGAGTTTCTGTGTAGCATCCTTTCATTTTAACTTAAAGGACTCCCTATAGTATTTCTTGTATGGTAGGTCTTGTGGTAATGAATTCCCCTCACTTTTGCTTATCTGGAAAGGTCTTAATTTCTCCTTCATTTCTGAAGGACATTTGTGCCAGATACAATAATCTTTGTTACCAGTTTTTTCTTTAGCACTTTGAATTATCACCCATTCTTTTCTGTCCTGCAGTGTTTCTGCTAAGTAAGTCACTGATAATCTTCCAGGGGCTTCCTTATTTGTGATGAGTTGCTTTTTTATTGCTGCTGTCTAAAGTCTGTTTCTTTTAGGATCAGTCTGGAGATTCCTATTGTTATGTTGAATAGTCCATATTTCCCTTTTTCTTTGCCTGCCTGGTTATATTTGTTGAAAATTCGTTATTTAGAAATCCAGTTTTCTCAGTCTTAATAGGCTTGCCTTGTGTGAGAGAAACTTTCCTAGTTAGCCTGACATGAAGGCTTAAGGTTTTCTCAGACCTCTTCTGGATGACTTTTCCTGGGCCTGTACGTTTTCTTTTTCCAAGTTTTCTGTATACATGGCTTCTTTAAAATATCCTAATTTTTTTTATGTGTGCTGTTGAAGCAAGCACTAAAATATCCTAATTATTTAAAGAGTCCCTTTCCTGCCTATTTATATAGTGTTGGGTGTCCTACTGTTTTTGTTTGCCTATAATCTTACACCTGGTGTCTCTTGGTCTCCCAACCCCTGACTACTGCCTTCTGTGACTTAAGGCCTGAAATCTAAACTGTGCCACCATCTGCATTGGAGCTCCATGTCACGCAACAGAGAAAGCAGTCCCTTGGGCAGGCTACAGGCAGCCCTTAATATTACAAACAAGTTTCACTCTTTTTCTGTTGTTAGGAGGGAGGAAATTAGAAATTGGGCCCCTTCCTTCTGAACTACATGGGGTTGGGGAGGAGGTGTGGACAAGGGCAAGCAAATATGCCATGAAATTTTATATTGTTTTGAGGGTGGCTTTTTCTTGATTGGGTGTTTAATTGGTTGCTACAAATCCTTGACTGCTGTTCAGAATTCCTGCTAAGTTGTTTTTGTCAGTCAATCTGTGTTTGTTTTCTTGATATTTCCATTGAGGGAATGAGGGTCTGAGACTTTCTAGTCTGCATTTTGCTGACATTACACTATCAAATATTGAATGTTTTAAATGATTACATATTAGTTAAAATAATTGTATGCTTTTCTCCTTTATACTGTCAACGCTAAGGTAGTCAATATAGTATTTATTGCAATTTAGGTTGTTAACCCCACCTCTCATTACTGGGATAAACCCCATTTAGTAATGTAGTATTATTCTTTTTATATATTGTTGCTTTCTACTGCTAAAAATTTTTTTAAGGAGCACCTGGGTGGCTCGGTTGGTTGAGTGTCCAACTCTTGATTTTGACTCAGGTCATGGTCTCAGGGTTGTGGGATCAAACTCTGCACTGGGCTCAGGATGGAGTCTGCTTAGGATTCTCTCTCTCTCCCTCTCTGCCCCTACCCCCTGTACTCTCTGTCTCTTTTGCTAATTAACTAATTAATTAATTAATCTTTAAACAAATAAATAAAATTTTGTTAAAAGTTTTTACATTCATGGTCATGTGGAATATTGCTCTGTAGTTTCCCAATAATGCCTTTGTTGATTTTGATATCAGGTAAATAAATTCACCTTTGTTTTCTAAGTGAATGTAGGAGTTTTTAAACAATTTTTGCTTAATATCACTAATGAAACTATGTGGTCCTGAAATGCTTTTGGGGGGAAGTTTTTAAATTATTGGGTCAATTTCTTTAAGAGGTGAATTCTGTTATGATTTTCTATATTTTTCTTGAGTCAGTTTTAGTAATTTTGCCTTTTAAGGAATTTATTCATTGCAACTTTGTTGACATAATGTCTTCTATAATACTTTTAACATCTGTAGGATGTCCTCACTTTCACTTCTGACATTAGAACGTGCTTTTTTTTTTTTTTTTGGACTTGTTCTCCCCTTTTACCATGACTAGAGTTTGACAAATTTACTAAGTTATTAAAAAGACCTAGTTTTGGGCCACATTGATTTTTACCTCTTGTTTATGCATTTTTCTATTTCTTTTATTTCTCCCTTCATATTTGTTATTTCCTTTCTTATTTTGGATTTACTTGGATATTTGCTTCCTAACTTTTAAGCTGGAACCTAAATACTTGATCTGAGACATTTCTTCATTTGAAACATAAAACTTAAAGCTATAATTTACCTTTTAGTTGCTTCTCTTGAATTTGGGGACGTTGTGTTTACATTTTCCTCAAAATATTTCCTAATTTTCTCTCATAATTTTTCTCAGTTCTGGTTATGTTGAAATGTTTTGTTTAATTCTCAAATATGTGAGGATTTTTCATATTTCTTTTAGTGATATATAATTTAATTTTGATATGTCTGAGAAAATGTTTTTATTATTTTAGTTCCTTTCAATTCTGAGATGTGTTTTATGGCTCTGAATTTGGTCTGTTATGGTGACTTCCACATTACGTTGAAAGTAACATTGGATGGAGTATTCTGTAGATGTGGGTTGGGTCAACATGGTTGATAGTTGTTGGAGACTGTGAAGGTCTCAGATTTCTTTCCTCCTTGCATGTTAGGGAGGTTAGTCTCGTGTTTTAATGCCTGCTGGTAGAAACAAAGGGCTTTATTATAACACAGCAAACAGTATGACTTTGGTGTATATGTTTGTCCCTGTATCCCCTGTTTTCTCTAGGAGGTGCAGAGAGTCCCAGGCAAATAGGAGGGTATGAGTCATATCTGAAGAACCTTCAGCTTGGAGTAGTTAAATCTTCTATAATAGATGGCAGGCAAACTTCCTTTTACCCTGGAGAGAAACATTATATAAGACAGTAAACAAAGCTGCCTTTTGCTTCTGATTGAGACCCTACCTCTCTCTTCCAAAGTTGTATTTGTTATGGAAGCATCCTTGAAAAGATAGTATGACACAAAGGCAGTCACTGCTTTGGCTCACAAAATGTGCAGAAATACAAGAGACTAATAGAGAATTATCCCCTTATAACAGCATTGTTCAAATCTTTTGTTCAATCAGCCGTACTGATTTTCTGTTTTCTACCAATTACTAACTGATAGATGATGTTGAGGTCTGTAGTTATAATTGTGAGTTATCCATTTCTGTTTTCAATTTTGTCACTTTTTTTGTTTCATTTATTTTGAAGCTTTGTTATTAGATGTAAGCATGTTTAAAATTGTGACATCTTTGAAGAATCAAGCCTTTTATTATTAATAAAGTGACTTTATTTTCCTGGTAATAATTTTTGTTCTGAAGTGTACTTTGATATTAGAAAGAAAAACAAAAAACACCCTACCTTTTATCTGATTAGTGTTTGCATGGTATATCCTTTTCATCCTTTTTACTTATAACCTAATATGTCTTATTAAAGTGGGTTTCCTGTGGGACACCTGGATGGCTCAGTCAGTTAAGCATTTGCCTTTGGCTCAGGTCATGATCTCAGGGTCCTGGAACTGAGCCAACTCCATGCTCAGCAGAGAGTCTGCTTCCCTTGACCCTCCTCCCCACTTGTTTTCTCTTAATCTTCCTCGTGATATAAATAAATAAATAAGTAAATAAATTGTGTGTTTCCTGTAGGTAACATATAATTGGTTCTTGTTTTTTTTTTTTTTTTAAAGATTTTATTTATTTATTTGACAGAGATCACAAGTAGGCAGAGTCAGGCAGAGAGAGGAGGAAGCAGGCTCCCTGCTGAGCCAAGAGCCCGATGCAGGACTCGATCCCAGGATTCTGGGATCATGACCCGAGCCGAAGGCAGAGGCTTTAACCCACTGAGCCACCCAGGCGCCCCTGGTTCTTGGTTTTTATCCATTCTGACAGCTGCTGCCTTTTCATGGAATGTTAAAATATTGCTACTTAATGTGATTATTGTTGTGCCAGATTTAAATATTTTGTATTTGTTACTATTGCTAAGTCACAAACTATCCTAAAATTAGTGGCATAAAATTATAATCATTTTAATGCCTTTTTGGATTCTATCAGTCAGGAACTCAGATAGGACATATTGGGGATGGCTTGCTCTACTTCTCAATGTCAGGGGCTTTGGATGGGGAGATTTGAATGCTAGTCATAATGGAACGACTTGGAGCTGAAATCATCCCAAGACTTACTCCATTAATGATGGTTGATGATGGCTGTTAGCTGGTACCTCACCTAGGGCTATTGGCTTGAGCCCTCCATATCCATGGCTTCTATATAGGGCTTTTTGGTTTCCTCACAGCATGGTGGCTGGGTTTCAAGAAAATGTTTCTAAAAGAAACACATGGAAGCTTCCTATTCTTTGTGACCTACTCTCAGAAATCACATAGTGACACTTTAACTGTACTCACTAAAGTAGTAGTGGACACAAGCCCCTACCCAGGTTCAAGGGGAAAAGACAGAAACCCCACCTCTCAAGGTGAAAAGTATCAAAGATATGTAGGACCATTTTTAAGACTGCCACATCAAAAAAAAAAAAAAAAAAAAAAAGACTGTCATATCTAATATCATGGTCTTATTTTCCGTTTTTCTCATTTGTTCATTATTTTTTCCTATACTCCTAACTTAAAAAATATTTATCCTTGCTATTCTATTTCATCTCTACTTTAGTTTAATAGCTAGACATTCTTGTTTTACCTTATAAGGGTTGCTGTAGCACAGCACTACTTATTAGAGATATAATGGGAGCCATAATTACATATGTAAGTAATTTTCCATAGGCACATTTAAAAATTAAATGGGTGAAATTAATTATAAAAATAATTTCAGGGGCACCTGGGTGGCTCAGTGTGGATTAAAGCCTCTGCCTTCGGCTCAGGTCATGATCCCAGGGTCCTGGGATCCTGCATTGGGCTCTCTGCTCAGCAGGAAACCTGCTTCCTCCTCTCTCTCTGCCTGCCTCTCTGCCTACTTGTAATCATCTCTGTCTGTCAAATAATTATAAATAAAATCTTTAAAAAAAAAATTGGGGAGGTCTAGCAAGATGGTAGAGAAGTAGGAGACCTAAATATCATCTGGTCTCAAGAATTCAGCTAGATAGTTATCAAACCATCCTGAACACCCTTAAACTCAACAGGATATCAAAGAAAAGAATAGCAGCAACTCTATGAAAGAAAAACTACCACTTTCTGGAAGGTAGAATGATGCAGAGAAGTGAATTTGAGGTGATATACGAGAAGATAGACCACAGGGGGAGGGAGCCTCTGTGAGCCAGCTACCAGCAAGTGAAAGAGCAGCGGAGCACAAAAATCGGAAGTTTTGGAAGTCTGCTTTGGTGAGGGACATCACTCCAGTGGCTAAGCAGGGAGTGGAACCCTCACTGGGACAGTGTGGTCTTAGGACTCTTGGGGTCACAGGATGACTGAGGGTGCCTGAGTATGGCAGAGCTCCCAGGTATCAGAGCAGGGAAACCAGCCGCAGCCCAGGAGGGGGTTCGCAGTATGGGGCTGCCATAAACCTTAATCCCTGGCACAGTCAGATCATTGCTTTTTGAGCATGGGCCCAACAAACAGCAGATCCCAGGAAGAGCAGTGTGGGAGCACATCCCAGGAATCTGCTGGATTTAGAGACTACAAACAGGGTCATTACCAGAGATAAAATGTTCAGTCACAGGCCAGAGAAGTATGGAGTGATTGACTGCTTTTCTCTGAGGGTGCACTGAGAAGTGGGGCCCTGAGCTCTCTGCTCCTCTGGGGCCAGAGATTGGGAGGCCACCATTTTCATTCTCATCCTCTAAAGCTGCATTGAAAGCCTTTAGGGAACAAAAGCTACTGAGAGCAAACCCAACCAGACTACTTAGCTGGCCCCTGGCAAGGGGGGCACAGTTGCACCTCAGACAAAGACATTGGAGAATCACTGCAACAGGTCCCTGCCCCAGAAGATCAGCAAGAACTTTCACTAAAGAGCAAGTTTACTGATCAATGAGAACTGCAGAACTTCTGCAGTAGGGGAATTCAGCACATGGAATTCATGGTTTTTTCTCTGAAATTCTTTAGTCTTACGAACTTAATTTTTAAAATTGTCTTTATTTTTAAAATTTTTCTTTTTTCCTTTTTCAACCAACTTCTTATATTATCAATTCCTTTTTAAAAATTTTTTTAATTTTAATTTTAAAAATCATATCATATCCTTTCATTGTAGTTAACCTTATTCTTTGTATATACATGTTTTTATTTCTTTAAAATTTTGGGATGCAGTTTCTTCTAACAGACCAAAATGTACCCTAAATCTAGCGTATGGCTTTGTTCTATTCACCTGCCTAATCACATTCTCTCCTTTTTTTAAAAAAATTTTTCTTCTTTTTTTTTGAATCAACTTCTTGTCATATCAATTCCTTCTTTAAAATTTTCTTTAATTTTCATTTTTACAGTTGTATTCCATTCCTTCATTGTATTTACCCTTATTTTTGTATATATGTAAGTTTTTCTTTATTTAAAATTTTGGGAGGCAGTTTGTTCTAACAGACCAAAATACATCCAAAATGTGTGTGGCTATACATCCTAGTGTGTGTGGCTCTATTCTGTTTAGCAGCCTCATCATATTCTCTTTTTATTTTTACCCTTTCTCCCCACCCCACCCGCCCCGCCCAGATGCATTGCAGGACTCTTCTGATTTGTTTAGTTATATTTTTCTGGGATCATTGTTACCCTTTTAGCACTTTTTTCTCTCATTCCTCTGTTCTTCTCTGGACCAAATGACAAAATGGAAAAACTCACTTCAAGAAAAACAAGAGGCAGTACAGACTACCAGGGACCTAATCAACACGGACATTAGTAAGATGTCAGAAGTAGAGTTCAGAATGACTATTATAAAGATACTAGCTGGGCTTGAAAAAAGCATAGAAGATACTAGAGAATCCCTTTCTGGAGAAATAAAATCCAACCAAGTCAAAATCAATAAGGCCACTAATGAGGTACAATTAAAAAAATGGAGGCTCTAACTGCTAGGATAAATGAGGCAGAAGAGAGAATTAGTGATATAGAAAACCAAATGATGGAGAATAAAGAAGCTGAGTAAAGGAGAGAGAAACAACTACTGGATCATGAGGGGAGAATTCGAGAGAGAAGTGATACCATAAAGCAAAATATTAGAATAACTGGGATCCCGGAAGCAGAAGGAAGAGAGAGAAGGACAGAAGGTATATTGGAGAAAATTATAGCAGAGAACTTCCCTAATTTGGGGAAGGAAATGAGCATCAAAATCCAGGAGTCACATTGAATCTTCCCTCAGAATCAATAAAAGTAGATCAACACCTTGACATTTAATAGGAAGCTTGCAAATCTCAGAAAAAGAGAAAAATCCTGAAAGCAGCTTGGGACCAGATATTCATAACCTACAATTGTAGAAACATTAGAATGACAGCAGACCTATCCTGGCAGAGACCTGGCAGGCCAAAAAGGACTGGCATAATATATTCAGGGCACTAAATGAGAAATAATATGCAAGAATACTATATCCAGCTGGGCTGTCATTGGAAATATAAGGAGAGATGAAAAAAGTTTCCAGGACAAACAGAAACTAAAAGAATTTGCAATCACCAAACCAGCCCTACAATAAATATTGAAAGGGGCCCTTTAAGCAAAGAGCCTAAAAGTAACATAGACCAGAAAGGAACAGAGACAGTATTTGGTAACAGTCACTTTACAGGCAATACAGTGGCACTAACTTCACATCTTTCAATAGTTACCCTGAATGTAAATGGGCTAAATGCCCCAGTCAAAAGACACAGGGTATCAGATGGGATTAAAAAAAAAGCAAGACCCATTGATATGCTGTCTGCAAGAGACTCATTTTCGTTGCAAAGACACCTCCTAATTTAAAGTGAGGGAGTGGAAAACCATTTACCATGCAAATGGATATCAAAAGAAAGCTGGGGTGGCAATCTTTATATCAGACAAATTTGATTTTTAACCAACGACTATAATAAGAGTTGAGAAAGGAGACACTATATCATACTTACAGGGTCTATCCAAAAAGATCTATCAATTGTAAATATTTATGCCCCTAACATGGGAACAGCTAATTAGATAAACCAATTAATAACAAATCAAACATATCAACAATAATACAATAATAGTAGGGGACTTTAACACCCCCCCTCACTGAAATGGACAGATCATCTAAGCAAAAGATGAACAAGGAAATAAGAACTTGAAATGAAACACTGAACCAGAGACTTCACAGATACATTCAGAACATTACATCCCAAAGAAACAGAAAACACATTCTTCTTGAATGCACCTGGAACATTCTCCAGAATAGACCACATCTTGGGTCAGAAATCAGGTGTCAACTGGTACCAAAAGATTGGGATCATTCCCTGCATATTTTCAGAGCATAATACTTTGAAACTGGAACTCAATCACAAGAGGAAAGTTGGAAAGAACTCAAATACATTGAGGCTAAGGAGCCTCCTGCTAAAGAATGAATGGGTCAACCAGAAAATTAAAGGAGAATTTAAACAGTTCATGAAAACAAATGAAAACGAAAACACAACTGTTCAAAACCTTTGTGGTGCAGCAAAGGCAGTCCTAAGAGGAAAGTACATAGCAATACAAGCCTTTCTCGAGAAACAGGAAGGGTGTCAAATATACAACCTAACCCTATACCTAAAGGAGCTGGAGAAAGAACAGCAAATAAAGCCTAAACCCAGCAGGAGAACAGAAGTAATAAAGATCAGAGCAGAAATCAATGAAATAGAAACCAAAAGAACAGTAGAACAGATCAATAAAATTGGGAGCTGGTTCTTTGAAAGAATTAATAAGATTGATAAATCTCTGGCCAGACTTACCAAAAGAAGAGAAAAAAGAAAGGAAAAGAAATAGATTTCATAAATGAAATCATGAATGGAACAGGAGAGATCACAACCAACCCCAAAGAAATAAAAACAAATCTAAGAAAATATTAGGAGCAACTATATGCCAACAAATTAGACAATCTGGAAGAAATGGATACATTCCTAGAGATGTATAAACTACCAAAACTGAACCAGAAAGAAATAGAAAACCTGAACAGACCCATAACTAGCCAGGAAATTTAAGCAGTAATCAAAAGTCTCCCAAGAAACGAGCCCAGGGTCAGATAGCTTCTCAGGGGAATTCTACCAAGCATTTAAAGAGGAAATAATACCCATTCTTCTGAAACTGTTCCAAAAATTATAAATGGAAGGAAAACTTCCAAACTCATTTTATGAGGCCAGCTTTACCTTGATACCAAAACCAGACAAAAACCCCATCAAAAAGGAGAGTTATAGACCAATATCCCTGATGAACATGGATGCAAAAATTCACACCAAAATATTAGTCCAATAGAATCCAACAATACATTAAAAGAATTTTTCACTACAGCCAAGTGGGATTTATTTTTGGGTTGCAAGGTTGGTCCAACATCCTTAAATCAATCAGTGAGATATACTACATTAATTAAAGAAAGGACAAGAACCATATGTTACTCTCAATAGACATAGAAAAAGCATTTGACAAAGTACAGCATCCTTTCTTGATTAAGCTTTTCACAGTATAGGAATAGAGGAAACATACCTCAATATCATAAAAGCCATCTATGGAAAACCCACAACAGGGGCGCCTGTGTGGCTCAGTAGTTAAGTGTCTGCCTTCGGCTTGGGTCTTGATCCCAGAGTCCTGGGATCAAGCCCTGCATTGAGTGCCCTGCTCAACCTGAAGCCTGCTTCTCCCACTCCCCCTGCTTGTGTTCCCTCTCTTGCTGTGTCTCTGTCAAATAAATAAATAAATAGAAAAAAAGACCCACAGCAAATATCATTCTCAATGGGGAAAAACAGAGCTTTTCCCTAAGGTCAGGAACACAGCAGGGATGTCCACTGTCCCCACGCTATTCAACATAATACTAGAAGTCCAAGCCTCAGAAATCAGACAAGAAGAAGAAATAAAAGACATCCATATTGGCAAAGAAGATTCTTGTCAAACTCTCACTCTTGAAGATGATATGATACTTTATGTGGAAAACTGAAAAGACACCACCCCAAAAATGCTAGAACTCATTCAGGAATTCATTAAAGTGTCAGAGTATAAAATCAGTGCACAGAAATGTATTGCATTTCTATACATGAACAACAAGACAGAAGAAAGAAATTAAGGAGTTGATCTCATTTACAGTTGCACCCAAAAGCATAAGATACCTAGAAATAAATCTAGCCAAAGAGACAAAAATCTGTACTCAGAAAACTATAGAATACTCAGGAAAGAAATTGAGGAAGACACAAAAAAATTGGAAAATCATTCCATGTTCATGGCTTAGAAGAGCAAATATTGTGAAAATGTCTGTGCTACCAAGAGCAACTTGCACATTTAATGCATTTCCTATCATCAACCTTTTTTCATCAACCTTTTTTCCAGAAATGAAACAAATAATCCTAAAATTTGTATGGAACTTGGAAAGACCCTGAATAGCCAGAGGAATGTTGAAAAAGAAAAGCAAAGCTGGTGCCATCACATTTCCAGACTTCAAGCTCTATTACAAACCATCAAGACAGTATGGTACTGGCACAAAAACAGACACACAGGGGCGCCTGGGTGGCTCAGTGGGTTAAAGCCTCTGCCTTTGGCTCAGGTCATGATCCCAGGGTCCTGGGATCGAGCCCCGCATCGGGCTCTCTGCTCGGCAGGGAGCCTGCTTCCCCCTCTCTGTCTCTGCCTGCCTGTCTGCCTACTTGTGATCTTTGTCAAATGGATGGATAAAATCTTTTAAAACAAACAAACAAACAAACAAACAAACAGAAAACAGACACACAGATCAATGGAACAGACTAGAGAGCCCATAAATATATATTTGGGGTGCCTGGGTGGCCCAGTTAGTGAAGCATCTGCCTTTGACTCAGGTCGTGATCCCAGCATCTTGGGTTTGAGCCCAACACCAGGTTCCCTGCTCAGTGGGAAATCTGCATCCTCCCTCTCCCTTTGCCCCTCCCCCCGATTGTGCCCTCTTGTGAAAGTGCAGTAAAATCTTTAAAAAAAAATTTATTTTACACAATACAACCAGTTATTATTATTTTGACATGTAGTCAGTATTTAAAAATGAGATACTTCATTCTTTTTTCTCTATACTAACTCACTGAAATTCAGAATATAAGTTATTTATAAGAAATCTCAACTTAGACAAGTCATGTTTTAAGTTCCAATTTGCTACAAGTGGCCATTGGCTAAGGTATAGGGCAACACAGCTCTACGATTTATTACCTTTATAGTATGTATGTATAGTATGTATGTGTATAATATTACACCATTATAGCAATTTACATCCATTTCTTTCCTTCTCCCTTTTGTTTACTATTATGGTAGATTATACTTAAATGAAAGTCTTATAAACCCACAGTACATTGTCATTAATCTTTTTTTTTCTTTTTTTTTTTTTTAAAGATTTTATTTATTTATTTGACAGAGATTCACAAGCAGGCAGAGAGGCAGGCAGAGAGAGAGAGAAAGAGAGAGGAGGAGGAAGCAGGCCCCCCCCTGAGCAGAGAGCCCGATGCGGGGCTCGATCCCAGGACTCTGAGATCATGACCTGAGCCAAAGGCAGCGGCTTAACCCACTGAGCCACCCAGGTGCCCCCATTGTCATTAATCTTGCTTTAAGTAATCAGATCACTTTCACAAAAGTGAAAAGAAAAAATCTTTAATATTAATACATATATTTGCTATCGTCAGCACTCTTTCTTTGTGTAAATGCTCATTTCCATTTCATAACATTTTCTTTTCTCTTGAAAAACTTCTTTTAACATTGGGTGGAATACATGTCTGCTGTTGAGAATTCTCTCCACTCTTGTTTTTCTGTAGAGATTTCATTTCATCTTCATTCTTAAATGATATTTTCACTGAATATAGAATTCTGTTTTGGTAAGTTGTTTGTCCTTTAGCATTTTGAAGATGTAAATTGGTTGACTGTGTTGTATAGTTTTGAGAAAGCTAGTGTCATTTTTATCTTTTTTATTCATCTGTCTTTTTCCCCTATGCCTGCTTTTAAGATTTTTTTTCTTTAACACATGTTGTCAAAAAATTAATTGTGTCATGCTATGGTTTTCTTTGTATTCTTCCTAGTTAGAATCTTTTGAGCTTCCTATATTTATACATTTATAGTTTTTATAAAATTTGGAAAAAAGTTTTGCCATCATTTCTTTAAATACTTGACATGCCCTTTGCTCTTTGCTAGGCTTTCAAGTACATATACATTAAGTCACTTGTTATTTTCCCAAAGGTCATTGATATTCTTGTCATATGTTATCCTTTCTTCTCTCTGTCTGTTTCATTTTGGATAGTTTCAGTTGTATTCTCTTAGTTTAGTGATCTTTCTTCTGCAGTATTTAATCTGCTTTAATTTAAATACTATTTAAATACTATTTTTCAATTGTATTTGCTTACTTACTGATTTTTTTGGTCAGATTTGGTAATTCTTGCAAGATTTTGTACTTTTTCATTGCTACTGTATTGGTTATGGTGATCTGTGATTACTAAGCTTTGGTGTTACTATTATAATTGTTTTGGGGCTCCATGAACCGTGCCCATATATGATACTGACCTTCATAGATTAAGTGGTGCTCCACTGGTGCTGGAGGATGTCTAGGTGGCTCATTCACCTAGGTGGCAAGTCCCCACCTTAGTTCTCCATATTGCCTGAGACACAACAATATTGAAATTAGGCCGGTTAGTAACCCTGCAATAACCTCTAAGTGCTCAAGTGAAGAGTCACATGTCTTGACTGTAAATCAGAAACTAGAAATGATTAAACTTAGTGAGGAAGGCACGTCAAAACCTGAGGTGAACCAAAAGTTAGGCCTCATACACCTGACAGCTAGCCAAGTTGTGAATGCAAAGGAAAAGTTCTTGAAGAAAATTAAAAAATACTACCTCAGTGAACACACACGTGATAAGAAAGTGAAACAGCCTTATTACTGATACGGAGAAAGTTTTATTGGTTTGGACAGAAGATTAAACCAGCCACAACATTCCCTTAAGCCAAAGGAAGAGCAAGGAAGACACTAACAAGGAGCAGAGCAAGGAAGGCACTAACTCTCTTGACCACAGAGAGAAGTGAGTGAGAAAGAAAAAAGTTTGAAACTAACCAAGGTTGGTTTGTCCATAAGGTTTAGAGAAAGATACCATATCCATAACTTGAAAGTGCAAGCTGAAGCAGCAAGTGCTGTTGTAGAAGCTGCAGCAAGTTATCCAGAAGGTCTAGAAAAGGTAATTATTATTATTTTTAAAGATTTTATTTGTTTGAGAGAGAGCCGGGGGTAGAGGCAAATGGAGAGGGATGAACAGACACCCTGCTGAGCATGGAGCCTGATGTGGGGCTGGGATCTGGGACCTGGGATCATGACCTGAGCCAAAGAGCTGACTGAGCCACCCAGACATCCCTAGCAAAGGTAATTTTTAAAGGTAGTGCACTTAACAGATTTTCAGTGTAGCCTTCTTCTATTGGATGAACATGGCATCTAGGACTTTAATAGTTAGAAGTCAATGCCTGGCTTCAAAGAACAGGCTTGAATCTCTTGTTATGGGCTAGTGCAGCTGGTGACTTGAACTTGGAGCCAGTGCTCATTTAACATTTCAAAAATCCTAGGACCCTTAAGAATTATGCTAACTCGACTCTGTCTGCGCTCTGTAAATGGAACAACAAAGCCTCATGAAGCACATCTGTTTGCAACCTGGTTTACTGAATATTTTAAACCCACTGTTGAGATCTACTGCCAAAAAAAAAGATTCCTTTCAAAATATTGTTGCTCATTGACAATGTACCTGTTCACCCAAGAGCCCTGATGGAAATGTACAGTGAGATTAATGTTTTAATTCTTGTGAACACAATATCCATTCTGTAGCCTATGGACCAAAGAGTCATTTCAATTTTCAAGTCTTACTGTTTAAGAAATACATTTTGTGGGGCACCTGGGTGGCTCAGTGGGATAAAGCCTCTGCCTTCGGCTCAGGGCATGATCCCAGGGTCCTGGGATTGAGCCCCACATCGGGCTCTCTGCTCAGCAGGGAGCCTGCTCCCCTTCCCCCTCGCCTCTCTGCCTACTTGTGATCTCCATCTGTCAAATAAATAATTAAAATCTTTAAAAAAAAAAATACGTTTTGTAATGCTATAGCTGCCAGAGATGGTAATTCCTCTAATGGATCTGGACGGAGTCAATTGAAAATCTGGGAAGTATTCATCATTCTAGATATCATTAATGATTTATGAGAAGAGGTCAAAATATTAACATTAACAAAAGTTTGGAAGTTGATTTCAACCCTCCTGGATGATTTTGAGGGGTTCACGACTTCAGTAGAGGAAGTCACTGCAGATGTGGTAGGAATAGGAAAAGATCTAGAATGAGACGTGGAACCTGGAGATGGTGACTGAATGGCACAATCTCATGATAAAATTTGAAAGGAAGAGGGATTGCATCTTATAGGTGAACAGATAAAGTGGTTTCTTGACATCTAATCTAGTGAAGATGCTGTGAAGATTATTGAAATGACCATTGAGGTTTCAAATATTACATAAATTTAGTTGATAAAGCAAAGGATTGGCTCCCGTTTTGAAAGTTCTGCTGTGGGCGAAATATGATCAAGCAGCATTACATGCTACAGGAAGTTGTTCCTGAAAGCAAGAGTCAGTTGATGCTGCACACTTTATGGTTGTCTTATTTTAAGTACTTGTCCCAGGCACCTCACCTTCAGCGTCTACCACCCACATCAGTCAAGAGCTGTCAACAGCAATACAAGACCCTCCACAAACAAAAAGATTATGGCTTGCTGAAAGCTCAGATGATGTTTAGTATTTTTAGCAATAAAGTATTTTAAAGTTAAGGCATGTACATTATTTTTTTAGAGCTAATGCTATTGCACATTTAATAGACTACAGCGTAGTATAAATATAATTTTTATATGCACTGGGAAACCGAAAAATTAATTTAACTCACTTTATTATAGTATTTACTTTATTGCAGTGGTCTGGAACGTAACCCACAATATCTTCAAGGTATGCCTGTGGGTGTTTTGTTTTGTTTTGTTTTTGTGGCATGCTCTACCAACTGAGCCAGCCAGACGTCCTGGTATGCCTGTTTGGATTTGTTTGTTTGTTTGTTTTACCAGCCATTTCTTTCCTTATTATAGTCATAATATTCCTTAACATATATAATTGTAATATATACAGATAACTGTTAAGGTCTTTGCTTGCTAATTGCATCATCTCTGTCATTTTCAGCTTCTTTAATTTTCTTGGTTATGTGTCATACTTTGCTGCTTCTAGGCATATCTAATAACCTTTTTTTTTTTAAAGATTTTATTTATTTATTTATTTATTTGACAGAGAGAAATCACAAGTAGATGGAGAGGCAGGCAGAGAGAGAGGGAAGCAGGCTCCCCCCTGAGCAGAGAGCCCGATGTGGGACTCGATCCTGGGACCCTGGGATCATGACCTGAGCCGAAGGCAGCGGCTTAACCCACTGAGCCACCCAGGCGCCCCCTAATAACCTTTTGCTTGATGCTAGATATTATGACTGTTAAATTGTTGAATGTTTTGGTTATGTTGTCTTTTTAGTTTAGTTTTATCTTGGCAGACATTTATGATCCTTGAAGAAAGGTTAGTCCCTTCCAGGCTTGAATTTAAACTGTGCTGGGTAGGTCTGTAGTAACCTTCTTCTAGGGCTAACTTTACCCTGCTATTAAGATGTGACCCTTTCTGGGTTGCTAATGATTGCCTGAACACAGAATTCCAATGTCTGGTAGTCTTGTGTGATTTCTGGGAATTGTTTTGTTTATCACTCCTTGGCATTTTTTGTTTGTTGTTGTGGAATTTCACCATATACATACATGGATTTACATGGATTATTAGTCAGCTAAAGGCACAACCCCCATGTTGATTTCTGGAGTTTTTTCTTTGTTTAGCTTCCTGTTTGCCCTCAAATTCCAGCAGCCTTTGTCTTTCCAAACTCAGTCTCCTTAACTCAGTGATAACTTGTGTGCTTTGCTTGCAATGGCTTTCTTGGTTCCATCCTTCAGAAAGTGCGTCCGGTCGGAAAGCCAGGCTGCTCATAGGACTCACCTCATTGGTTTTTTCTACTTTCAGGGATCAGGCAGTTTGGTGCTGCCTCTTGTCAAGTGTCTGAAATCATTTTGTCCAGTTTCCCTTTTTTTGTATAGGGAAGAAGATAATTGCAGTAGCTTGCTAGGATCGGAAGTCTTGAAGATAACTGGAGAGTGCTTTAAAAACCTTTGAACAAATTAATATAGTTTCAGAAAGTTAAGTCAGTTTTATAGATTAGCATATATATATTAATATGCTACTTGCCCTCTGTGTAGCTAACATTTTCAGGTTACAAAGTTCTATTGTAACCTGCCCTATTAGCATATAAATTGTAAGAGTTTGCAGAATGTACATGAAATACTTTAATAAGAGTATTTGTTCTGTAATAATTGTCCTTGGTTAATTGAAGATTGTAAAATTTTAAAAAAAATCATTGGGCCTCTAGATCAGATCAGACAGGAATTAAAGCACTTTGAGACTGCATGTTTTGGAATGGTTATGCACAGGTACTCTGCACCAGACTGCCTGGGTTTAAATCCTGGGTCTACCAACTATTACTTTGGTATTAGACAAGTCATGAACTTCTCAGAAATAAAATTTCTCATCCGCAAAGGGAAAATAATTTTGCCACCTTATAGTGCTGTTGGGAGGATTAAATAATTATATATGATGTGTGTAAGTGTAAAGTTTTAAGAGCAATGCTTGATGTTAAATACTCAGCTAATGTTCATTATTATTGTCATTGTTGTAATTGTCCTGCTGAGTTTCTGATTTGATTAAGATTTATTCCTCTAAACCTCAAAATTGTTTTTTACCATTTTAATAGAAACATCTCTTGTTTTTTTAAAACATGTCTATTGTAGAATTCAAAGAATAATAAATAACACTTACTGACCTTCATAGATTAAGTGGTGCTACCATTCGGCATTAGCAAAAGAATATTGTTACATTCAAAGTCGGCCATACAAACTCCACCCCCCTCACATTTCCCATTATCTCTGATCCTGAATTTTCTGTTTATGATTGCCTTGTTTTATAAAAAATAGTTTCACTACATATTAGTCATAAACAACATATAATTTTTCATGTTTTTTGAATTTTATATAAATGATATTCTTCCACTTGTTTTGCTCAGTGATTTTTTGTTTTTATTTTTTGAGATTCATCTGCATTGGTATGTGTAGCAGTAGTGCATTCATTTTCACTGCTGTATAGTATTTTCCTTATTTCTAGGTTTTTACCTTAAAAACATAGTATGGTTGTGAACGTCTGTACATGTCTCCTGATGTACATGTGCTAGAGTTTCTCTAAATATATGTCTAGAAACATAAATTTGAGGTAATAATCTTTAGCCGACTCCCTGTGGAAACAGAAGAGATTGGAAGTGAGTTGTTACAGTATTCCAGGCAAAGGGTTATGGGGGTTTGAACCAGAATGATTATCAAGTGATGGAGGGAAGCAGGTAATTTCAGATTCATTTTGGAAATATAAACAACAGGTGTTGGCATTGTATTTCATAAAAGTGGGGATGGAGTGAGGAAATATCAAGGATAACTCCCAGAATTTTAAATGGAGATGGTTTATTGAAATGGGTACTTCTCCCAGCAGTTGAGATATTTCATTTTGCTTTAATTCATATGTGGGTATTTCTTTTTTTCCTTTTTTTACACTTTTAATAGTTCATTAACTGCCATTCCTAATGTCATTGTGCTGGCCTGTAGAATGCATTATTCTCTTTCTTCTATGGTGTTTTTGATCCGATCTAAATGTAGTAAGAACTAAATGGTTTGCAACTATATGTAATGACGTTGAATAAATACTCAAGAGGCTTTCTTAGGAATACCCTAAAATTTGGATTTATATCTTGATTACATCCAATACTGAGGTGTGTGGGTGGAAGTTACTAGTTAGGTAAGTTTCAGATAGGTAACATGATCCCATTAAGGCCTTTTTTCCATGTTTATGTAAGTTTAAATGCATTTGACATTTGAAGATTTTTAAAAAATCGTAATTTATATGCTAAGGGACATAACAAATAATATCAAGTCTAAAGCTCTGGATTTGAATCTTGGCCCTAGCACTGACAAGCTGTGTACTAGGTTTCTTCCTATTGCCGCTTTAGCAAATAACTGCAAATGTAATGGCTTAAATGATACATTTTTTTATCTTGTAGTTCTGGAAGTCCAAAGACCAAATGAGCATTTTTGGGCTAAAATCATGTGTCAGGAGAGCTTCATTCCTTTTCTTTTTTTTTCTTTCTTTAAAGTAAGCTCCACACCCAGTGTGGATCCCAGTGCAGGGCTTGAACCCACGACCCTGAGATCAAGCCCTGAGCTGAGATCAAAAGTCACATGCTGAACTGACTGAGCCACTCAGGTACCCCCAGAGCTGCATTGCTTTTGCAGGTCTGGGAAAGAATCCATCTTCTTGCTTTTTCCACCTTCTAGAGGCTACCCCACTTTCTTTGGCTTGTGGCTCTTTCCCCTACCTCCAGAGCCAACAAGTCCTTCACAAAACTACCATCTCTCTCTGTTCTCACCCTTCTGCCTCCTATTTTTACTTTTTTTTTTTTTTTAAGGTTTTATTTATTTGTCAGAGAGAGACACACACAGTGAGAAAGGGAATACAAGCAGGGCAAGGGGGAGAGGGAGAAGCAGGCTCCCTGCTGAGCAAGGAGCCTGATGCAGGCTCCATCCCAGGACACTGAGATTATGACCTGGGCCAAAGGCAGACGCTTAATGACTGAACCACCCAGGCACCCATATTTTTACTTTTAAGACCCTTATGATTATATGGAGCCCATCTGGATAATTCAGGATAATCTTCCTATCTTATGTTCGGTTGATTTGCACCTTAAATTCCATTTGCAACCTCAGTTCCCTTTTGCCATATAAAGTAACGTAGGTTCCAGGGAATAGGACATGTGTGTACATGTACAAACACCTACCATGAACTTGGTGCTCACAGGCCATTCACCTTGGCAACTTAGCAGCTTTCTTATCTATGAAACAACAGTGATCATGCCATCACCTGCAGATTTAAATGAACAGTTTTGGGGTTTGTTTTTTTTTTTTTTTGGAGTACTTGTTTAAAAAGTAAACGATTTGCAAATGTTGCAGGTATTATTTTTGTTCTAGTTTACACTGAAGCCAGTATATAATACAGAAAAACACAGGCTCATCTGCTTTAATCTTTTATCTCTGTGTCCCTAAATCAGGCACTTTAAAATTCAGGAGATGTGTATGAGTTTTAGTGTATTCTATATAATGTGTATAAATGAGATATTTAAAGTATGTGTAAGCTCTAAACCCCATTTTATTTTTTAAGCTAAGTAGGCTGGGAACAATAACTTTATGAGCCCAAGATGTGTGGCCCTCTTGCAAACTTCTTAAATTTGAAATTGTGTCAGATTAACCAAAGAAAAGTACATGGCTTCCATATAAGAAGGTAGTGATGTAGTAAAGGGCATATATGGGTGATTTTTCTCTTGAAAGGCTGTGGGTTAGCACAAGTCTTTTAAAGAGTTTAATACGTTTCTCTTCTCTGATCTCTCTGAATTGCTTCCCTCCTCCCTGAAAAGTTTATTCGAAGATGGCGATAAAAAGCCAGACAGCTACATGAAGAGGCTGGCTGCAATTAGAGCCATTTGTGTCATACTCATAAACATCTAATTGATTGGTAAAATTCTGAAATAGCATCGAAAAGGAACTCTAAATCAACCAGAGGAGTTTAAGTGAATAACTTTATAAACTAATTCTGTCCGTCCATCCGTCCGTCCGTCCATCCATCCATCCATCTATGTATTTGTTTCCCCAATGTCTGGAACAAGGTAAATTTTGCTAACTTAAGCCTCTAAACGTAAACTGCATTTTGGTTGTAAGATCATTTCTTAGCTCACACAGCTTTGTGTCATTTATTACTTTGTAGCATTTTGCCACAGGTAAAGTATATAATAAGGTAGGTGTAGGGGAAGGTTGTAACAGCTGTGTGAGGGATACTCCCTGCTCCAGCACTGAATAGTGGAGCCATCCGCAATCCACAGGAGCATATGTCCAAGGAGAGAGATGGAAATGTGAAGTCTCCTGGAGGGCAGCACAGTTCAAAGTTGGTTTTCTCAGTCTCGGTCTTGTGGTTTTAGGGGATTTTGTGGCCTTTTGAGGTATATTTGGGAAAGAAGGACCCTCATTCCTTGTTTAACCTATGCAAATAATCTTCAAGGACTTTGATCACAAGGAAGAGGGAAATGAGACTGTCATCTGTCCTCCAGATGAAAGACTTGTCTTGGCAGGAGCCTTACAGAGATGGGTCACAATTTTTTGGTTGTTTTAATTTTATGCTTTTCTAGAAAGGATCTTTTTTAAAAAAATTCTTATGTTTTTTTGTTTTCTTTAATTCTTCTTGGTTTCTTTCCATTTTAGTGATAGAATCCATGGCCAGCTGTCTGTGTGAGTTCACTCACGCACCCCTCCCAAGGCAGGAGCCCCTATGTAGATGGGTTTAGGTAGAGGTTTGGAGGTCTTACTTTGGGGCTGGCCTGCCTGCTATTTTCTAGGAGAGCTTTTTAAAAAAGACTTTCAGAAAAAACTTTGGGTTTTGGTTGGTTGGTTCGTATTTATTTATTTATGTGTTTATGTATGTATGTATGTATGTATGTATTTAGAAAGTGGGAGCCAGGGTAGGGGCAGAAGGAGAGAGTGAGAGAGAATCCCAAGCAGGCTCTAATGCCAAGCACGAACCCCTATGTGGGGCTTGATCCCATGACCCTGAGATCAGATGGATACTTCACTGACTGAGTTTACCTAAGATCCCTTAGAAAAAACTGTGTGTTGTCTTAGTTCCTACAGAGAAGACCAGCTGTGCCTAAGTGACAGCTCCCTCAGCAAGGATGGGAGGGTGAGGTCAGGGAAATTGGTGAGCCAGAGGTGTCCTAGCTGACATTTAAGCATCACCTGTGATAATACTCCTTGAAGAATATATCTTTAAAGCCATATTACTGTTGTGAACATAATTAGAACAGAAAGCAAATTTTTTATAGAAAACAGAAGTTTTGGAGTAAATAAACCTACAGAATTTTATGCCTGTATTCCTTAATATACTTCTGTTTATTTAATCATTGGATAGTTGTAAGGGTGAATTGTTTCTTGGTATATGTTTAACCTACATCTTAGCTACTTACTAAGAAATTTAACTTGGGCCAGTTATCTTCTTTAAGAGGACTGAAAGTCCCTTTGGAGTAACATATCTGTTTTCATGGTAGTGTTAGATATCTGGTTAGTTAAACCATTTTTGTGAAAGTTGAAAGTGTAATATATAAAGTACCCAGTTTTCTAGCCATTTGTGCACGGTAAAAATAACTTGCTATTCATGTTCAGTGGTTTTCTTGTTAGACAATGTAGGGGACTTGCCACAACACATGCAACAGATTATAAAAAGACTGCAAATTTAATAATTACAACATGGCACAGACTATGCTGGCAGATACTGGACTACAGCACTCTTTAATCACAGTGCTTCCCATAGTGTGGGTGGTCACGGTCGCAGACATCTCAGGCAGTCCAGTCTCTGAGCAAGGGGGATTGTGAGCAGAGCACAAGTAAACAGCATTCCACAGACTTTTCAGGATTTTTAATTTGAGAAAGCGTTGCATTTCTTTTTAGGTTGCTTACCCCCTTTCGCTCCTCCTTTTTTAGACTCCTCCTCTAAATGTTTATTGCTTAAATTGTTAGCTTTTATCAGATGAAGCCTTACTGCTTATGCCGATGCCTTCCTTGTCCAGTGGTTTTTAAAAATTTTATTTGAAAATTATACGTTCAAAATTTTATTTCAACACAAAAGCTGAAAATGATCCATAAGATACTGTGATCATTAGAAGTTAGGAACTTCTCGTAGTAAGCCCTGGTAGAATGAATTTCATCAATTTATTTCCTTATTTCATTTTTTAAAAACATTTAACTTCTCCCCCTTGTTACTTTTGATATTTATTTGACTGAATGAAAATCTGAATCATTTGTGGAGTTTTTTCTTAATTATTAAAGAATGTCTTTGCTAGCCTGTTTTTATTTTTATTTATTTATTTGACAGAGAGGGAGATCACAAGTAGGCAGAGAGGCAGGTAGAGAGAGAGGGGGAAGCAGGCTCCCTGCTGAGCAGAGAGCCTGATGTAGGGCTTCATCCCAGAACCCTGAAATCATGACCTGAGCCAAAAGCAGAGGCTTAACCCACTGAGCCACCCAGGTACCCCTGTTTTGATTTTTAATAATCTGTTTTCCCCTTTTAGAAACTTTTTTTTTTTAAAAAATATCTATTTATTTATTTGATGGAGAGAGAGAGATCACAAGTAGGCAGAGAGGCAGGCAGAGAGAGAGAAGGAAGCAGGCTCTCCGCCTAGCAGAGAGCCCGATGTGGGGCTCGATTCCAAGACCCTGAAACCATGACCTGAGCCGAAGGCAGAGGCTTTAACCCACTGAGCCACCCAGGTGCCCCCCCTTTTAGAAACTTTTATTATCTTAGCCCTTTATGTTTATGAATATTAGCAAAAGGAGCAAGTGATAGAAATGCAAAGTCACTAGTTTTGTCTATGAGAATTAGAGAGTTTATGAAAGCTTTTGG
Organism: Mustela lutreola; assembly: GCF_030435805.1. Taxonomy (NCBI): domain Eukaryota; kingdom Metazoa; phylum Chordata; class Mammalia; order Carnivora; family Mustelidae; genus Mustela; species Mustela lutreola. Next base: position 71,300,751 of record NC_081301.1, read on the forward strand.
TCAGTTTTTCTGGGGAGGAGTTATTTTAAATGACATAGTGTACAGATGATAATGTATTGTCTGAAGCTTTAATGTTTTCTTCCTAAAAGAGTGATTTTTAAAAGAAAGACTTGGAAAAATACAGATATGTTAATATAAGACCAGTTAATATTACAAATATATACTCTTATCTCCTCACCCCTATTGATTTCCTTAAGGGGGTAATGTCTTATTGCTTAAAATTATAAACAGACTGTTCCTGGTCATCAATTTTTTAATAAGACATGACATTATAATATTTTATATTAGCATATATAATTGAGTAATATAAAGGAGATTTTTTAAAAACAGAAAAGTTTGCAAATTATATTTCATAAGACACAGTCCCTAATAAAGCCATATTGTACTGTACTTTTTTCCATAAACTGATCATAAATAAACTGCTTACATTTTTAATGACATTGTCAAAACCAGGGGTTAGTTCCTTTTAAAGTCATACCTATAAAAAATCCAGTGTTATACATAGATCTTTGGAGAATTTTATTGTTGTTCATGGAAGCACTTACAAAATATTTTAGTCATTTTCATTTATGATAAAGCTAATCTAATTCTCTGTTCTGATGCTACTTGCCAAGCTTTAGATCACAACGGCTTAATTTAAGAAAAAAAATTGCTGGCTAATCCCCTTTGGTATTTTGAAGCTATTTTGGGCACCCTTTGTTCTATGTTATGTTACAGTCTGTTTATGGGGAGCCATCCTGTGTTTGATGTGGGACCCTTTGGCAGAGGGGATTGGAACTTGAGAGTCTGGGTGCAACTGGGACAAGTCAACGATGCTGAATTTAACTTTCTTTTAGAACTGTCTTTCATCTATAAAATGAAGGATTACATTTAATTTTAAATGGAGTAGGGGTGAGGCAGGTTGGTTTTGTTTGAGAAATTACCATTTAGAGTTTAGTAACCATATCAAAAGCAGGGATGTTGACTTTTTTTTTTTTTTTTAATAGTACCACTTAACATATACTTAAGACTGAGTATTCAGTCTGCCTTTCCTTGAGCTTCCTGATGGATCTCAGCATTTGCCTTAAGACATCAGGGTAAACCCTCCTCTACAGAAAACACACCTTAGAGTTCTTAATACTTCATTTCAGGTATATGTTGTGGTTCCCACAGAATGGGCTGCATGAGACTCAATGAAGGTTCAGCAGGTTTCTTTTCATAGACGTTGCTTTCAGAACATTTCCCAAGTTACCAGTATGTAATTAAGCTGATAATGTCCTCATGACAGAGAGTCATGGGTTTATATAGATGTAACCCCTTTAACTCCTTTCATTAAAAAAATACTTAGCAATATGAGAGACAGAAGTAATAGGAAAACTAAAAGACTGAATGTGCTACATATTACTTTTTGTGGTTTTTTAAATGAAATTAAAACAAATATATTACATGAATTCAGATTGTTTTTCTTGAAATTAATTTCCTTTTGTTGTCTTGGGTCTATAAAGAACATATTGACATATTACCAACATGGTATTTATATGCTCCCAATGATACTTGCAGTTCTTTTTTCTTTAAAAAAAAATTTTTTTATATTTGCAGTTCTATGTTATCCTCATTCCACCCTAACTGTAAATATTCATCATTGTGTTTTGTGTTATTGATCAGTAGCTCTCAAAGTGTGGTCCAAGGACCCTCAGGTCTCTGAGAGTTCTGCCATGTCTTTTCCAACTTTGTATCTTTGTGATGCTGGATTTTCTTAAAATATTGAACGCAAAAAACGTATCACAATAGATTGAATGCAGCAGCAGCTATGAGAATACAGATATCATTTATTAAGCTAGACATCAAAGAGATTTGCAAAAAATGTAAAACTGTGCCACTCTACTCACTATTTTTTTGTTTTAGAAAATGTCTTTTTTTCATAAATAATATTGTTACATATAAAGGGTTTATTATCTCTAATGACTATGGTAATAATAATATTGTAAATTTTTCTGAGGTTTAATTACCAATGCAGTAAATATTAAAAGATAAAACATATATAAACAAAATCTCTTTGGGGTCCTAGGACCTGAAAATCTAAGAATTGCTATTATAGATATTGGGACTATTAATGTTCTCAAATCAGTGTTCTATTGGCTCCTCTGAGAGTCGGATCCAAATGAGCCTATAAATGTATGAAATTAGTCCACAACCATGAGGTTTTAGTTAACTGTCCACTTTACATTTCTAGAACAATTTTCGTGATGTATCTTTTTATTTTTTATTTTTTTATTTATTTGACAGACAGAGATCACAAGTAGGCAGGGAGGCAGGCAGAAAGAGAGAAGAGGAGCCAGCAGGCTCTCTGCTGAGCAGAGTCTGATGCAGGACTCAATCCCAGGTCCCTGGGATCATGACCTGAGCCGAAGGCAGAGGCCTTAAACCACTTAGCCACCCAGGTACCCCATCTTTTTATTTTTTAAAGACTTTATTTATTTATTTGAGAGCTAGAACACAGCTGGGAGGAAGGGCAGAGGGAGAGGGAAAAGCAGGTTTTCTGCTGAGCAGACAGCTGGATGCCAGATTCTATCCCAGGATCCTGGGATCATGACCTGAGCAGAAGGCAGCCCCTTAACTGACTGAGCCACCCAGGCACCCATGATGTTTCTTTTTATTTAGTTATCTAGTTGTTTATTTATTTTTTTAAAAGAGTACTTATTTATTTATTTGACAGAGATCACAAGTAGGCAGAGAGGCAGGCAGAAAGAAGAGGGAAGCAGGCTTCCTGCTGAGCAGACAGCCACATGCGGGGCTCCATCCTAGGACCCCAAGATCATGACCTGAGCTGACCTGAAGGCAGAGGCTCAACCCACTGAGCCACCCAGGTGCCCCATGATAAGTCTTTTTAGAAATGAAGTTCTATCAAGCCAAACGTCCAATGTCCTCTTATAAATTTAAGAAGGAGCCATAGGTTGCATAATTATGATCGCTTTTACTTACTTAACAGCCTCTTTCTAGTTTGACATAATCTGCACCCATTTGTATTTTAATGCATGGCTTGTAACCAACATTATAGATTGTCATCTTTCTTGATTCTATGGCAATCGTAAAATCTATGGAAATTGTAATAAGCATTAAATACATCAATCTTAGTTGTACTTCAGATATTTCTAACCACATCGGCCTAAGTTACCTAATATTTTTTGTTTTTCTATTGAATTACAGTTTAGGACTAAAAAAGGTAACTGGCAAAATAACCATTATTTTTGCCTTTATTATTACTTCTCCATAGTTTGTCTTGCTTTGTAACTAATCCTTTAGAAGGTATTTACTTTTGACTAGGAAGAGGCTAACTGCCCTATGGACCAAACTTATATATTGGAAATGGAAACAGGTAAGAGATGTTATGGCTCTTTCTCCTCTCTTTAAAATTATCTTAAATCTTTAGAACAAGGGATTGCTTATCTTTGAAGTACCTTCAGAAACAGAGAGTATGCCTTGGCAACTTATGGTGGGGGTTGTTGATCCACTGTCTGTAGGAAGTTGTATAACTTCTGTCCCATGCTGGGACAGCTGGCTCTTTCTCAAGACCAGCCTCTCACCCATTACACCCTGTCCTCTGTGCTTAGACATCCCCACTTCTGCTGGGGAAGTTTCCCCAGTTCTTTTCATAACTACCACGCCCCTGAAGTCTTCCATTTAGTTTCTAGTCACATGGATGGGTAGAAAGTTTTCCTCCTTCTCTGAGCTTTAATACGGCAATTTTATATTTGGCATTGTAGGTGATTTGCATGATAATGAGCTTATTATGCTGTTTGTTGAGTTCTGCCAAATACCTAGTTAATTTTTTTCAGATTTCTTCCAAGGTTATAGTAGTCAAGAGCCATCTGTCTTCTGTATTACATGGTACAGCTGCAAACGCTTCTTTAAGTAAGCAAAATGTAGGTGTATATGTTATTATAGAAAGTAATGCAACATTGCTGATCTGAGGTTTGGAGTATATTAAGGGACTTGGTTTCTAGAAATCTTTTTAAACTTGGAAACCTTTAAACCTGCTATTACCTATCACTTAAAAAGGAATCTACAACTGTCTAAGTAGGTGGCCTTCTGTGTCTTGGCTGGTCTTAGAGTGTGGTGTTTCTTACGCAAAGGGAACAAATTTTAAATCACTGGGTGTGAAACCAACAGATTTCAAAGTGGATTAGTTAAGAACTATTGTCATTCTTGTTACGTGGTGGCATAAATGTTGTTTCTTTCCACATTTAGTTTATGTGGAGTCTGTCTTTGTTCCTTCATCCCTTTTTTTCCCCCTGAAAACAAAAATAGCAATTTTGTTAGTGGATTGCTTTGAAGGGAGTGCAGAAGGAGGGACAGAACTGGACTGGACCTATGATTACTTTTCATGAGTGTGGATAAGCACAAGCTTCAGGGCTCGTCAGGCCTCCAGTTCTCTGGCTTGTTTTTTTGTTGTTGTGTGTGTGTGTGTTTTTCCCCCTTAGCTTCCAGAGATTTCGTTAGGGACTTTCAAATGGAACTTCAAGCCTTGGAATGGCTCCATCAGAGAGTTGTGTGGTCTGAGCCACAGTAGCAGCACCGTTTATTTTTCCTACACTCCTTTCACAGAGGTTCACTGAGCTGGGATGGATGAGAGGTGAGGAGTGCAGGGGGCTGTGTGTGTTAGATGCAGCCCTTTCCCTCCCACCTTATTTGAAAAACATGCTTTAGCAGAGTTAACATTTGCTTGTTGCTTAAGAAGGAAACAAACAATTCCAGCAGTGGCCTGGGTGGCCCAAAGATGGACTGTCTTTTTCCTTGTGTTCTTATATTGCAAAATACTAAATTGCATTGTATGGATTTGCTTTTTTGTTGGGAGATGCAGTACACGACAACTTTGGCATCATCTCAGCTGACTTGTTCTAGAGAGTACATTTTGATTGTCTAAATCTAAAAGAACACTTTACTGTTATGTTCATGATTGAGATAGGCTTATTCTTCAAGTAAATATCTTGAAGTTGAAATAGATGCCTTTTATTCCTCGATTACTATTTTATTTTATTTTATTCAGTTTTAAAATTTTATTTATTTATTTGAGAGAGAGAGTGAGAGAACATGTGTGTGTATGTGTCAGGGGAAGGAGCAGAAGGAAAGAATCTCAAGCAGACTCTCCTCTGAGAGTGGAGCTGGCCTGGGGTCTCTGTCCCAGGACCTATGAGATCATGACCTGAGCTAAAACCAAGAGTCTCTCAATGAGTTAATAATAGAGGGAAATTACCTTAACTTTATAAAGAGCATCTGCCAGGTATCTACAACTAGTAGCATCATGTTTAATGGTGGAAGGTTGAATGTTTTACCCTTTTTTGATCAGAAACAAGGCAAGGACATCTGTTTTCATAGCACTGGAAATTCTAGCCACTGTTATCAGGCAAGAAAGTGAAATAAAAGTCCTACTTACTGGAAAGGGACCTTAAGAGACGTAGGGACTTTCAAAGTGTAGCCTGAGTGGAGTATGTGATATGGATTATTTTAAAGACAATGGTACATAGCAGAATTCTCAACACATTTAGACCCAACACCCGGTGGGGGTTTTTTTTGTTTTTTTTTTTAAGAACATTTTATAATGTCCCCTTAGCTGTCCTGAAGTGAAATTCATAAATACTCTTCCTAAAAAGAAAGAAAGAAAGAAAGAAATCCTTATGTTTCCTTTAATATAAAGAAAACTAAAATGAAGATAAGTATATAAAATAATACACATTTCAAAATGTAAGTGCTTTGACATTATGACCCTAGAAGACGTAATGAATAATCTGATGTATGCATTACACATAGGTTCTCTGAGAATGTGACCACCACAGTGTAGATTGATATAGGAGGGTGATGTGATGGTGAGGAAAATACCATGAGTGGCCTTGCCTTCTGGGAGGTGATTTTCTATAATGGTGGACAACTCCTGATAGAGTTCTAACTAAAAACAGTGGGACATTTGAAAGTTGTGTCTGACCATTCACCAGTATAAGATGTATTTCTAGTCTTCCTTGACTAGCAGATGCTAACAGAGACTCAAATTTGGAGTGGGGAGAAGGGAATGGATTTTTATTGGTCCCATTAAGAACTGTTGTTCTTCTCTACAGCCCTTTATTGCCTAGTATCGTCAACATTTAGTTCCAGTCAAGTAGGGTAGCGTTTTAGAAATTCCATTGGCCCTAGCTCCTGCTAAGTCATAAAGCATGTCTTTCTTCTGTGAGTGCTGGCTTTGGGTGCCTTTAGAACATCTCTGTGATGACCAGGATACAGCCATTACATCTGGCACGGAGTCATGTGCCTATTCTAGGGTCTCAGTCTCAGACCTCTGATTATACTCTTGCTTGTAAGCCATATTCCTTGCCGAGGCTGGCTTATCTCCTAGGAACTTCTGGAAATTGGTCACTGTTGCCCACTTCACAACAATTTTGGGGTCCTATGGGAATCTCTGCTATGTTGTTCCACCCACCAGGAAAGCCTCTTTAGATGGCTCCATCAGCTTAAAACATGTGCAGATTTAGACAAAACATTCTGGCCTCTGCCTAGTAGCTCCTCATGGTTCAGCATCACAGCCAGCAGCAGCAGTAGAAAGTTCTCCTGTATGTGCACCACAGGTTTGCCTCAGGAGTCAGCCCAGCACTTTAAGTACCAGCAAGCCATGCTTCCTGCAGAGACTGTAAGGAGTGTGTACAAAAATAAGCATGATTATAGGGCTGTTCTTTTAGCATGAGGACTAACACAAAGAAAGAGGTCTGTACCCCTGCACTCTGGTTAGCAGTTCCTTTTTTTTTTTTTTTTTTTTTTAACTATATTTGGCTTTTTAACTTGAAGACTTTGAACCCTGAAGTTTATGAATGGGCTTCAGAGGGTCAGCAAATTCCATGAAATTGTATTAAAATCTTATTGGTATAGATAAGTTTCCTGGAAGGGGGTTCATAACTTTCATCGAATAATTGGAATAGGTTATAGGGGACTTCTGTTTCTAGCTATTGCTTACTCAAAACCCTCTTCCTGAGAAGGAGTAAGTCTGGACGATGTATTAAAAACACGCTGAAAGGCATGAAAAAGTCCATAAAACAGTAAAGGTTTACCATGTCAGGATCCAGGGAAGGAGAGAGGCTAAGGGAGGTAAATCCATTGTTTGGGGTTGAAGGTGTCCAACAATTCCAGGGGGACCAAACTTCAAGAAGCAAGGTGCTTTTAACAGCACTGCAGGAGGGTAAGAATTATAGTTTATGTCCTTACCAGTGAGGAAACCCTGGGGAACCCCTCACTGTAGGTTGGGACCCTGAGTGAGTGACCTTAAGAGTAAATTGAAGTGGACAGGCCCTCACAAGGAGTCAGTTTAGTTTCAGATCATCTTAGTTTCTGAAATTAGATTAAGAGGGTCCTGGATTCCTAGTGCTTCAGGTCTAGTAGACGCCTCCTTGGAAGAAGCTATTATTTCTACCAGGAGTGTAGTAAATGTAATATTTGGCACATACAAAAAATAAATAACTAGGCACGCAAAGAGCCAAAAAAGCAATAGAGAGCAAAACTGACACATAGGAGTTTTAGATACTAGCATTAAAAGTCTCAGACTTTAAAATACCTATACTAAGTCAATCCATGTAACCTACCATATTAATAGACAGAGGAAGAAAAATCGTATTTTCATATCAGTTGATGCAAAAAAAGTATTTGAGAAGATCTAATTATTCATTTATGACAAAAATTTTTCATTAAGTTAGGAATAAGGGGGAATTACCGTGACTTTAGATAAAGAGCATCTACCAGACACCTACAACTAATAATATCATACTTGATCGTGAAAGATTGAATGCTACTCCTTCTGATCAGAAACAAGGCAAGGGTATCTATTTACATAGCACTGGGGGTTCTAGCCATTGCTATAAGGCAAGAGAAAGAAATAAAAGGCCTATATTGAAAAGGAAGAAATAAAACTGTCCCTATTTGCAAATAATATAATTGTCTGTGTGGAAAATCACAAAAAAGAAATTGATAAAAAGAATTGATAAGTTTAAGTTCGGCAGAGTCATCAAATTAAAGACCAACACACAAAAATCAACTATATATCCATATACTAACAACATGTGGAAGCTGAAATTAAAAACAGTATCACTTATAGTTACCCCTAAAGAAAATGAAAACTATAGATACATACTTAACATATGCTTATAACTTTTACCTAGAAGTGATCAAAATGATAAAAATAAAAAGTAATAAAATGCTGATGAAATTAATTTAAAAATACCTAAATCATCAGACATTCATGCATTGAAAGACTCAACATAATAAAGATGTCAGTTATCCTCAAATTGATCTTTAAGTTTAAAGCATTTCCTGTCAAAATCCCAGCAGGGTTTTTTTGTACACATAGACTTAGTCTAAAACTTATGTGGAAAGGCCCAGGCCCTAGAATAGGTATAACAATCTTGACAAAGAGGAATAAAGTGGGAATAGTCACTCTATTCAATCTTAAGGCTTACTCTAATAGCTACAATAATTACATCAGGTGATATGCCTCTAACAAGAGGCATATACACATAGGTGAATGGAACAGGACAGACTCCAGAAACAGAGCCACACAAATAGGCTCAATTGATTTTTGACAAGTATAGAAGCAATTCAGTGGAGGAATTTCAACAAGTGGTGCTGGTGTACTTGGGCATCAGCCTAAACATTACAGCTTACATAAAAACTAGCTGAAAATGGGTGAGAGACTTCAGTATAAAATGTAAAATTATAAAGCTTCTGGGAAAAAATAAATCTTTAGAAATTAGAGCTAGGTAAAGGGTTCTTAGACTTGATTCCAAAGCGTAGTACATAAAGGAGACAAAAATCTAGGGGGACCTGGGTGGCTAAGTCAGTTGGGCATCTGACTCTTGATCTCAGCTGAGGTCTTGATATTGGAGTTTTTGGTTTGGGCCCCACATTAGACTATATGCTGGACGTGGAGCCTACTTTAAAAAAAAAAAAAAAAAGAACAAAAGTCTTAAAATTCAACAGTGAAAACACAAACAACTCGATTGAAAAATGGGCAAAAGATGTGAATAGACATTTTACAAAAAAGGACATATAGATGGTACATAAGCACATAAAAAGATGGTCAAATCATTAGCCATCAGAAAAATGCCAAAAATAAAATCACAGTGTGACATCAGCACATACCTATGAGAATGGCTCAAATTAAAAATAGAACACTAAATGCTGGTGAGGATGTAGAGTGGTTGGACCGCTTATACATTTCTGATAAGAATGTGGCAGTGTGTCCGTTTTCACACCAAAGGCAAGTGCCTTACTCTCACTCTGATACCAGCTTTGACAATTACATTGACTGTTGACTTCTCGTAGAAGTAATGACAGCTAGAAGACAGTATAATGAGATCTTTAAATGCCAGAGGGTTGGGGTGGGGAAGCTGTCATTCTTTTCAGAATAAGACATTTTCAGACAAAAAGTAAGAGAATGTATCACCAGCTGACCCACAGTAAAGGAAATGCTAAAGTTGCTCTTTAAGAAGGAAAATGACCAACATAATCTTCTCCCGAAAAAATAGAAGAAATTGATCCTGGTTTTATACTCTGCTTGTGCCAGTGAGTTCTAGCCCTGGCTGCACATCAGAATCACTGAGGGAAATTTTTAAAATAACCACTATGTCCTTTTTTCAGTAGGTTTGGTGTGTGTCTAATGATACTGGTACCCAGCCTTGGGTGAGAAACAACTAGAACACTGGACTAGAATAATGCAGTGAGGTAGCAGAGTAGTAACTGTAGAATGAGAAGCAAGGGGCATCGTGGCCGAAGCTGAATAACTATCTCTTTCCTTTTCCTGGGCCTCCACCTTTACACTTTGTGTGTCTTAGTTGAAAACTTCCTACAGTTTCTCCTGTTCAAACCAGATTCTGTCCCTGCCACCCATGTAGTCTGTTTCCTTTTCATCTTTTCGGTCCTTTGCTGTCAGGGCCGTTCAGGCACTCGCCACATTGTGACTTCATGTGATAGTTGGCTGTTAGTCTTGGGCTCAGTGTCATCTCTTTGTCCCGTTCGTCATGCATGGTGTTGCCAACCCCATCGTCGTAGAGCATAGATGATGCCACTGCCCTCCTCAGAGACATTGTCATTGCTCTTCACCATCTACAAAATAAAGCTTCAATTTAATAGTTGTTAAAACTTTAAATCAAATTATTTTCCTTCTAAATGCCCTTCAGTTTCATCCTCTTTTGCTTGCAGTAGCATCCCTAGTTACCACAGCCTGTAAGATCCTGTGTGATTGGAAGCTTATTTTATCTCCATCCTGTGGCTTACCATTCTACCCCTGCTCACACAGCCTGGCATCACTGGCTTTCTTAGGGTTTCTTCAGCAGCATTCTTTCTTGCCTTTGACCTGAATTTGCTCATCCAAGGCCTGGAATGCTCTTCCTTCCTTTTCCTTCAGGTCTTGGTCATCTGCTGTCTTTAGAGTTGCCTCAGTTCCTTCTCAACAATAAACCCATTCTTTCTTTCCTGCTTTTTCTAGTCACAGCATCCTGATCACATGTCTTATCATTATCGTGTGTTTCTTTATTTACTCATTCCCTCTTCTTCCTCCCCTCACTGGAAGGTAAACTGCGAGTGCAGCAGCCTGCACTGGCTTGTTGACTCTTACATCTCCAAAGTGAGGTACACAGTAGGTGCTCAGTAAATATCCACTTATTTTGAACATAGATACACAGTGATAAAGGTTGTAAAAGGTAGCAAAACAACTCTCTGGCAAGAGACTCTTTTTTTTTTTTTCCATTGGTGTAAACAGTATATGAATTTATCGTTTTTTTGCTGAAATCCTCCTGCCTATTCCCATTCTCACATATAACATGCATGAATGGAGGTCAGGGAGTGTGGTAGAAAATGAAACTGTTTAGGAAAAGACTGACATCTGAGGGAATACAAGCTGGAAACAGAATTCTATAATTGTGCAAGTTCCAATAACCTTTACCATCTGAGCATAGCACTAGATCTCTGAAATTTCCATAATGAGCTTTACTCTATCTGTTCTAAAATTATTAGTAATAAAAAAATTCAGTCAAATTAACAGTATTTTTTGTTTAAAAGGCATGTCAGAAAGGGTTACAGTCACAACTTAAATTTGTGTTTCATTGTATAGTTTGTTCATACATAAATTCATTTAATAGTCCCCTATAAAAAATATATCTTCATTTTGAAAATGAGAAAGTGACACTCTGAATGTTAAAAAACATTTAGAAAGCTGGCTGGGTTATAAAACCAGGACATAGGTCTGTTTCATTATTGGGTTTCACATCACTGGGGTATTGAGTTTCAGTGAAAGTATCTGTGGCAGGAACTAGAGACTGAACAGACTTGCTTGTCTTTAAATCCTGAAGTAAGTGAAGGTAACTGCTGCCAGGTCAGTGGTCTCAACCATGTGATAGCTACCGAGGGGCTGATCCCATTGTTCCCTGGATCGCCGTTCCATTAGACCAGTCTCATCAGAACTACTACTGCATTCAAAACTCACTGAATTTCTTTTTTTTTTTTTTTGTTTATTTAATTTATTTATTTGAGAGGGAGAGAAAGAAAGAGCACAAGCAGGGAGAGGAACAGAGGGAGAAGCAGACTGTCTGCTGAATAGGCAGCTGGATGTGGGGCTTGGTCCTGGGACTCCACTATCATGACCTGCACTGAAAGCAGATGCTTAATTGAAAGAGCCACTCAGGTGCTCCAATTCACAGAATTTCTCACTGTAATATTGTTTTGCCCCTGAGAGAGGTGCATCCTGACACTCCTTCTTCCTGCCCTATGGAAAGTGGGTCGGGGTCGGGGGGAGGCAAGAATAAAAAGGAGAGCAGATAGGAGGCTGTGACCTTAGGTGAGAGGTCATAGTGGACAGGATCAGAGGGAAGACAGTGGCCCTGGAGAGAAATACACAGGGCAGAGTGTATGTGAGGTATAACTGACAGCTGATTGATCCGATACGGAGGATGAGGAGGAGGGTATGAAGGATAAATTGATGGTAACAGCTAAAATTTGAACTTAACCATGTGGATGGTGACATTTACTCAGACGACAAAAATGAAAACGTGGTTTGGGGAATGTTGGAATAACAGTAGTCTTAGAATTGTAAAATATGAGATCTCTCTTCCACATCCAAAGATACCAAGTAAGCTGGTTGCGTATTTGAATCTGGAGCATAGGAGAAGGAACAGGGTGGGAGCTAGAATTTTGGAATGTGTTGGAGCCACCCAACAAGAGTGAGATGGGCCTCCTAACACCCCTGGTTCTGATGTGTAGACCAGTGGTCTCACACTGAAACCAAAAGGGCACCTCACCCATATGAAGAGGGTGTGAGAGATTTAAAATGTATATAACGGGGCTCTCTAGGGAGATCAGCACTGGCTCCCCAGTTGTTCCAGAAGTGACTTGAGGGACCTTGAAGAGGAGGAGGCTGGTTTGGCTTTTATGGTAGTTATAGGATGAGCTTGGGCAGGAGTTGTCTTGTGTGGACTGAGCCCTTTGAGGTTTGCACTTCGCACTGGGGCCACAGGAAGGAACACGAAGGCCTTGTCAGCTGTCTTGTCAGTTGTCCAGATGTGGGGCAGAAGGGGGGAAGGGGAGCAGTAGGACTTGAAGCTGTCAGCAAACAGACATGAAAAGAAGATTTAAAGGCTTTATAAAAGACAAGTAATTAACAGTATCTAAAATGATAGACATGGGACGCCTGGGTGGCTCAAGCGGGTTAAAGCCTCTGCCTTTGGCCTAGGTCATGATCCCAGGACCCTGGGATCAAGCCCCGCATCAGGCTCTCTGCTCAGTGCAGAGCCTGCTTCTCTCTCTCTCTCTCTCTCTCTCTGCCTGCCTCTCTGCCTACTTGTGTTCTCTGTCAAATAAATAAATAAAATCTTTAAAAAAAATAAAATAAAATGATAGAACAAAGAAAAGATCTCCTGGAGGTTCACTGAGCTCTGAGGACTCCCAGCACTTGAGGAAGTACCAGCAAATGAGAACTGGATGAGGAGAGAAACTGTAGTACACTATGCTACCAGCTAAGACAGAAAGGTTTCAGGCACATGGAAGCCAGGGACACCATACACCCACCTCTGCGCCCTGCAGCACCACCACATGTGTGGGGCGGGGGAGTGTGTTCTGGAGGCATGCAAAATGGCAGCGCTGGGAGAAGAGTCAACACCTAGGATACCACTGAGGAGGTGAGCAGCATGGGGGTAAAGGTGGGACCATTGGTTTCATCATGGCCTTGGGATCAGTGACTTGGTAGAGGCAGAAGTGATGTTAGAGAATACTGGGGAGTGAATGCAAGGGGGAAATATTCAAGAAGGCAAGTTTAGAAAGCTTTCTCAGGGTATTGCTAAATGCAGAGCAAAGAAATGGGCAGTAATTAGAAGGAAGGAGGTGTTGGATCAAGAACTTTTTTTTTTTTTCAAGTTAGAGATCTCAGAGCATGGTTATAAACTGGTGTGAACAGTCCAATGATGGTGCCAGAGACAACGAGGATCGCTGCTGTAGAGTCCTGGCAAGGAGGGGAGGAGAGGGGGGCAGAGCCCAAGTGGACAATTTCGCTTTATAGGAGCAGAGACACACTTCTTCATCAGAATGGGGGAAAGACTGAAAACGGGGCTGTTCATGTAAGTGAGTTTATGAACTGGTTGGTGATGACATGAGAGAGCTCCTTGCTAATTGCTGTTTTCCTAGCTATAGATGAGATGAGGTCCTCTGCCAGGAGTTGTAGGAAAGGGGCTGTGGTGTGATGAGAGTGGAGGAGATAAGAAATAATTACTCAGAAAGTTGTGGAGCAAATCGACCAGGAAGCATCGGAGAGCCGTGCGGCAATGCCAGGCCCATTCAAGGCTTGTGGTCATGAAGTCCCAGCCAGAGCAGGCAGCTCCTGTGTCTGATGTTCTCACCAGTGTTAGCTGTCTGGGCACTGGGGAAAAGAAGGTAGAGATGGGTTCACAGGATTGGGGTTTCATACGGCAGGCACCACAGCACTTAGGGGTGGGGGTGGCAAGCAGGGAGCTGAGGGTGCTTGCAAAGGAGTGATCGTTTAGGCTTGGCAAGGTAGTTACTAAGCACGTGACCTGCTTACGGTAAATGTAAAGCATACATTTCTAGGTCTGCCTGTCTAGGTCTGCTTTCCCTGTCTTTCTGTATTATGTGATCATAGATATATTTTAGTGCTATTTTTTGAATCATTCATACTGCTGTTTTAGTTCAGGCTTATTTTCCAAAGCCTTTTGATTTTAGTTTTTGGAAAACCAACTGTATCTCCCTGCCCATCCCCCGCCACCCACCCCGGAACTAATGAGTGAGCAAGCAAGAGGTTCTGTAAGCAAAAGTAAAAGTTGCAGACTTTGTTATGATTGGAACTGTGTTTGGAAATTCTGTGAATTGTGTTATGTCAGCATCCTATCCTGCTCATGGAATAGGCTATGTAAACAATGGGTGTTGCACAGTTCTGTGAATGAGCAGCCTTCCTTCTCGCTTACGTACTTAACCACTGCAATTCTCCAGATTTTTGAGTGTTTATTTCATAGTAAAAAGGGCTCTAAAAATACCAGGCCAGTTAGGTTTTTATTGTAGATCATTTCATTTTAACTGCAATGGGACACATAAAGTTTAAGAAGAAAAGAAAAAGCATTGAAGGCAGGATTTTGAAGGAAAAGCTACAGAAGTCTGAGGTAGTTTGTTTTGGCTGTGGATGTGAAAGTGCAAAAGAGATGTGAATAACTTTGTTTCATCTTTTGAGAGAAAGCAATTGGTACATTTAATTGATGTACAAAGGATTTGAATAGCACACCAGAATGTCCAAATACTATGCCAGGCTGAGAATATTGCATATACCAAATTTTATAGTAAAAGAAATTCTCCTGTTGAAGTTGATTTTCAGTATATTCATAATTTCTTATTTACAGTATTATGTTTTAAAATTGTGAAGGCATGTCAGATGATAATTTTGAGTGTTCCGAGTGAAATGAGAAAAGGATTAGGATAGATTAAGCTTTAAGACAAAGACCACAAATCATACAGAGGAAGTTTAATAGTTGGGGTATGAGAGCTGGACTTAAAAACATTATACAGTGGAGCACTGCAGGGAGTAGAAGTTAGTAGGAAACAAAGAGATCATCTGTAGAGAAAATAGACCCAACACTTGATTGTTTCAGCCTACCAGGTAACAACAATCTTAGGGATATAAGTTGTATTGATTATGAAGATTTAAACATATGGACAGGAATAATAAGTACAAAGAAGACTGTTTTGCCTTTCAGTGGGTGGGAATTTTTGCCTTCCAGGAACCCTGACCTTCTTCATTGGGCCTGTTGACTTCCCTGACAGTGTCCTCTCCCCAGAAGCAAAGACAGCTGGAATGGGAAGGAGGGTGTTTTGAAAATGAGGTCATGATAGGAGGGAGGCAGGGGCAAGAGCCAAGGGGAGTTTTTTTAATGGAGAGGACCACATGAACAACATCAGCTTGTTTGCATCCTGGAGCTGTGGCCACAGTGACAACACACTTGCCTTCCTGGGGAGTGCAGCTTGTGTCTCTAATTTGGGAACATTGCAAATATTTAACTTTGATATAAGTGATTTTTAATGTTTGATTTGTAGGCAGATTATGAGACAGAATGCACCAAAAACCTCTTTCTCTCTTCCTAATAAGGGTAACATCTAAACATTTGGCCTGTCGCAAAGAAATTCAGTCAGCTCTTGCACTGAACCAGGAGAATTAACATTTATTTAGCACTTACTGTGAGCCAGATCTCTAGCCGGGTGATTTTCATACAAGATTTCTTTCAGTCCTCCTAGCCTTTAGAGGTATTAATTCCTCCATTTCAGAGATAATTTAGAAACTGAAGCTTAGTGACAGTAAGTGATATTTTCCAGTGAGCAAGAGTTGCCAGTTGAACCTAAGAATGTCTGACTCCCAAGTCCTAGGATGTTTCCACTCCAAAGTATTCTCATTCAGCTTCTCAAGTAACCTTGTACAGGATGATCTAAAGCTTGTTTGGCTTACTGTTATAGTAGATTTTGGACCAGAGAAGGATTAACTCCAGCACAGGTAGGGAAGTGATAGGATGACCGGGGCTTCTCTCTGTCTTGATTTCTTCCCCAGTGGATGGGAGATAAATATACATAGTGTTTGGGCGTGGGCAGGTGCTAGGGTAGTGATCCTTAAACTTCACAATGCAGTGAGGTGGGTGCTGGTCCTGCTGGGAAAGCTCCATACCCAGAGAGGTTTTGATTCAGTGGTATGTCTGCATGGTGATAGAACCCAGATGATTCTGGTTGAGGTGCGTGTCTCCACATCACTCTAGGAGAAACACTGAGGTAGATCACCCTGTTTCCACTGGCTCTTCCTTGGTCTCTTCATTCATTTCTCACCTGATCATGAAGATAATAAGCCTAGAGGTGGTAGGCTCACTGTCAGATAAGTATATGCAAGACTGGGGCAGGAGGTGGACCTTGACCGTGATAATGAAGAGAGAGAAGGTTAAAGTAACCCAAACCCAGGAGCAGGGTTACTTGGCTGGCTGTCCTAGTCTCTCCTTACTCAAACTGAGATTGAGCAGAGCAGCTGCCGACGATCAGGATATGCAGCGAGCCAACACTCTCATGCGTGCGCCTCACTTAGTTTTGTAACAAACATCAATTTTATCACTTAACATTTTATAGAAATGGGAACTAGGGAAGTCTGATACTGTTTAAGAAAAAAATTACCCAAAGATTATATAACTAGAATCAAAGTCTGTTTAATTTTAAAATCCCACAACCTTTTTCTTTCCTTTATTTTTTAAATTACACAAATAATACATAAATATAGTCTCATAAACCAAAAAAATCAAACAATCCGAACATAGGAGGCTTCTCCCAATCCCATACCCCTCCACAGAAGTAATCTCTGGTATCAACAGACTGTACAGATAGTCCCTGACTTTTAATGGTTCAACTGACAATTTTTTGACTTTGTGATGGTACAAAAGTGATACACATTCAGTAGAAACCATATTTCAGAATTTGAATTTTGATCTCTTCCCAGGCTAAGGATATGTGTATGATCCTCTCACATGATGCTAAGCAGCCACAGCTCCCATCAGCCAGCAATCACGAGGGTGAAGGACCTGTAACACTGACAACCATTCTGTGCCCACACAGCCATTCTGCGTTTCACTTTCAGTACAGCATTTCATAATTTACATGAGATAGTCAATTTTTATTATAAAATGGGCTTTGCTTCAGGGGATTTTGCCCAACCACAGGGTAATGTAAGTGTTCTGAACGTAGTTAATTAAGGTCGCCCTGGTTAAGCTGTGATGTTGGGTAGATTAGGTAGGGATGTTAAATGCACTTTCAACTTAAAATATTTTCAGCTTGTGATATGCTTATTGGAACATAACCCTATCATAAGTTGTGGAAGATCTATAGATCCTTCTAGTCTTTGCATTTATATATGAAAATACATTAATTTCTTGGTTTCTTTTCATATAAAGGGAATAATGCTGCATGTATTATTCTGTAACTTACTTTCTTCACGTATTACTAACTCCTGTAGTTATTTCCATATCAATTACAGAGTCTTCTTTATATTACCAGTACTCATCTTTGTACCAGAAATAGCAGGGACATGCACAAACTGTAATCCAAACTAATTTTAAAAAGCTGGCGTGTGTTTAAACCAGAGCTTCTTAGCTGGGACTGTTTTGCTCTTAAGGGGGTTTGGCAATATCTGGAGAGATTTTTGGTTATAAATTGGGGCAGGGGTTGCTACTGGCATATAGTTGGTAGAGGCCAGGGAAGCACGGGTTAACCCCCCACAACAAAGAATTGTCAGGCCCAAAATGTCAACAGTGCAGAGACTGAGAAAAACCTACTTATCTTAAGGGTATTTCAGCAGCCTCCTAGAGGGCTTGATCGATACATAGCTTCTCTGCGCTAACCTTTACTTAAAAGAGTTTCCAGTAATAAATCCATTTGTTTTAAATGGTAGAATTTAAAGTTTTCTGAGGAAGAAAGCAGTTATGCTCTGGCCTCTTCCCTGATTTGCAATCATATTTGAACTTTTAAACCTCACAGTGTGTGGCTTATGAAAATGGCAAAATAATCAATGACTAGTTATTGAATATTGCACCCTAATTTCTTGAACCATGCTTCCCCAGTAGTAGGGAAGGGTGTTTCTCAACACATTTTATGTGGCTAGTTTCCCTTTGGCTTGAGTAGATACTGATTCTATAAAATTAGAAATCATTTACAGTTTCAATATTAAATTGGAATAAAAGGAACTGTGGTAATTGCAGATTTATTAGACTGAACCTTCCATGCCCAAATAAGACTAATAAGTGAGACTGGTGGAAACAAATTGTTGGGTTCCAGATTGGGAATTGTCATTATTTAGGCTAATTTATTTAGACTGCTATCTTGTGTTGAAGGAAATAATGTATAAGTTCTAAGCTTATGCTGTTTTCATTCCTTAAAGTCTATTTATTACTACTTCACTGAAGTATGCATAATCACAAATATTTGCAGTGAAAATGAGGGTTTTTTCCCTCAAAATAATTTTAAATTAAACATGTCTGATTTTTAGAAGGAACATAGTAGAAATAAAACCATATCATTTATTCTTGATTTGGAATGCAGATTAATCTAGTACCTGGTGGTATGCCAGTTACATTTGCAAGTTACATTTTGAAATATTTTTAAATCCTCAATTTATAGAAATAAATACTATTGAGACTTAGAAAATGTTTTTAATTTACAGAGTTCTAAATAACTTTTCAAGCAATTTATATCTTAGTTCTTTTATAGTTTCATGAAGAGTAGTGGGTATGCATTATAACATAACATGAAAACAGTCTTCCTTATAATTTTAGATATTAAAGATTTCAAATTTTAGAAGAGTTAGCAGTGAAACTACATCATTATAATGGTACTTTTTTGCTGAGAAGTGTCAGTATTATGGGTGCTTCAGACTAACAGGCACAGAATAATTGTGATGGTGTAAAATACTTAATTTGCTTTATCCCACTTTGTCTCTTAGAACCTTCATCCAGAAATAATTTGCAGAATTCGTAGTTCTGCCCCTTGTATATGTATCTCTGATTAACACCTTGGATAGTGTGCCTGCTTTTGAACTTCAGAGTTGGAGTCATGCTGTGTGTTTATTTCTATAATTTTATTATTTGCCTTAACATGTGCTGTGCTTGCTTTTCTATGTACGTCTTAGAAAAGCTTCTGAAGTTCCACCAAAAAAAATCTATTTAGGATTATTAATGGTACTACATTGAGTCTCTATGACAGAGTATTTACACATCTTTATGATACTGAATTTTTCTTGCTGAGGCCACAGTATTTCTCTCCATTTAGGTAGGTCTTTAATATATGTCTTGAAATTTTGTGACATTTATCTTCTTTGTTGTTTTGTCATGTAGTGCCATGCACAGAGCACTACTGGTTCAGTTTGCTTTATAGAGGGCAACTTTTCTTCTTTTTTGGTGAAGTAATATGTTTAGGCAGTGCTTATATATTGGTCTGTATTCTAGATGGTGTTTGTTGTCAAGGGAAATGATGATTTAAGATTGTGTTTAAGAAAATTAGCCAGTTTTCACTATAGTATCTAATTTAGGAAAATATAAATCACTTTCAGGGATTTAATTGGAAATTTTAACATTAAGTGTAACAGGATAATAACAAAAATGTTTTGCTAGATGTTTATATAAAATGCCATGAGAATATGAAAAAAGAAGTGACTAATTCAGTATTTGGGCACAGGTCTTTTATATGGTAAATGAACCTGGCCAATATTTGAAATGGCATCAGTTCTGTTGGCCAGCAACTGAATAGACTGGATGCTTTTGTACAAGCTTAAGAGAAGATTAAACACATGCTATACCTCAAGGATTAAATTTTTTGGTCAAAAATAAATAAATTAGATTGAATTAGTAAAAGCTTTGTTTTACCATTCAAGTTTACAGGAAAAAGTTTTTAAAATGTGTACCTATGTGTTACAGTTTTTATTCAAGGATAGTCAAGACAGATTTGTGATTTTCCAGTGCCCCTTGCAGCAGAGATGGTCCCTGCTGCTGTTTCTCCTTGTCCCTTCTGGGTGCTCTCATCCTGTGGTACTTGTAGATTGTCACAAACTTAGTAGCCCCAAAGCAGCATATTATTCAGTGAAACTACATTCACAGTGGTGTGCCAGGTTCCAGTCAGTGTTACCAAATTAAGTAAACCCCTTTGAAGTTAAAGCACTTAAGCAATGTCATGTTTTTTTCCATTCTTCTGTAGGTATTTTATGGGCTGAAACTTAGGAAAGCAAATTGTAAAAAGGAAAATTTATCATTTTCTACTGTAATGAGGTCACAGAGGGATCCTGCAGTAATTATATTGTTCAGTAACTATAAATGAGCAATCCATTCTATTTATTTTTATTCTGCAAGTGTTTATTGAATGCCTAGTGTATGCAAAGCAGAGGGCTAGTTAACAGTTGCTCTAGGGAGTATGAAGGTAGAAAGATCCTTTCTTGGGGAGCCTGTGGCTAATGAGTAGAGGAGGAAAAGGATAACTACAGTGTGAGGCAGAACTTGGTAGGCACTGTCAAAGAAATACAGATAGGATACCATGGAGATTTCAGGAGAATCTGATCTCATCCTCCGAGGAACTGGGTCGGGAGTCTTGGAGAAAGAAGATTTTGAAGGATGTGTAATTTTGGCAGTCAGAAATGTGTGGAGGTTGTGGGTTTTCTTAGGAGAAAAAAATGGTCCAGAGGTGGGAACGTGAGGACAGCAGGGCTGGCCAAATTGCAGGGATTCAAGGACCAGGAAAGAGAAGTTTGACCAGGTGGGCTGAGCACCCCCCTCCCCAGGGCAAGGCTGGGAGGGGGTGGCGGCAGAGCTATGCTTTGGCATGCAGCAAAGGCTGAGAGCGGGAGGAGTGACAGGAGCATTTCCCCAGGAGTCTCTGCCCTGCCTACTATGGCCCCTTTCACTCTACTTCTCTCTGCTCCTTCCCTAGTGGTTTTCTCTGTCTGTCCCATCACACAGCCTCTCTCTCTCTCTCTTTCCCTGCCTCCTTCCCCTCACTCTTTCTGTCCGAACCCAGCTGTCAGAATCAGCTCAGAAGTCATCATCTCTGGGAGCATTCTGAAACCCTACAGTTGGAATTAATCATTATTTCCTCTGTTCCCACAGTGATTTTCTTACCCCGTTGTTATAGCACGCACTGCATTCTGTCTTATGTTATGGCTGTTTCCATCTCCATCTCCCTTCCTTGGGCTGTAGGGACTTCTCATCCCAACCACTTAATAGCATGGCTTAAATATACATCACATTCAGTGTGTTTGTTGAATGAATAAAGGATCCTTGTTTACAAACAGTTTTTATTTATATATAAAGAGCTAGATGCAGTAGAGACCAAAGTGTTGGAAATTCTAAAAGACTTAATGATGAGATGAAGAAATTGTTTGGAGAAGCATGAAATATGTGCTCTGTCTCAGTTCAAGAAGATTGACCACAGTTTGGCTCTCCTAGCCTGAGCAGAAACCACAGTCCTTCTTCCACAAGCCAACCCTATGCCAAACCACAGCCTCATTGCTTCAAGTTTCCTAACCCGCCTGTAAATGTGCTGCCTGTTACAAGATGGAGCAGATATAGTGAGGTGAGGACAGAAGAAAACACCTGAAAACAAGGGCAGTGGATTTTCCTCTAATTTATTTAAAATTTCTCTCCTTATGAAACTTCACCTTCATGGTATAAGCAGTTTTAAAATGGCTTTTCAAACATTAGCAGTTCTTAAAACTCCTGCATGAACCAAAATTGGGCTTCACATGTTTTGTACACCGCTGTGTTTGTTCCTACATCCTCCACCCTTAAGGATTTTAGATCGCAAGTCAGGGGGATGTATTTGCATGTTTTCTCTATGTCCTTCAAGTCGGAACCTGCATGTTTACATTCACATCCTTTTTGTGGATGCTGATTTCTGTATTCAGAAACGCTGTTCCTCTTCAGTTCATTAGTAAAACGAGAGGACTGAAATAGAGAATTTCCAAGATTGCTCTGTCAGTATTTACAAAATAATCAATTAGCATATTACAGTAGGAATGAATTTTTGTCCAAGAGTCGGGTGCCCGCAGAATCTTTAATGGTTTTCTGTTTAGACTATTAGCCACTAGGTGGCGGTAAAAAGAATTCTTAGCAAGAAGTGCTTATCAAATTTTAAGTTTACTTTAAAAGAGATATTTTAAAGTCTAGGGTTTGAGGTATCTGTTCTGAAGTTATGTGACCATATCCAGCCTCAGTATGCTGTTTCTGGGGATCTATGCTTATTTTACCAGGGATAAAACTCTTGTGGCCCTCCATAGCAATTCTTACTAGGGAATTATGGGAAAAAACAGACATAAGTTAAAGCATGTAATTTTGTTTTACAAAACATTTTCTGTGATAAAAAGTAAGCCATAAAGAGTCTTATGCTGAAAACCAATCAGATTTGCATTGTTATGACAAAAAACTATTCCTGTTGCCTCATGTAGAGTGGATATAGGGAGGTTCCTTATGTAAGTTTTGGCCATAGAGTAAGTAACCACCTTTGGTAATTGTGGAAACTTTGGAAATACAGATAGTTGAAAGAAGAAATTTTTAATCACTGCTAGAAAAAAAAAATCTGTATTAACTATTTGTTTTATTTCTTCTCAGCACTGTTTTTCCATACACAATTAAAA
This sequence comes from Mustela lutreola, assembly GCF_030435805.1. Lineage (NCBI taxonomy): Eukaryota > Metazoa > Chordata > Mammalia > Carnivora > Mustelidae > Mustela > Mustela lutreola. The sequence goes on from NC_081301.1 coordinate 71,323,441, forward strand.
TCACGTTGAACATACAATTTGCTTGCTTTTTAAATTAATGTTACATAATCTTTTTCTGTGTGATTAAATATCTTTTTCAACATAATTCACACTGTTGCATAGACTATGATGAATTCAACCAATCCAGTGTTGTGTGGGGTACTTGGGTTGCTTCTAGTTTTTCACTGTTATAAGTAATTCTGCTGTGAACCTAAAACTTTCATTAAGATATATTCTTGGAAATTAAATTACTGAGTAAAAGGATATGAACCGTAATGCTTTGGCTATATATATCATCAAGTGACTTCCCAGAAAGGCTTTACAGATTTGTACTCCAGCAGGGACAAAGTGCCCCTCTCACCACATCCTTGCCAACACTGAGTAGTATAGTTCGGGGGTTTTCTTTGTCTGTTTTTGTTTTTTAAACAGGAGGTGGGGCAGGGAACTAATACTTACAGCATTTGATTTTTTAAAAATCAGTTTCTAACCATATCATTTTAGGAATTTAGGCCAGGACAGGTCTGCCAATTAAGTTGTTTTCATTTTTCCAAGACCTTAAATGTTATAGTCACAATGCTTACATAATGCAAGCATTGTGAATACCATCAAGGGAACTGTTTATGGCTATTTTAAACATTACTCAGGAAGTATTCACAATCCCTAGTCGCACCCTCTGAATCTACTGAATGTCCTAGGTTTTTTTTTTTCCCCTTTTTTTCTTTTTCTCTTTTCTTTTCTTTTCCTTTTTTCTTTTCATCTTTCTTTCTTTCTTTTTTCTTTTTTCTTTTTCTTTTTTTTTAAAGATTTTATTTATTTATTTGACAGAGAGAGGAAGAGAGGCAGGCAGAGAGAGAGGAGGAAGCAGGCTCCCCGCCGAGCAGAGAGCCCAATGCAGGGCTCGATCCCAACACCCTGAGATCATGACCCGAGCTGAAGGCAGCGGCTTAATCCACTGAGCCACCCAGGTGCCCCCCCCCCCTTTTTTTTTTTTTTAACTTTCATTGGCTCAGCTGCCAAAGTAACTCACATACTTTTAGGAAACCAGCCTCCATGCATTGGTCCAAGGCCCAGGATGTGAGTGCTTCTGGGAGGCACTGGATTTATAGGGAAAAGCCTTGGCAGGTTTTTCCTTAAGATCTACAATCTTAACCTATCTCTGTTACAGCCTTGAAATTGGTTTCCTTCTATTGTACATACACTATTACTTTTTATACCAACTAAGCTTGTAGTATTTTGTGCTTTAATTCTTTAAGGGTCAATCATGTGAATTATGACAGCAGCCACCTGTTTATAGGTGGTTTAATTGAAACTTGCTTAATTAAATTTTATTAAAAACTTGATTTATGGGACTTTAAGTGAGATACCATACTTAGAGAACTTAGCAAAGTATTTCACACATGGAAAGCATTCCATAAATCTTAGTTGTCTTAATTGTTAGAATCCCCTCAAGAAGTGGCTTTTAACCAGGTCTGGAGGAACAGTCATGGCAGAGGGACTAGAACATCCTAAAGTCCTTAGGGGCCAAAGAGCCTGTAGCCCTGTGTGGCTCCAAATAAGTTAGTGAGGGAAAGTCAGCCCTAGTGGGGTGCTTAGCTTTGGGAATAAGCTTAGGCTTTACCTGGAGACTAATTAAGAGCTAAAGGGTAATAAGTCCAGCAATCAATCACTTTTACATTGTTATGTTAGAAAAATGATTCCAGGGATGCCAGGGTGGCTCAGTTGGTTAAGCGGCTGCCTTTGGCTCAGGTCATGATCTCAGGGTCCTGGGATCAAGTCCCACATCAGGCTGCCTACTTAGTGGGGAGCCTGCTTCTCTCTCTGCCTCTGCCTGCCACTCTACCTTCTTGTGTTCTCTCTTTCTCTGACAAATAAATAAAATCTTTTAAAAACCCAAAAAACTGTAAGTTAACAAAAAAAAATAAAAAAGAAAACTATTCCATCCACCCATGGAGAGTGGTTACAGGGAAGTTCCTTACAAGGTTTGGCCATAAAATAAGTAACCAGCCCTGGGCGCGTTATTTAAGCTAAGTGTGTTTTAGTTTCCTCATCTCCAACACAGATTTAATAATATACTCATAGCATAAACTGTGAGTTGTTATTTGTCATATGAACAGCTCTTAGTGCTTTAAATGTTTGTTAAATAGAATGCTGAAAGTCTGATGGCAGAAAGTTAAGCACTTCCGGTACTGCCATCCCTCGGTCTAGCTTACCTCCACCATTGAAAACCCAGACTGCCCCCAGCTCTGAGTTCTTGCCCCAGCCTTTTTCCAGCTTTCTCCCTCCCCGTGTCGGGTCTGGTTTGGGTGCCTCCACATAGATGTGCCTGGCCTGACTGGCCTTTTCTTCATTGGAGCACCTGCATGGCACTTCACATAGTCAGGCCCCAGTTTCCACTTACATGATGTAGGCTTCCTGCTGGGGTGAGCTATGCAGAACTCACTTGTACACACCGCTCCTCAAAGGAGGAGAAACACTCACATCCTGGGCCTTTGAGTTTTTAAAAGATTTTATTTATTTGTCACACTGGCTGTAATTTACCTCCCCTGGCTTTGCCAGTAAGCCTGACCATGACTGCTTACTCTCAGCCAGATTGCACTTGATGGTTGAAACCAATTGGGCTGTCCTCCGTTCCTGTTTGCTTTCTGTTTTTTAAAGGACAGCTTTGAACTGAAAGAAAAAGACAAATAATACGCACATGGCTTCCATCCAGCCTTTTCTTTTTCACTCTGGTAAAAAGCCTCTTAAGTATTTTATTTATTTATTTATTTTATTTTTAAAGATTTTATTAATTTGAGAGAGAGCAGAAGATGAGAGCAGAGGGAGAAGCAGGCTCCCTGCTGAGCAGGGGTCTGATGTGGGGCTTGATGTGGGCATCAATCTAGGATCCTGGGATCATGACCTGAACTGAAGACAGACATTAACCAATGAGCCATCCAGATGCCCTGATCTCTTAAGTATTTTATACCTTATAAGAAGTTTACTTTTAACCATCTATATATCTGTTTTTCTCCCCCATCAGTGACTTGTATTTGTAAAGTCATGTGATAGATGTTGTTGTTGGGTTTTTAAAATATCATCAGTATCTTTTGCTAAGTAGTTAGTAATTTATCAAAGGCACTTTAACTTGCTATAAGTTTTTTTTTTTTTTAGAGAGATTTTATTTATTTATTTGACAGAGATCACAAGTAGGCAGAAAGGCAGGCAGAGAGGAAGGGAAGCAGGCTCCCCGCTGAGCTGAGAGCCCTATGTGGGGCTCGATCCCATGATCTGGGATCATGACCTGAGTCAAAGGCAGAGGCTTTAACCCACTGAGCCATCCAGGCGCCCCTAACTTGCTGTAAATTTTTCCAGTTTGAAAATATTAAATAGGATTGCATGCAGGGACAGCAGTTTTTAAACTGCATGACTTAGTAGTGTTGCCTGGAGTCCTGTTTTAAGAATCATGAGGCAAGTCTGAGCTCACAGGGAGAAAGTACCTGGTCTACAAGAAAGGGTGCATACCAGATCAGGCTAGAATTCTCCCTGGAAGGAAGGACGGCTGTAGAATTGGTAGGGAAAAGGAGAGATGGCACAGAAGGCCTCCTTGGTGTTTCTAATGCTTGTTAAATGTGATGATGGGTGAAATTTGTCATATTATTTTGTGTCTTTTTGAGTATGTAAAACAGTTCATGATAAAATTGAAATGATGCCATTGACCCTGGGCATTACTGGTAAGTTTGTTGTCCTGGCTTGGTGGGGCCTACCCTTGACTGAGGTAATAACATCCTCTTTCCCTGGATTCAATGGTCCTCCAAGTATTTGTGGACCAAGTGTGTAGACTCATACATTTAGATGCACATAGTTTATTTTATGTCATAATGTGTACTTATAAAATGTAGTGCAGGACTTAAAAAAGAATAAAATGGCTTTTTCCCTGTAAATATACTAAAAACCATGGGGTTGTACACTTTAAAGAGTAAATTTTATAGTATATGAATTGTATCTCAGTAAAGCGGCTGTTGAAAAATAGTTCCAAATACAACACTTTTTCAAAAAGTAATTTTTTTCTATTATAGTAATATTACACATACACACATAGGAAACTGGAAAATGTATTGAAATAGAAAAAATATATATACTCATAATAGCACCACCTCAGAGACTGTTAACATTTGGTGATAGTTTCTTTCAATATTTTTCATTTCCATGTATGGATTATTTTTTATATTGATGAGATTGTTGCTGTGTATTAACATTTGTATCTTCCTTTCTTCATTTGACATTGTAATATAACCATTTAAAATACTCTCATGAAATCTTTATAAACATTTTAGTGGTTTACAATGAAGGCTTTATAAATTAATCAGTTCCTGCTGTTAGACATTTTTTACTATGAGAAATAACATTGTAGTGAACATCTCTGAATATAATCCCCATCATCATATTTGGATTTATTTCCTTAAACATGTGCCAGATACATGAAAAGTTATGAATGCTTTTAAAAACCTTTAATATGTATTTTCAAATTGCTCTCTATAAGGCAGGCTTTTACTAACCTATAAGGCACCTTTGTTCAGGTTATAACCCCTGGGCAGACTAGCCCTGGCAATCCAAGCTTGGGGTGGGTAGGGAGCCGTGTTACATGCACTCAGACCCTCTGGGGGTGCCTCAGTGTGGTTCAGAGCAGCAGGACGTAGGGATACCCATTTATATTTCAGTGGCTCACACAGAGTACCTGTTTCAGAGAACCCAGATTAGCATTCAGTATTTAGGTCTGTAAAAATCTTTAATTCAGTAAGTGAAAAATAGTATGTTGATGTTTAAATTCACCCTTAGAGTTTATGAGGGTGAACATTTAAAGGTTGTTTCTTGCACATTTGTATTTCCTTTTATGAATTATCTGTTCATACTCATTTTTATGTTCTTAGTGCTATATTTTGCACATTATTTATGATCTGTTATTTGTTAGTAATATTCTTCCTAGATTGTGCTTGTTTTAGTTTCTGAAAGCACAAGGTTTTATTTCTGTTTAGAACAACCAATAATTTGCTCTCTTGATTCTCAGTTTACAAAGTTCTTCCCCATTCAGATGCCTGAAAAATACTTATGTTTTCTTCTTATTACTTCATTTTTACATTGATCTCTTTACATTGATGTTTAACATTTCTAATTTTTTTTTCAAATAGCATTCCTGTGTAACACCATTTATTGCATCAGCTTTGCCTAGTAGTTTGTGGTCTGTTTCTTGTCATGTGTTAAATTATTATAGCTACTTTGGTAAAAATATTTTGCTGAGTTTAAAAACAATAAATATCACATTCTTTATTTTTAATAGGATTTTATTTATTTATTTGTCAGCACAAACAGTGGGAGCGGCAGAGAGAGAAGCAGACTCTCTGCTGAGCAAGGAGCCTGAAGCGGGACTCGATCCCAGGGCCCTGGTATCATGACAGGAGTCAAGGCAGATGGCTTAACCAACTGAGCCACCCCAGGCACCCCATGATCACAATCTTTATATGGTTAAAGCACTGTTCATTCATGATATATTTTTGCTTCACTGTTAATAATTGTTTAAATTGACCTATTTGTAATGTGATAATTTTAATGGTGACTTATTCTTTATACCATGAATCCATGTGAACTGGGTATTTGGACAAATTACGATTAATCATTTTACAGAGATGAGTGCATTTACGGATGACCTAGACTGCAGGCGTTATAGGTAACAGGCACTTGCACTCACTTTTAATAACTTTGTCTGTTTATGGTTTTCAGGGGTTGTTATCTCATATACTTTCAACATTCAGATTTGATACTAAAGAAGTTGGTCTTTTTACTCAAGGTCTTGAATTTACACCTGCAGATTACTATCCTGGTTTGCTTAAAAATGTGAGTATTTTTAATTTATTAGTATTGAAATTTTTGTTGCTTAATGTACCAGGGCAAAAAAGGGTAAGAAATACCTCACTCTTCCAGGAAAGATGTTTAACTTTTCTCTGTTTATCTCTTCTTACCTTGGGTGGACTTACAGCCATGTAAGGAAGAAGTGTGAGACGGGAGATTATGAGAAAAACGAAGGAAACCAGGAGAGGTTATTCTAAATCAACCAACCCCTCTTTTCTCTCAACAGATCTCATTTATTCTTTCAAAGATTTTTGGGAGAAGAGATTTCCTTAGCCAGTATAAACACACCCTTTTACTGTTGGACAAATTTTGTATTTAAGATAACCTTAAGGAATTTTACATTAAAGCAAAAAATTCAATGTTGTAAATAGTAATATATATTACAATGTAATTTATATTGTATAGTAATATATATTACAAAGTAATATACATTACAATGTTATAAATAGTAATATATATTCACATCTTAGTATTATAGTTTTGTTTTCTTCTGCCTTGAACTTTGGCCAAATTCAAGAAATTTTAATTTATGATCTTCTAAATACTGTTATAAGATTTTTAATGTTTGTTAACTGTTCTGGTCGTTTAGAAATTTTATACATAAATAGCATTTTAAAAAATTACTAGAACTAAATTAGGAAGGAAAAAATAAGTTAATTTCAATGTGGTTTTATTTTTAACAAGTTTGATTTTCTTAGGAAATTAATGATCTGTCTATTGTTTATTTGCTTAAATTGGAATGTGGAATAACAGACATTAAAAATAAAATCCAAGTTATTAGTAAATGGACTTGGCACTGCTTTCTTTTCATTTTGACAAAGTAAAACAAGGAGATGACGGGGAGGGCAGGGGAGGGAATCTCAACGGAAATATCACTCACACCAAGAAAAACAGAACTGATGTAATCCTGTTTCGCAGTATGAGTTAACCTGCAGATGATTTTGTTTTACAGATGGTTTTATCATTAGTGTCTGAACTCCGAGAGAATCATCTTAATGGATTTAACACTCAAAGGCGGTAGGTGTTAAACTAAACATCCCCCTTCTCAAGTTTCAAAATGTATCAGTCTGGTTATGAGAGAAAAATTTTATAATTCTTTGGAAATGCATGTTCATAGTTAGAGTTATATTCTGTGTGGAGAGATTATTTATACATGGCAAATTGGTGAGTTTTATGAAACTTTTTTTAATCACTATTCTTTCAACTTTTAGAGGGCAGTAAATCATGCAGTATCTCTTGTGACCCATTGAGTAAAAAACCCTACATTTACAGTAGAGAACACAAAGGAAAGGCTCAGCTCAGAGTGTGTGTACACTCTGTGTCTTAAAAATACACACACACAAACAGTATTTACAAGGCAACAGGTATTTGATGTGGACATATGACATATTTTAAGAAACATAATACTCCAAAATCTAGACTAAACAAATAGATTCAGACAAATTAAAAGGCAATCAATCACATTACAAAATATTCTTCACTCTGAGAGAATTCAAAGCGTCTTCATTGGTGAGCATTTCAATTTTTTTTTAAGATTGTATTTATTCATTTGAGAGAGTGGGAGCATGAACAAGGAGAGGGGCAGAGGCAGAGGGAAAAGCAGAAGCCCTGCTGAGAGCAGGGAACCTGATGTGGGGTCTCCATCCCAAGGCTCTAGGATCATGACCTGAGCCAAAGGCAGACACTTAACCGGCTGAGCCACCCAGGTGCCCTGGTGAGCATTTCATTTTTAACAAATTATTAACAAGAGAGTCTGGGGATGAGGGACTTTTATCCTTGTTTTTTGCTTTTTGTTTGTTTTTATAAAGCTGTTGTTAATTAAAGCTCTATCAGAAATGACCTTTGCTCTCAGCCTATATGATCCTTATCATGTGAACTTTAAAGTAAACTATAAACTCTTAAGCAAAAACACTGGAGAAAATCTTCATTTATTGATTTGGCAGTGATTTTTTTTGGATATGACACCATAAGCACAAGCAGCAAAGGAAAAGTAGATAAATTAGACTTCATTCAAATTATGAATTTTTATGAGTTATACTATCAAAGCAAAAAGACAGCCCATTGACTGAGTGAAGACATTTGGAAGTCTGTATCCAATAAGGATTTAACTCCCTTAACAACAACAAAATATTCAGTTCAAAAATGGGCCAAAAGAGTTGTTTATACATGTCTCCAAAGATGATATGCAGCTGGCTAGTAAGCACATGAAACAGCGTCCAGCACCAACAATTATTAGAGAAATACAAATCAGAAACACAGTGGAATACCACATTACGTATATCAGCATGACGTCTAATTTAAAAAACAAGCAAAATGGAAAATAATAAATGTTGGCAAGTAAGTTAAGAAAGTAGAACTTGTGCATTGTTGGTAGGAATGTAACAAACTATAGAAATGATTCCTGAAAGGATAGTCTTGCTGGTGGGAGTGTTAAATGGTACAGCCACTGTGGAAAAGTTTGGCAGTTCCTCAAAAAATTAAACATAGAATTACCATAAGACCCAGCTCCTGGGTATATATTCGGAAGAATTGAAAACAGGGATTTGAACAGATATCTGAACACCAACGTACATAGCAGCATTATTCACAATAGCCAAGAGGTAGCAACACTCCCAAGTTCCCATTAGCAAAACGTGGAGTCGATAAAATGTGGATAAACATAATACAGTAAAATATTGTTCAGCCATAAAAAGGAATACAAATTTTTTATATGCAAGAACATGGATGGACCTTGAAAACATAAAGCTTAGTGAAATAAGTCAGACACAGAAGGGCAAATAATGTAGGATATCACTTGTATGAAGTACCTAGAAGAGGAAAACTCAATAGAGATAGAAAGAATAGAATTTATCAGGGGCTAGAGCAAATGGGGTTACTGTTTAATGGTTCCATAGGTTTGGTTAGGGCTTAGGGATAATGAAGAGCCTTGGGTATAGATTGTGGTGATGGGTACACAGTATGTGAATGCCTTTAATGCTACTAAATGGTTACCAAGTACAAAAGATTAAAAAAATAAAAATTATGTATGTTTTACCACAGTTTAAAAAAAGCAAAGAAAAAAAACAAACATGATACCAACTGTACACTCTCTCAAATGACTAAAGCACTTACATCAACATGTGTTAGAGAAGATACGGAACCACTGGATCTCTCATCTGCTCTCTGTGAAAATGTGACTTGGGATCACCACTTTGGTAAACAATGTAGTAGTTTATTGTGAAGTTAAACACACACTTACCATATGATCCATCAACTCCATTCTGAGTATTTACTCACAATAAATGAAAACATAGGTAGTCATAAATATTTCTATACAAATATTCACAGTTGCTCAATTTTGTAATAGTTCAAAACCAGAAATGATCCAAAGGACCACCTTAACTGGATGGATAAACAAATAAGTATTGTCTGTTACCACCATTTAAAAAATGAAAAGACAAACTGTGAGCATATATTTTCAGATTATGTATCTGATAAAGGGCTCCTACCCAGAATATATAAAAAACTCATTAATAAGACAAATAACCCATGTATAAAGAATTCAGTAACAAGACCACCCAGTTGAAAAAGTGGGTAAAAGATTGGAAAAGGTCATCAAAAAATATATACAAATGGCTGATAAGCACATGAACACTTGTATACAGATGTTCGTAGAAGCATTATTCACAAAAAAACAAAAAGTGGAAGCAACCCAAATAACCATCAGCTCACGAATGGATAAACAAAATATCTTATGTCCATACCGTAGAATACTGTATCTCACTAAGAAAGGAACAGTCTACTGATTCATGTTGCAATGTGTGTGAACCTCAAAAACATTATGCTTAGTGAAAGAAGCCAGTCACAGAAGACCGTATATTATATGATTCCATTTTTATAATGTACATAATAGGTAAATTTATAGAGAGAGTAAATTAGCTGTTGCCAGGAGCTAAATGTAGGAACAGGGATTTGCTGCAAATGAAGATTTTGAAATGATAGAAGTGTCCTAAGTGGATCATTAGTCCAACTTAGTAATTTATTAAGAATCTTTAATTGAACATTTCAAATAGGTACATTTTATGGGATATAAATTATACCTAAAAAGTAATGAGAAGAGTCCCTGGGAAGGCAAGGAAAGCATTTACAATAATTTATTTACATGCCAGGTAGAGACTTCAGTTTTACCTTGAGATGAATGTTGAATAATAGAATTAGAACTTTATTAAAATGGACTTAAAACATCAGTAGGATACAATGTATATGTACACCCTTTACCAACATCCTGAACTATGTCAAACTAATGATTTTTTTAAAACTTAACTGAGAAGAAACAACAGCAAAACAAAAATGCTATTAACAAGTGGAGAACATTAGCCAGAGAATTGGAAGATATTTGCAACCTATAAAACAGACGATTAGTATGGGAAGTATAGAAATGCCTCCTGCAAATCAATCATAAAGAGGCAAACACTCCAGTATAGAAATGGGCAAGAAATATAAGTAAGTTATTACTAAAAAAGGAAAACAATAAATAACATTTTTAAAAATTCAAGAGTGATGTCAGCAGTACAGTAGAATAGGAAGCCCCAGTCCTTGTTTCCATACAGAAACACTGACTTAGCAATGGTGTATGACCCAAAGAACCTTTATGAGAACTCCAGAAACCAATTAAGATGCTATAATACCCAGGCAAACTCAAAGTTAAAAACAACCATATTGAAATGGGTAAGAAAGCCATTTCATATCAACCACAGTATCCCTTCTCCTAAACTGGCTCAGTATTGTGGGATTGGGAGGAAAATTCTAGCTTATAGTTTCTCCTTTGAGGGGGAAAGAAAAGAATGGAATATGTTCAGTGTTCCTGCTTTGGGGAGGTCACCTGAGGGACTAGTGTCTCACTTGCCTGACTCTGACCACTGATGGGGAACCAGCAGACTTTCAGTGCCTGGGGACTGAGGAACATTAGAGAGTCCTCAGCTGCTTCTTGCAGCACCAGGAAACTGAGTGCTGCAGATGGAGGTAGGTTCAGGGAGAAAACACCCAGCTCCCAGCTAATGTCTAGATGGGGCAGGGGGTGAGAAAAAAAGAGTGGAATGTTTATCTAATTTTCCATCTTCTGAAGGGGCTACTTTAGGGATTCATTTCAGTCTCCCATGACTTGAAGCAATAACAGAAGCAGCATACTTTGGAGGTCAGAAGTCTGCAGAGAACCAAAGAGCTAATGGCTTATTGTAGCACCAGAGAACCTGCAGTACCAAAGACAAACACCAGAGGGAGGAAGAGATTGCAAACTCCGGAAAAACTGGCAAGCTCTCTGGGAAATTGTATAAACAATCCCAGAGAAGACACATCCCCATAAAAGATTCAGAGGACCCCCAGATTCTCTCATTAGGTTGAATTGTGAGAGTCTTCTCCTGTAAAAAGGAAGTCCATAAAGCCTGGAAGAAGTGGCTATTTCTTTGACTGCAGAAAACGCAACAAAAAAATAATGCACACAAAGAAACAGGAAAACATGGCCCAAACAAAGGAACAAAATTAATTTGCACAAACCTACCCTAAAGAAGTGGAGAGCTATGAACTGCCTGTCAAAGAAAAATAATCATCCTAAAGGAGCTCAATGCACTATAGTTGAATACAGATAAATAACTAAATGAAATCAGAAAAATGATGCATAAACAAAATGAGAATATCAAGAGATAGCAATTAGAAAAAAACACCAAATAGACATTCTGGAGCTAGAACACAGTAACTGAATTGAAAAATTTAATAGAGGGGTTCAACAGTAGTCTTAGTCAAGCAGTTAACTTGAAGATGTGTCACTTGAAATGATCAAATCAAGTTAAAAAAAAAAAAAGGAATGAAGAAAAGTTAATTAAGCCTTAGAGTTTATGGAACACCATTAAGTGCACCAGTTATATGTATTGCAGTTGTCACAGAAATGAGAAAAAGACAGCTTATCAAATCTAAGGAAGGAACTAGACATCTTAATTCAAGAAGCTCAAATAACTCCTAACTAGAATAAATCCAAAAGGATCTATAGCAAGACATGTTATAATCAAACTGTTAAGAGGTAGAGAATGTTGACAGCCAGAAAAAGCACAAAAAAAGAACACAAGGAATATAACACCTACAAGGAAGTTCTCCAGATTATCAGCAGAAACATTAAGGCCAGAAGGGAACAAGATGACATATTCAGAAGTGCTTAAAAAAAACACAACAACAACAACAACAAAAAAACCCTGTCAACCAAGATTATTATATTCTGCAAAGTATCCTTCAAAACTGAAGGGGAAATTAAGACCTTCCCAAATAAACAAAAGCTGAGGGAGTTCATCACCACTAGACCAGCCTTACAAGAATTGTTAAAGGGAGTTTTTCAAGTTGAAACCAGAGGACTTTAGGCAGGAACACAAGAGCATACTGAAATATAAAACTCTCTGGTAAAGGTAAATATATAAACAAATGTAAAATCCTGTAATACTATAATGGTGATACATAAATTACTCTTAAATCTGGTAAAATTTAGACGATAAAAGCAGAAGAAAGAACTATAACCACAGAATTATGTTAATGGGGCCACCTGGGTGGCTCAGTCATTTAAGCATCTGCCTTCGGATCAGGTTATGATCCCAGGGTCCTGGGGTTGAGACCGTGTGGGGCTCCCTGCTCAGCTGGGAGCCTGCTTTTCTTTCTCCCTGTGCCTTCCCCCACCCCACTCTTGCAGGTGTGCTTGTACACTCTCTCTCAAATAAGTAAATAAAATCGTTTAAAAAATTGTGTTAATTGGTATAAAACAAAGAGATATAATAACATGAAGCATGAGGAGGAGATATAAAGGAGTAAAGTTTTGTGTGTAACTGAAGTTATCAGTTTAAAATAGATTGTTGTAACCATAAGATATTTTATGTAATCTCCATGGTAAAGACAAAAAAAAAACTATAGGAGTTACACATAGGAAAATGAGAAGGGGGACGCCTGGGTGGCTCAGTTGGTTAAGCAGCTGCCTTCGGCTCAGGTCATGATCCCGGTGTCCTGGGATCGAGTCCCACATCGGGCTCCTTGCTCCATGGGGAGTCTGCTTCTCCCTCTGACTCTGCATTCCACTCTGTCTGCCTGTGCTCGCTCTCGCTCTCCCTCTGAAAAATAAATAAATAAAATCTTAAAAATAAAAAAAAAAAAAAAAGAAAATGAGAAGGGAACCAAAGCATATCACTACAAAAAGAAAAAAAAATCAACAAAACACAAAGGAAGGCAGCAAGAGAGGAAAAACGAAGAAAATAACCACAAGACATGTAAAGAAAACAATGAAATGGCAAAACTAAGTTGCTCTGTATCAACAGTTACTTTAAATGTAAAAGGATTAAACTCTCCAATCAAAAGATGTTGAATGGCTGAATGGATTTTTTAAAAAGAAAAGGTCCAACTATGTGCTGCCTACTAAAGATTCATTTTAGATGTAAGGATGTATAGAAGCTTAAAGGGAAAGGATGGAAGAAGATAGCCAATGCAAATTTTAACCACAAAAGAGCAGCAATGGCTTTACTTCTGTAGAATATGTTAAATCAAAAATTGTTGTAAGAGAGAAAGACCTTGTATAATGGTAAACTGTTCACGTCACCAGGAAGATACAGCAGTTTATAAATGTCTCTGCACCTAATAGAGCATTGAAATATATGAAGCAAACATTGACAAGATTGAAGGGAGAAATTGAAAGTAGCACAATAATCATAGGAGATTTTAATACCCTACTCTCAATAATGTGCAGATCAACCAGACCAAAGATCAATAAGGAAACAGGATTTGAAAAACAGAACAACTGGACCATATAGATCCATACAGAACACTCTATACAATAACAGCAAAATATTCTTCTCAAGCACATGCAGAACATTCTCCAGGATAGGTCACATGTTAAGCCACAAAACAAGTCCTAAGAAATGTAAGGTTGAAATTATACCAAGTGTTTCTTTCAACCACAAAGGTATGAAATTAGGAATTTTTAAAAAATTCATAAATATGTGCAAATTATACAAACATTCTTGAACAACCAGTGAGTCAAAAAAGAAATCACAAGGGAAATTAGAAAATATGTTGAGGGCCACCTGGGTGGCACACTAGTTAAACGTCTGCCTTTGGCTCACGTCAGGATCCCAGGATCCCAGGGTACTGGGATCCAATGCTGCCTTGGGTTGCCTGCTCAGTGGAAGGTCTGCTTCCCCCTCTCCCACTTCACCTCCTTATGTTCCCTCTCCTGCTGTGTTTCTCTCTCTCTCTCAAATAAATAAATAATTATTTGAGATAATTATTTATTTATTTGAGAGAGAGAGAGAGAGTGAAAGAGAGCAGGAGAGGGGAGAGGGTCAGAGGGAGAAGCAGACTTCCCACGGAGCTGAGAGCCTGATGTGGGACTCGATCCCGGTACTCTGGGATCATGACCTGAGCCAAAGGCAGTCACCCAACCAACTGAGCCACCCAGGTGCCCAAATAAATAAAATCCATTAAAAACAAAAAAAGAAAATATGTTGAGAAAATTGAAAATGAAAACACAGTGTACCAAAAAGAATAGGATGAGAGAAAACTAGTACTAAGAGGAAAGTATGTAGCAGTAAATACCTTCTTTTAAAAAGATCTGAAATCAGCAACCTAATTTTATACCTCAGGGAATTAGAAAAAGAACAAAGTAAACCCAAAGATAGCAAAAGGAATGAAATAATAAAGATTACAACAGAAATAAACTAAGGAGAGAATAGAAAAAAAATTTTTTTTAGAAGATCAAGAAAATTGACAAACCCTTAACTAGACTAGAAAATCAGTGAGAAGATTCAACAAATACCAGAAATGAAAGAGAAGACATTACAACTGGTGGCACAGAAATAAAAAGAATAAGAGACTATGGAGGAGCAGTTAAGATTGCAGAGGAGTAGGGAACCCTAAGTTCATCTGGTCATTGGAATTAGCTAGATAGTTTTCATATTGTTCTGAACACCTGCAAAATCAATTGGACGTCTGAGAAAAGAATGTTGCAATTCTGCAAATAGAAAAATAACTGCTTTGGGGCGCCTGGGTGGTTCAGTGGGTTAAGCCTCTGCCTTCGGCTCAGGTCACGAGATCAGCGTCCAGGGATCGAGCCCCGCATCGGGCTTTCTGCTCAGCAGAGAGCCTGCTTCCTCCTTTCTCTCTGCCTGATCTCTCTCTCTCTGTGTCAAATAAATAAAATAAAAATCTGTAAAAGAAAAAAAAAAGAAAGAAAGAAAAGAAAAACACTGCTTTTTGGAAGGTAGAAGTAGTGGAGACTTGAATCCAGGGTGATTTTTCGGAGGATAAGGTGGAGGAGAGGGAACCAGTTTAAGGAGGCCACTGCAAAGTATTATAAGTAGTGGAACACAAAATCAGAACTTCTAGAAGTCTGCTACAGTCAGGGAGACCGGCTTAAAGGTGCTCAGGTAGTGAAGTGAGGCAGAATCCCAGGTGGGACAGCATAGTCTCAGGATCGCTGGTGTTAGAAGAATGGGGGTGCCTGAGGGCAGCAGAGTTCCCAGGCATTGGAATGGGGAAGCTGGCTGAAAACAGCGAATCTAGGTGCCAGCTTTCTGCTCTTTGTTGCCATAAACTGCAAACCTTTGCAGGGTCCTCCAGCCACTCCCCTGGCAAGGGCCCAGCAAGGGCAGAAGCGTAGGGAGACTACTCCCCTCCGTCCTGGAGGAGGAACAGCATGGGTCTGTGCTGCAGGAGTACATAAAATTTGGAGACTTGAAACTCAGAACTTGCCCGAGATAAGAATGCTCAGTCACAGGCTGGGTGAACACAGAGTTCTGACAGAAACCAGGGAGACAAGAGTGATTGACTACGTTTCTGTGAGGGCTCACTGAAAACTAGAGGCTGAGAACTTTCAGCTCCAGGAGTAAAGAGTGGGGCACCACCATATTCATCATGCCTATCTGTGATGAAAGCCCTCAGGGAGCAAAACAGTGCAACCTTATGTAATCTGGAGCTGCTTATGCTGAACAGGGCCCCCTGGCAAGAGAGAGCTATTTCTACCAGGGCAAGAGCACCTGAAAATTAGCCCAACAGGCCCCTTCCTCAGAAGACCAGCAGGAACAACTGGCTGCACCCTTTACTCATCATAGAGAACTGCAAAGCTTTGGCTCTTGGAGAAAACATAGGTTTTTTAATTCTTTAGTCTTTCAGGATTTTGTTGTTGTTTAGCTATTTTATTTTTTCAATTCTTTTTTTTACTTTTTATTTATAAACATATATATATGGTGTGTGTGTGTGTATATGTTATATATATAATTTTTGGCTTCCTTTCATTGTATCTTATTTTTGTGTGTATATATATAAGTTTCTCTTTCTTTCCTATTTTGGGATCTAGTTTCTTTTAACAGACCAAAATACACCCAGGATCTAGTTTTTTGTTTTATTTCTTATTTGATTTTTTTTTCTTGTTTTATTTTTTGTTTTCTTCTGCTTTTTTCTTTTTCTGTGGTTTTTATTGTTGTCTTTTCTCTCTCTTTGTTCTGTTCTTTTCTGGACAAAATGATAAGGCAGAGAAGTTTACCCCAAAGGAAAGAACAGGAGGTAGTACTCACTGCCAGGAATTTAATCAATATGGGTATAAGTAAGATGTCTGAACTAGAATTTAAAACAGTGATTATAAAGATACTAGCTGGGCTTGAAAAAAGCATAGAAGATGCGAGAGAATCCCTTACTGAAGAAATAAAGGAACTGAAATCTAGTCAGACTGAAATTAAAAATGCTATTACTGAGATGCAGTCCCAAATGGAGGCCCTAAAGGTGAGGATAAATGAGTAAGAAGAGAGAGTCTGTGATACAGAAGATAAAATGATGAAAAATGAGGAAGCTGAAAAGAAGAGACAAAGACAACTATTGGATCAGGAAGGGAGACTTTGAGAACTCAGCAATTCCATAAAGTGAAATAATACCCAGATAACAGGGGTTCTAAGATGGAGAGAGGGAAAGAAGGGCAGAAGGGTTATTTGAACAAATTACAGCTGAGAACTATATTTATATCTGAGAATCCCCAGATTAGGGAAGGAAACAGGCATTCAAGTACAGGATGCAGAGAGGAACCCCCCCCCAAAATCAATAAATATAGGTCAATAAGTCAACATATAATAGTGAAACTTGCAGATTTCAAAGATTAAAGGGAAAATTCTGAAAACAGCTCTGGACAAGAGGTCCTTAACCTATAAGGGTGGACACATAAGGTTGGCAGCAGATCTGTCTGCAGAGACCTGACAGGCCAGAAAGGACTGGTATGATATATTCAATGTGCTAAATGGCAAAAATATGCAGCCAAGAATACTTTATCCAGCAAAGCTGTCATTCAGAACAGAAGGAGAGATAGTTTCCAGGATAAACAAAAATTAAAGGAATTTGTAAACACTTAAACCAGCCCTGTAAGAAATACTAAAGGGGATTCTTTGAAAGAAGAGTCCAAAAGTAGTAAAGACCAGAAAGTAACAGAGACAACAGACAGAAACAGTAATGTCACAGGTAATACAGTGGCACTAAATTCGTATCTTTTACTAGTTACTCTGATTGTAAATGGGCTAAATGCCCCAATCAAAAGATATAGGGTATTGGATTGGATTTAGAAAAACTAAAAAACAGAAACAAAAAAATAAGACTCATCCATATGCTGTCTACAAGAGACTCATTTTAGGCCCAAAGACACCTCTAAATGGAAAGTGAGGAGTTGGAGAATTATTTATCATGCCAATGAACATCAAAAGAAAGCCCGAGTAGTTATCCTGATATCAGACAAACTAGATTTTAAACCAAAGAGTATAATAAGAGATGAAGGAGGACACTATGTCATAATAAAAGAGTCTATTCAACAAGGAGAGCTAATAATTATAATATAAATATTTATGCCCCTAAAATGGGAACAGCCAAATAAATAAACCAGTCAACTAACAAAGTTAAAGAAACTAATCGATAATAAATCAGTAACAGTAGGGGACTTGAACACCCTATTCAAAGCAATGGACAGGTCATCGAAGCAGAAGATCAACAAGGAAACAAGGGCTTTGAATGACAACACTGGATCAGATGGACTTTACAGTATATTCAGAGCATTTCATCCTAAAGCAGCAGAATACACATTCTTCTGGAGTGCACATGGAATATTCTCCTGAATAGATTACATAATGGGTCACATTCAGGTCTCCACTGGTACAAAAAGATTGAGATTATACCATGCATATTTTCAGATGACAGTACTTTAAAACTTGAACTCGATCATAAGAAAAATTTTGGAAGGAACGCGAATACATGCAGGTTAAGGAGCATCCTACTAGATAATTAATGGGTCAACCAAGAAATTAAAGAAGAACTTAAAAAAATACATGGAAGCAAATGAAAATGAAAACAACAGTTCAGAACCTTTGGGATGCAGCAAAGGTGATCCTAAGAGTGAAGTTTATTGGAAACAATCCTTTCTGAAGAAGAAAAATCTCAAAAGCACAACCTAACCTTATACCTAAAGGAGCTGGAAAAAGAACAGCAAATTAAGCCTAAATCTAGCAGGAGAAGAGCAATAATAAATATTAGAGCAGAAATCAATTATATAGAAATCAGAGAAACAAAAGAACAGACCAAAGAAACTAGTAGCTGATTCCTTGAAAGAATAAGATTGATAACCCCTAGCCAGACTTATAAAAAAGAACAGGGAAAGGACCCAAATAAATAAAATCATGAATGAAAGAGGGGATATTACAACCAACATCTAAGAAATACAAATATATGAAAATATTATGGGGGCGCCTAGGTGGCTCAGTGGGTTAAGCTGCTGCCTTCAGCTCGGGTCATGATCTCAGGGTCCTGGGATCGAGCCCCACATCGGGCTTTTTGCTCAGCAGGGAGCCTGCTTCTCTCTCTACCTGCCTCTCTGCCTACTTGTGATCTTTCTCTGACAGATAAATAAATAAAATATTTTAAAAAAAAGAATATTATTAATAATTAACAAATTAGGCAGTCTGTAAGAAATGGATGTATTCTTACATATGAGCATATAAACTACCAAAACTAAAACAGGAAGAAGTAGAAAACCTGAACAGACCCATAACCAGCAAAGAAATTGAATCACTAATTAAAAATCTTCCAAAAACCAAGAGTCTAGAGGTCAGATGGCATCCCAGGGGAATTCTACCAGTCATTTAAAGAAGAGTTAATACCTATTCTTCTGAAGCTGTTTCAAAAAAAAGGAAATGGAAGGAAAACTTCCAAAGTTGTTCTATGAGTCCACCGTTACCTTGATCCCAAAACCAAAAAAAAAAAAAAAAAAAAAAATCCATCCAATATCCCTGAAGAACATGGATCCAGAAATTCTCAACAAGATACTAGCTAATGTGATCCAACAGTACATTAAAAGGATTATTCACCACAACCAAATGGGTTTTATTCCTGGGCTACAAGGGTGGCTCAACATTCACAAATCAATCAACATGATATACCATATTAATAAAAGAAAGGATGGCAACTATATGTTTCTCTCAATAGATGCAGAAAAAGCATTTGACAAAATACAGCATCCTTTCTTGATAAAAACTCTACAGTATAGGGCTAGAGGGAACATATCTCAGTTTCATGAAAGCCATAAATGAAAAGCCCACAGCAAATAGCATCCTCAGTGGGGAAAAACAGACCTTTCCTCCTAAGGTCAGAGAAGGAGGTGTCCACTCTCACCACTGTTGTTTGACATAATACTGGAAGTCCTAGCCTCAGTAATCACACAGTAAAAATAAATAACAGGTATCCAAATTGGCAAAGAAGAAATCAAACTTACTTTCTTCACAGACAACATGTTATTCTATGTAGAAAACCCTAAAGCCTCTATCCAGAGATTGATAGAACTGATAAAGGAATTCAGCAAAGTCACAAGATATAAAATCAATACCCAGAAATCAGTTGCAGTTTTATACAATAACAATGAGGCAGAAGAAAGAGAAATCAAGGAATCGATCCCATTGTATAATGGCACATAAGATACCTAGGAATAAACCTAGCCAAAGATGTGAAGGATCTGTACTCTGAAAACTATAGAACACTTACAAAAGAAATTGAGGAAGACACAAAAGAAATGCTCATGGATTAGAAGAATAAATATTGTTAAAATGTTATGTTACCTAAAGCAGTCTACACTTCCAGAGCATCCCTATCAAACAAAATAACATCAATATTTTTCACAGAGCTGACAAAAAGAATTCTAAAATTTGTGTGGAAGCAGAAAAGACCTCACATAACCAAAGTAATGTTGAAAAAGAAAATCAGAACTGGAACCATCACAATTCTGGGCTTGAAGCAGTATTACAAAGCTGTAATCTTCCAAACAGTATGGTACTGACCCAAAAACACACACGTAATTCAGTGAAACAGAGTAGGAAACCCGGAAGTGGATCCTCAAATCTATGGTCAGCTAATCTTCAACAAAGTAGGTAAGAATATCCAATGGATAAAAGACAGTTTCTTCAACAAATGGTGTTGGGAAAACTGCATAGCCACATGCAGAAAAATGAAACCAGACCACTTTCTTATGCCACACACAAAAATAAATTCAAAATAGATGAAAGACCTAAATGCGAAGTAGGAATCCATCAAATTCCTAGAGGAATTTTTGACCTAGGTTACAGCAGCTTCTTGCCAGACCATTTCCAAAAGCAAGAGAAACAAAAGCAAAAATCAACAATTGGGACTTCATGACAGCAGAAGAAACAGTTAACAAAACTAATAGGCAACCTACTGAATGTGAGAAGATATTTGCCAGTGTCTTGTCAGGTAAAGTCTTGTATACCAAATCTATAAAAAATTAAACTCAACACCCCCAAAACAAAAAATCTAGTCAAGAAATGGGCAGAAGAGGTGAACAGACATTTCTTCACAGAAGACATACAAATGGCCAACAGATACATGGAGAAATGCTAAACATCACTTGACATCAGGGAAATACAAATCAGTACCAAAATGACCTCACACCAGTCAGAATGGCTAAATCTAACAAGTCAGGAAGCACCAGATGTTAGCAGGGATGCAGAGAAAGGGAAACTGTCATACGCTTTTGGTGGGAATGCAAATTGGTGCATCCACTCTGGAAAAGAGTATGGAAGTTCCTCAAAAAGTTAAAAATAGAGGGCGCCTGGGTGGCTCAGTGGGTTAAAGCCTCTTCCTTCAGCTCAGGTCATGATCCCAGGATCCTGGGATGGAGCCCCGCATCGGGCTCTCTGCTCAGCAGGGAGCCTGCCTCCCCCCTCCTCTCTCTGCCTGCCTGTTTGCCTACTTGTGATCTCTGTCTGTCAGATAAATAAATAAATAAATAAATCCTAAAATAAAAAAATTAAAAATAGAATTACCCTATGATCCACCAATTGCACTACTAGGTATTTATGCAAAGGATACAAACATAGTGATGTGAAGTGATGCATGCACTCCAGTATTTATAATAGCAATGTTCACAATAGCCAAACTATGGAAAGAGCCCAGATGTCCATTGACAGATGAATTTATATATAAAGAATATATATATATATATATATTTAGATAGATAGATATAGATATACACATACATACATACAGTAGAATATTAGTTATCAAAAAGACTTGCCATTTGCAACAATGTGGATAGAACTAGAGGACATTATGCTAAACGAGGTAAGTCAGGAGCACAAATGCCATATGATTTCATTCATATGTGGAATTTAAGAAACAACAGATGAGCATAGGGGAAAGGAAAAAATTAAAATGAGGCAAAACAAAGGGAGGAAATCGTAAGAGACTTAATTATAGGAGACACACTGCTGCAGGGGAGGTGGGTGGGCAAATAGGAAATTGGATAATGGACATTAAGGAGGGCACTTGAGGTAATGCTCACTGAGTATTGTATGCAACTGATGAATTGCTAAATGCTACCTCTGAATCTAAGAATACAATATATGTTAATTAAATTGAATTTAAATAAGAAATTTTTAAAATGAATGAGACTACTATGAACAATTATATTGTAACAAATTGGATGACCTAGAAGAGATGGTTATTTTTTTTTTATAAACATACAACCTACTAAGAGTGAATCATAAATTTTTTTAAATCTGAACAAATCTATACAGGAAGGAGACTAAATCACTAATCAAATACTTTCCAAGAAAGAAAAGCCCAGGACCAGATGGTTTCGCTAGAGTATTCTACCAAATATTTAAAGAATTAACACCAGTCCTTCTCAAACTCTCTGAAGTAACGGAAGAGGAGGGGTACATTTCAAAACTCATTTTATGAGGCCAGCATTACCATGAAACCAGAGGCAGATAAAGATAGTAGAAGAAAACTATAGGCCAATATTTGTGATGAATATTGATGATGTGTAAAAATCTTCATCAGTATACAAGCAAACCAATGTCAGCAATACACTAAAAACATTGTGCATCATGATCATGTGGGATTTATTCCTAGCATGCAAAAATGATCCAATATACAAAAAGCAATTAGTGTAATACACCATGTTAGCCAAATGATGGGAAAAAAACCACATCATGATAATTTCAGTTAAATCAGAAAAAAAAATGTTTGATAAAATTCAACACCCTTTCATGATAAGAACATTCAGCAAATTAGGAATACAAGGAAACTGCTTCAACAAAATAAAGACCATGTGTGAGAAGCCTACAGCTAACATCATCCTTCATGGTGAAAGACCAAAATTTTTTCCTTCTAAAATCAGGAACAAAGCAAGGATACCCTCTCTTACCACTTTTTTTTAACAGAATACTGGAAGTACTGGAGAAATTGGGCAAGACAAACAAAAGGCATCCAAATTTTATTTTGTGGTTTTTTTTTTTTTTTTAAGATTTTATTTATCTATTTAAAGAGAGAGAGTGCACATGGGAGGAGAGTGGGGGTTGGGGGAGAGGGAGAGTCTTCAGCAGACTGAGCTGAGGGTAGACCTGACTCTCAGTCCCTTCATCCTGAGATCATGACCTGAGCAGACACTAAGAGTAGGATACTTAGAACTGACAGAGCCACCCAGGTGCCCCAAGGCATCCAGAATTTGTTTTAATTTTTTTTTTTTAAGACTTTATTTCTTTATTTGAGAGAGAGAGAGCATGAGCCGGGGCTGGGGGGCGGAGGCAGAAGGAGAGGGAGAAGCAGACACCCCGCTGAGCAGGAAGCCTGATGTGGGACTCCATCCCAGGACCTGGGATCATGAATCATGACCTGAGGTGAAAGCAGATGCTTTACCGACTGAGCCACCAAGATGCGCACCCCCCCCAACTTTTTTTAAGATTGATTGTTTTTTGTTTTTTGTTTTTAAGAAAGAAAATGAGAGAGAGTGTGCAGGGGGAAGGGACAGAGGGAGAGAGGGAGGAGAGTCCCAAGCTGACTCCACACTGAGCATGGAGCCCTGTGGGGCTTGATCTCAGGACCTTGAGGTCAGGACCTGAGCCCATACCAATAGCTGGATGCTTAATGAACTGCACCATGCAGGCGCCCCTCAGGGCATCTGAATTTTAAGGGACAGTTTACCATTTTTAAGTGACATGATCTTATACATAGAAAAACCTAAAGACTCTACAGAAAAAACTATTAGAACGAATAAATGATTTGAGTAAGGTTACAGGATGCAAAATCAATATTTAAATATCAATTGTGTGGGGATTTTTTTTTTAAGGTTTTATCTATTTATTTGACAGAGTGAGTAGGCAGAGAGGCAGGCAGAGAGAAAGGGGGAAACAGGCTCCCTGCTGAGCAGAAAGCCCAATCTGAGGCTCGATCCCAGGACCCTGAGATCATGACCTGAGCTGAAGGCAGAGGCTCAACCCACTGAGCCACCCAGGTGCCCCTCAGTTGTGTTTTTATACACTAACAGCAGTCCGATAAGACATTTTTTTTTAAAGCCCATTATAATATCCAAAAGAACAAAATATCCAGGAAAAAACTTAATCAAGGATATAAAAGACTTGTATGCTACAAACTATAAAACAATACTGAAAAAAATTAAGTGTGACACAAATAAATGAAAAGGCATTCTGTGTTGAGGTATTAGAAAACTTAATATTGTTTAAGTGTCCATACTACCCCAGGCAGTCCATAAATACAATGTAGTTCTATTAAAATACAAATCGCATTTTTCTTTTGCAGAAATGGAAAAGAAGGCCCTAAAATTCATATAGAAGACCCCAAACAGCCAAAAACCTTAAAAAGAAAAACAGATAGAGGCCTAACACTTCTGGATTTGAAAACATAACTCAAAGCTATAGTCATTAAGTCTCTTTGGTACTGATATAAAGCCAAACACATAGACCCATGGAACAGAATAGCAAGAAAGTTGCAAAAAGATACCCATAATGTCCTAAAACAACACATACATATAAAGCAAAAGTGCTAAAACTAGACAGAAAGGACTCACATTAGGGGATTGCCAGCTCCTAGGAAGGAGAAGAGGAAATGGGACAGGAGAAGGGTATTTCAACTGTAATTGAAACATTTTTATTTCTTTAAAACCTCAACTGAAAATACCAATAAAATGTTAGCTTTGTAAAATCTTGGCAATGAGTACCCAGTTAATGTTATTAATAATTCCCTAGGTTTTTCTTATAATTTTATAATTAAACTTAAAAAATGTAAATACAGTTTTAGCTAGTAAAATTCTGAAAATTAAAAGATAATATTCATAATAAAAGAATAATTTCCTGCCTCAGATTCTTATTTCCAAAATAGCAGGTGTAGTTCATGAAAACACAGTCATCTTTAATCATCCTCAGATTGCTTAGTATTTATTCGCTCTGCAGTTTTTCCTCTTTATTTAGATCTTTTTGCACTGTACCCATTATTTCATTTTACTGGTCTTTCAGATTCTTTCTTCAGAATGTGTGCTTTTCATTTTCTCACCCTCAGACAGGAGAGGGTAGCAGTTCAGAAAGGCATCTAAACTCTCCTGACCACAATTAGGAAAGCCTGCTGGAAGCTATTAGCTAATATTCTCTTTGCATCTGAGAAATTTCCATTTGTGCCAGATTGGATCATTTTGTGGGGCATGTTCATTCCCAAATTTCTGATTGTTTCTTCAGTAAGGATGTGTATTCTTCAAAAACAATATGCACATATACCCAATATTCCCTGGTGCAGAGCAAAGTTTACTGAAGGGTGTCCACACTGGCACTCCAGCTGGCAGCAGCGGTAAAGATAGAGCAGTGATTAACTTGATGAGTAGTTTAAAAACTCTAACTTTAGTAAAAGCAAGTTAGTGATGTAATTAGTAAAATTCTTAACTGAATTTACAAAGAGTATGAGATGCTTCCATTAGTAGAATGTCCTCTGGACACTGGCACATCTCATACATTCCTCATTTGCTCTTTTGAATAATTTTTACTATGGAGTCTTAATTTTTGAATGAATTCTAGAATTCAGCAAGAAATGTCTTACAGCTATTTTTTTGAATGTGTTGAGTTTTTTAGAGGAATTCAGTCTCTTGAATTAAGTTAATTTATACTTATCAGAAGATTGAATTTAAAAAGCAATTTGATGCTCAGCATTCTTTTTGTTTCTTTATGAGCTTTTAAAGTCCTACTTTTAAGACCTCAAATCAGGAAGTTCTGTTCTCCATCCATAAAAGATTCTGGGTCTCTTAAAGCTTATGTAAGACTCAGAACTCCACATCTACAGTTCTCTAGTGAATTGTTAAGTCCAACCAAGGTTACTTTCTTGTATCAAGTAGAGACATTTCATGAAATCAGGTAGTGGAATGGCATCATGATAACATTTGAAAGAGTTGCCAAACATGCTGGAGCCATTATAGTTGTTGCTATCATAAGTTACCATAATAACTATAATACGCATCATCATAATATATAAATTTCTCCTACTATGTACATACCTGAAGTTTTCTGTATATTTTTAAGATTTAAAAGTCAAAAAAGTTGAGTAAGAATATATTAGGCACACTATTTTCTGGTATACTTGGATGTAGATATTCCCCTATTTATGAGACACAAATTTGCTCATTACTTTCCTTCCCCTAGGAAGACTTAAAATATTCAAGCCACTAAGAGCCTCTCAAACTTAAACACCATGTAAGCAATGCAGTTGTTTTTCTCTTTGTTTTTAACAGAGGGCATCTGTACTTTTCTTTTTTTTCATATTTTTATAAAAATTTTTTAAATATTTTGTTTATTTACTTTTGCAAGAGAGAGAGAGAGAGCGAGCAAGAGCACATGAGTGGGGTTTGGGGCAGAGGGAGAAGCAGACTCCCCGCTGAGCAGGGAGCCTGATAGGGGACTTGATCCCACTGCCCTGGGTTTATGATCTGAGCCAAAGGCAGACACTTAACTGACTAAGCCACCCAGGCACCTACTACTTAAATCTTCAAAGTTCATTTCAAAAGACCCAAAAGTCTTGTAGAAAATATAGAATGAATCTTATAACTTCAATGCATAAAATGTCAGAGGAACAAAAAAACAGGAAAATCTGTTTGGTTTTCTTTTACATTATTTTTAGAGGCCTGATAAATGGTCTTGTCATAGCATTTTAAATAGAATTTCACTTGCCACCAACTAAAATCAACAATTCAGTGACAGAATGTTTAAATTTTCTCCTGTTCTTTGCTGTAAACCGTCCAGAAGGAGTGACATTCTGGGTTTTCTGAACATCATCAGTTTATCTTGTAGTTCTATGGTTTGCTGCAGATGGCTTGGAAGCTTCAGTATAGCCACATGGGAATGATATTTCCAGCAGTATATGGTTACTGTTGAGCCTTCTGCAGTTGAATTTTTGTGCAAAAATCATTTGGAAGTGCTGCTCTGGCAATCAATCAAGACATAATGCTTAGCGTAATCTAGTCTGGAAAGTGTTGCATAACTATAGACGAAGTGGGACCTCCACACTCTGGCAGGCTTCAGACCGAAAGAGGAAGCCGTAAAGGCTGTGAGCCTTTGAAGCCCTTCAGAAGATCATCAGTTGACCTTGCCTGCATTTTGGTAGAACCAAGAGCTGCTGAAATTTATATGAGACTTTAGAATTTTTCAGGAAAGTTCTCTTGGACCTTCTCAGCCTAATTGGTAGATACAATCTGTAGCCCATAAACATCAGTGCTCTTTTGAATGTCCTTGGTGCCAGGATTGTCTTTTCCACACAGCTAGTAGCCAGCGATAGACTCCGACTCCTCTCTTTTAAGGTAACTAGAGAATGTAAGACTTTTTTTTTTTTTTTTTTAAAGATTTTGTTTATTTATTTGTCATAAAGCACAAGCAGGCAGAGTGGCAGGCAGAGGCAGAGAGAGAAGCAGACTCCCTGCTGGACAAGGAGCCCGATGTGGGACTTGATCACAGGACCTCTGGGATCATGACCTGAGCCAAAGGCAGCAGCTTAACTGACTGAGCCACCCAGGCGTCCCGAGAATGTAAGACTTTTAAGATAATGAGAGAGAAGTTGCACATATAGGTCTTCTAGAGAGGAAGATTGCTGAAGGGTAGAAGATAGAAGCACTATCTCCCTGCTTCTTTATTTCAGAGTTCTGGATTTACTATGAGTATACAAAACTATTTTTCCATTTCTCAAACATCCATGGAGCCCTTAGTTTATGCAAAATACTCTGCTAGATTCTGTACAAAATACACACAAAAAAATTCCACATTCCACACATACATACCAACCCCCCTTTCTTCTATCCTACCCAGTAAGTTCATAAATTCCAGAAGTATTGGGTATTTACAACTCAAGCTAAATCCCTCTCTTTGTTAAGCTTAGATGATGAACTTGAAAACATTAATTATTTTTAGATCTAAATCCACCTTCGTGGTGGGTTAGTGAAAGATGGTAGAGCACTGAGGAAGATATCTGTTGTTGAAGAGACTGGGATCATTTAGGAAAGTGGAACAGAACAAGAAGTGAGTTTTAGAAAAGGTGATCATTTGAGGAAAAAAGACAAAATGTTCACACATAAGAATAAGTCGTTGTGTAGTTTGACAAAACTTTATTTCTGTGAGAATTTTACGGTTGGTTACCAAGAAAATAATATAGCTCAACAGAAAATTTATAAGAATTAACTAACATAAAAATCTTAAATACTGTTCTATCATGTCTCCTTAAAGTATTCAGATTATTACTAGAGATTGATATCTTATTCTAGGGACTGCTACTGAAGAAATAGTGTAGAGCAGCATTTCTCTGGCTTCTGTATGCATGAGGATCATCTTACATTAAGACGTTAACAAGCAGAGCAGCACCTGGGTGGCTCAGTTGGTTAACCATCTGCCTTTGGCTCAGGTCATGATCCCAGGGTCCCGGGACTGAGTCCTGTATGCGATTCCTTGCTCAGGATGAAGGCTACTTCTCCCTCTGCCCCTTCCCCCTGCTCATTCTCTCTTACACACACACACACACACACACACACACACTCTCACACACTCTATTTCACAAAAGTAAATAAAAAATTTTAAAGATTTTATTTGTTTATTCGACAGAGAGAGAGGGAAGCAGGCTCCCCACTGAGCAGGGAGTCTGACACGGGGCTTGATCCCAGGACTCTGGGATCATGACTTGAGCCAAAGGCAGACGTTTAACGACTGGGCTGTCCAGGTACCCCAATAAATAAAATTTTTTAAGAAAGATGTTAACAAGCAGGTTTCTTGGCCCCACTCATAGGGATGCTGATACTAATGCTACTAATTCTGAGGATCGTATTTTTGGAGTAGCTCTGATGCAGAGTACTTGGCCAGATTCTGAAGATTAAAGTACAAGATCTGGGGTACCTGGGTGGCCTAGTCAGTTAGGCATCTGACTCTTGTTTTCGGCTCAGGTCATGATCTCATGATCTTCATGGGTTGTGGTGTCAAGCCCCACATCATCGGGCTCTGCTTGATGGGGAGTCGCTTGGCAGTTCTCTCTGCCCCTCTCCCCACTTAAGTGCATGCTGTCACTTGTGTTCTTTCCCCCCCAAATAAAAATAAATAAATTTTAAAAAATAATAAAGTTTAAGACCTCTGAAGAATAGTGGCTCTCATAATCAGGAGAGAATAAGATGAAAATGTAATGCAGGAGAATAAATCAAGTGATGAGCTAAAATCATGGGTGAATTTTAGCAATTAAGTATATAATACTGTAAAACAAGGGCGCATTTGATGACCCACAAATTACAAGAAAGGCTTCAAATGGCAGATAGTAGGATATTTTTTAAGGGAAACATCACAGCCCAAAAAGCTTGCAGGAGAGTACTACTGCAAAGGTACAGGTAATGTTGGGGTGGATTCATGGAGCAGCAGGGCATGTGGCAGCCAACAAAGCAGCTTGTTGGACTCTTGGAATTCACAGAAGCTAGCTCCCTACACTCCTCCTTATCCACTGCCTTCAAACAAGAGATGACAGAGATGTCCTGTTTCTAACAGGAAGGGCGGAGAAAGATTTGGAGAAATAAGCACCAAATGGCTATTAATTTCCAACAGTTCTGAGGATGCTCTGATGTGCAGAATGTGGTTTATTGGCAACCACAACCAGCACTGCATCTTGACCTTCCCCACGAGTACCAGAGGAGGCTATAGTAAAAAGAGAGGCTAATGGGGAATCCCAAATCCCAGAAAGAGCAAACAAACAAAAATCACCAGAGATTCATGGAGAACTAGTACCATGAAGAAAAATGAACTAAATGCAATGAAACAGAAGATACAAATACACTAATTAAATGCATTACATTGGGCAAGCGGTTTTTTTTAAAGGGATAAAATTAATTGTCCTAAGAATAATAAGAGAAACTACCAAATCCTTGAAATACTAATAAATTGGTTACATTTCTAAAAAAGGACTTAGAGGGAAAAATAAACGGCTGAATAGGAGCTAGAGCTGAATAGCAAATAATGACTTCAAAGATTGAGCCAAATAGTTCCCCTGGGATAAAGTGCAAAAGGAGAGAGAAGTGGAAAGTAAAAAAGTAGAGTATTTTGGTTTTGTTTTTCCCATTTGTTTATTTAAGATTTTGTTTATGGGGCGTCTGGGTGGCTCAGTGGGTTAAGCCTCTGCCTTCAGCTAAGGTCATGATCTCAGGGTCTTGGGATCGAGCCCCACACTGGGCTCTCCGCTCAGCAGGGAGCCTGCTTCCTCCTCTCTCTCTCTTCCTGCCTTTCGGCCTACTTGTGATCTCTCTGTCAAATAAATAAATAAAATCTTAAAAAAAAAAAAAAGATTTTGTTTATTTGTTAGAGCACAAGCAGGGGTCCAGCAGGCAGAGCAGACAGAGGGAGAAGCAGCTTCTACCGAGCACGGAGCCCAATGCAAGACTCAGTCCTAGGACCCCAGGATCCTGACCCATTGCCTAACCAGCTGAGCTACCCGGGTGTCCCTTGTTTTTCCATTTTAATATAAAAGATCGAGGGGGATGTCAGGGAAGTTAATGGAGTATGAAGGGCCTGGAGTCCACCTCTTTACCTAGACCAAAATTTTACTGAGAGACTCTGCCTGATGTAACTGTTTAGGAACTCTGGAGTCTCTTGAAGACTTGCTGCTTTGAGGGGATGCCTTTGATGCTAAATTTCAGCTGTTATCATGGTAAAGACTATCCATCTCCAATACCCTAGACCCATGATGGGCAGCTGTACCTGCATTCATAGACAGGCTTGTAGTGAAGGGGTGGGCAGTGCTTGGTGAGCTTTGGTCTTGTCAAAGATAATATGCGTAGTATATGAAGAGGCTATTAAAATACTCCTGCCTTTTACAACTACATATCTGTGTGGGGCTAAACTGTCTTCATATACTTTGTTCAAAACAGTGCAACAGATTGAACACAGAAATGTATAAAGGATTTCCAGATGTCTTCCTTCAGACCATATAGTAAGATTTATAAACATTTAAATGAGTGCCACTCTTCTTACTATTTCTTTGTCTTGTATAATCTAGTTATGTTAACATCTAATGAGTTTATCATTGTTACTTTTAGTGAGTTGGTATTTTCAGGTGTCTCTGCTTTAATTTCAAACATCATAAATGTTGAAAGTGACAACCTCATAAACAAAAGCTCTTTGGTATTCTCAATAATTTTTAAAGTTTAATCTTTAACCTTCAACACATTGAGAATCTCCAGATCTCTACACAGTTTCTATCCCAGACCTCCTGAAGAAAGGGAAAGGCTCAGGGAGACTTATCTTGTGCTGTATCATCAATAAAGTGTTCTATACCCAGCTCAAAAAAAAAAAATGTATATAAGCAGACCAGCAATGGTCACCAGATATTTAAGGAAATCATATTAAGCATATAATATGAAAAAAATAGAAAGCAATACAAATAAAAAAGATTATTCAAAGAAAATATCTCAAATAAATTAATATTAGTGCCTCCATAAAAATAAAAGATAATATTATATCCATTAAATAATAACAGAATGCTATTTTTTTAAAAAGGCTATTAAAGTTCCTGTAAATTAATCATGAGAGAGTAGTAATGAAAACCACGATAAGATTGGGAATCACCTGGGTGGCTCAGTGGGTCTTCAGCTCAGATCATGATCTTAGGGTCCTGGAATCAAGCCCCATGTTGGGCTCCCTGCTCAGCAGGGAGTCTGCTTCTTCCTCTCACTCTGCCCCTCTCCCCCTGTTCATGTTCTCTCTCTCAATAAATAATATTTTAAAAAAAAAAGGAGGATGAATTTGAACAGTTCTTTCAAAATCTAGAGTAAAAAGACCAAGAAATAAAAAATGAGGAAGAAAGGACAGAAAAGTGTCCAGGAAGTTCAATATTCAAAAAGATTGGTGTTCTCATAGAGAGAGAAGAGATAAAAGAATGGATAGAAAATTATCAAAGAAACAATCAAGAGAACTTTTCTGATTTAAACTCTACTGAGTGCCCAGCACAATGAATAAAAATAAATCCTATACCAGCACATCAGTGTGAAATTTCAAAGAAGATTTCCAGAACCCTCAAGGGAGTAAAAACAGGTACATAATTGATAAAGATTCATAATAGCATGGACCTTCTCAGGAACAACACTAAAAGCTAGAAGACAGTAGGACCACACCTTCACAATTTTGTTGGAAAGTTACAAGATTTCTATACTCAGCCGAAGTATCAACCGAGTGGGAGGATAAAATAAAGATATTTTGAGACATACAAGGTCTCAAATACTTTTTTTTGTACCTTTTCCCAATGTCTCAAGTAATTTTTTTTGTACCTTTCCCACTTAAGAAGAATGAACCAAGTAGGGTTTAGGAGAGAAGTAAAGGAAATCCCCAGGACAGAGATCCCAAGATGATAACTCTACAAAGGGAATAAAAAAGTGACCTGCCTGGGTTGTAACAGGTCAGAGGGTTCTAGGAGAAACTTGTTTAAGATGATGAAAATGTTAGAATGTCAGATATATTTGAATGTATTGTGAGGAGATTATGCACTTGGGTTGGAGTTTGGGAAAAGAAAAATGGTTGTCTTTCGGAGTGCAGTTCAATATACAAATGTTCACACATGGTCTCAGATAGGCATGTGCAAAGGTCCTACCTTAGTGGTGTCTGTGATGATGAGAAATTAGAAATAACCTAAATGCCTATAAATAAAGACATTGTCAAATTTCAAAACATACATATTGGTTTAATAATAGGCAGCAAGTAAAAAAAAATGGGGGACAGCTTTTTGTTTTCTGTTGTGGTTCCATTTGTATTTCAGAAAACACAAAACTAAATTTCTCCATTTCTGATTATACATGAATATAACTAGAAAAAGATCGAATAGCCTACATCTCAAATTTTCATTGTTTTGATCTCTAGTTGTTTGTTTATTCATT
The DNA here is from genome assembly GCF_030435805.1 of Mustela lutreola. Classification (NCBI taxonomy): domain Eukaryota; kingdom Metazoa; phylum Chordata; class Mammalia; order Carnivora; family Mustelidae; genus Mustela; species Mustela lutreola. The sequence goes on from NC_081301.1 coordinate 71,356,046, forward strand.
TAAGATCTGTTTCTTGAGCATGTAGTATATGTAAGGAGTTGTTTCCTGCATGCTGGGAATGGTGCAGAGAGCAAATTGAGAAAAGTACCTGTCCTCATAAAGCTGACATCCTAGCAGGAAGAAACAGACCATGAACAATAAACAAATAAATACATTATAGGTCAGGTAATGAAAAGTACTCTGAAGGAAAGTAAAACTATAAAAGAGATAGATGGGGTGGGAGGGCACTTTCTGTGTTAAGCTCTGGTGTCCTGTGGTGCTTCCTTCATTGTGGACAAGTTCTGGAAATTTGCAGTGTCCAGTAATGTAAGGTACTAGCCTCATGTGCCCATTGAGCATTTGTTATGTGGCTGGCGCAACAGACAAATGGAATTTTAAATTTTATTTCATTTAAATTAAAATAAATTGCCACATGTGGTGCTTTTAAATGGGATGGTCAGGGATGCCATCAACATAAGGCAACAGTTGAGCTGAAACCTATATGAAATGAAGGAACTAACTGTAGGTTCCAGGCAGAATGAAAAGCAGGACCTCATCTGGAGAAATTGGAGGAGGCCTATAAGGATGGGCCATGATGAGTAAGAAAAAGAGTGGAAGGAAAATGAAGCCAGAGAAACAGAAGCGACCCCTATCATGGAAGGCCACAGCAGCCAGTATAACACTTTGCTTTTTCTTGGAAGTGGGAAACCATTGCAAGGCTTTGAGCAGACAAGTGAAGTGATCTGAATTTTTAAAGGGTTGTGAGAACTATTATTATGATAAACAGTAGGGTTGAGGGCAGAACTGGGGAGAAAGTAAAGAGGCTCCTATAGTAACTCAGACCACAGGTGATGATAAATTAGTGGGTAGTGATGGAGTGTAGAGAAGTTGTCAAATGAATTGACAGTATCAATGCTGAATTAGGTAAGGGGCATAAGAAGGGGGGAATCAAGGATGGCCTTGAAAGGCTTTCGCCTGAGCAAATGAGATCAGCAGTACTGGGGAAAGGAACATTTGGGCAAGGAATTCAAGAGTTCTGTTATAGGGGTGGTAAATTGGAAGTGCCTGTAGATAGTAATGCCAAAGTCCTGACAATAAGTGACATTGAAAGGGAAATTTCAGCTGAAGGATTTCTTCTTGGAGAGTTCTCCAAGAGGATTTCTCTTAGAAAGGTTCATCAGTGGTGTTAGCCCTCTTTATGTGAGGGACAAAGCAAGTAACTTTCATCAGTCTTCAGCATGAAGATTTTGTCTTTAATTACACATGCCTCTAAGATTTGGATAATTATTTCTTATTTTTTCTGTAGAATAGTTCCTGAAAAAATAAGGCTCCTGTCACGAATTTGTATCCCGCTTGTAACTCTGCCAGATATTGAACCACTGGTGGAGGCTCTTCTCACCTACCATGGACATGAACCTCAGGAAGTGCTCTGTCCTGAGTTCTTTGATGCTGTGAATGAGGCCTTTCTGCTGTAAGTGATGTACATTTACTTTCTCAGCCACCTTTGCTTTTCCATTTCTTAGAATGCTTCATTTGAAATATTAGAAATGCAGTTTTCAAACGTTTGGTCTCTGCACCACTATGCTCTTAAAGATTATTGAGGATCCCAATGAACTTTTTTTTTTTTTAATGTGGGTTGTATTTACCAATATTTTTTACCATGTTTGAAATTAAAACAAGTTTTTAAAATATTTATCATTTCATTTAAAAATAATTGATTGCATCTTCACACAAATAGCATATTTTTATGAAAAAGTGATCTTTTCCAAGAAGAAAATTATTTAACAGGAGTGGCATTGTTTTACATTTTTGCACATCTCTTTATTACCTGACATAAGACAGCCAGTTCTCATAGGTGCTTCTGTTCAGTCTGGTGCGGTGTATTGTTTTGGTTGAAGTGTATGATGAAAATTCAGCCTTACACAGATTTATAGTTGGAAAAGACAAGAATATTGTAGTAGCCATCTCAGATAATTGTGGATTTTCTCCTTGGATAGATACCTCACCAAAATTTGAAAATGGTAGTGTTTTAAGTTAGTTGCTACACAGAATCTGAAATTACAACAATGAGCTTTTCATATTGTTACATTCAAACCCACTGAATGTGGGATACATTTTTGTTTTGTTGGGGTTTTTTTGGTGGTATACTTTCGATAGCTCTTCTGCCCAAGCAGGATTTTGTAGGCTGGTTTTTTAATGCATGCTTCATTTGGGAGATACTGGTTTATTAAGTTATGCAGATCTTCTGGCCCTGACATGTTTATTTTTTAGCATCAACACTTTCATTCTTGTCAGCGGCAAGACATCAGAAATGTCTTTAGGTATTAGGACATTGTACCACACTGACTTGGAACAAATTTGCCAAGATTCAAATCTGTGCTTAAAAACTCAAATTTATCATTGGCTACAAAATGCTGTCATTTGTTTGCCTTGAGGTGCAGGGGTCATTTCACTAATTTTTGAGAAAGTATGTGCCAAACACTCAATTCTGAGTACCCACTGCCTGCCATTCTTTTTAAGTAAATTTACATTACAAAAGGCAGCTCCTTGATCTTGCTGCTCGTACAGTTACAAGTGCTTTTCTTCCCCACAACTATCCTGATCTGTTACACAGCAGAAGTGCAGTATGCATGCTTTTCTTTTCACCACACAGAACGTTTTTTATAAAAAGTATTTTCAAGTGTAAAATTGAGTAAAATTAATACTTATGCTGCTTCCTCAAGCACATTTCTGTGCAAGACTGGCAGTATTATTACTGCAGGCAGTGGTGAAGAATACAGTGACTAGCTCCTTTGCTTGGCTCGTGTGGGGGGAAGTAGTTTTACTCGCTAGTGCTGTTATACTGGGAGTGCAAAGGTCAACATGGCTGTTCCAGGAAAAACCACGAGATTCAAAAGAGTTGCTCAACACTTTAAAGTATTTCTCTTCCATAAATGTGCACTGCCCAACCCATTTAACAGAACCCCTGTTCTCAGTGTTGATACAAGATGAGTACAAGCGACACAGCTAAGTTCAGCCATATCTAGAGGTTCCATTTTAAGCGAGAAGTGTAATTCTCTTGATGAAATATTTACTTATTACATCTGTGTTTGAATTATTTAATTCCTTTTTGTTTCGACCCTGAATGATTGATATCAAATTGATGCCACAGTTAGCTAGCACTCTAAGAGTATTTGAAAACATTCTGTCGAATAAGGCATAATAAGGTAAATGAGTAACATATATGAAACCAAGAGGAAAATAGCTTTCTTCTTTCACTTAGAGGTTAGTCCAGTTCCTTTGGAGTAGATGTCTCGTGGTCATGAGTCAGAGAAGTCTCTGGTATATTGGTTTCATCTTTTCCCAGTGAAACAGGTATGATTGAGAAAGCAAATCTTAATTCTCCTTTGTAAAGTCAGTCATCCATTCTTAAATGTAAGACAATATATTATAAATGAATTTTATTTTTGAGTAAAATAACAAATTACAAGAAAATTAAAATGTTATGCATTTGTGAAGTATATATAAATATACTTAAGATCTACAATAATTTAGATAAAATTTAGACTTTTCAAGATTTTTATTTATTTATTTACTTATTTGACAGAGAGAGAGAGAGAGACAGTGAGAGAGGGTACAGAAGCAGGGAGAGGGAGAAGCAGGCTTCCCACTGAGCAGAGAGCCCACTGTGGGGCTCGATCCCAGGACCCTGAGATCATGACCTGAGCCGAAGGAGAGGCTTAACTGACTGAACCATCCAGGTGCCCCTTTCCAAAAAATTTTTAAATATTGCAAAATTAGACAACAAAGTGTACTTCTTGTTATGTTTCCATGGAGGCACAAAAGGAAATATTAGTTTACTTATTTACTTACTTACATTTCCCCCACCTGCTTTATTGAAATATAATTGACATATAACATTATATAAGTTTAAGATGTACAAGTTAATTTGATATACTTTTTATATCACAAAATGATTACCACCATAGCTTAGCTAACACCTTCATCATGTCACACAATCACCATTTCTTTTTTGTGGTGAGAACATTTAAGATCTACTCTTAACATCTTTCAAATACATAATACTGTATCAACTATAATCACACCATGCTGTTCATTAGATCCCCAGGATTTATCCATCTTACCACTGGAAATTTGTCCTCTTTGACCGACATCTCCCCATTTCACCACACACTAGTTTTTGGTAACCATTTTTCTAGTCTCTGTTTCTATGAGTTTAGCTCTTTTAGATTCCACAAATGCTGTATGATATCACTTTATGTGATATCATATATGATATCACTTTATGTGATATCATACAGCATTTGTGTTTTTTTCTGTGACTTATTTCAGTTAACATAATGCCCTTGGGTCCATCCACGTCACATACTGCAGGATTTCATTCTTTCTCGTGGCTGAATAATATTCCACTGTATAAGTATATCACATCTTCTTTATCCATTTATCTACTTACAAATGCTTGGGTTGTTTCCATATCTTGACTGTTGTGAATGCACAGTGGGAGTGCAGATATCTTTTTGACATCCTCTTTTCATTTCCTTTAGATGTATACCCAAAAATGGGATTGCTGGATTATAGGATAGTTTTAATTTTCCATGATGGCTGCATAAATATGCATTCCCACCAACAGTGCACAAAGGTTCCCTTTTCTCCACTTCCTCACCAATACTTGTTATTTGTTGTCCTTCTGATTCTAGCCATTTGGACAGGTATAAGGTGATACCTCATTGTGGTTTTGATTTGCATTTCCTTGATAATCAGTGATGTTGAGCATCTTTTCACTTACTTGTTTGCCATCTGTCTTTTTTGGAAATGTCCATTCAGGTTCTCTGCCCATTTTTTAATTGGACTTTTCGTGAGATGTATGTGGGGTGTGTGTGTGTGTGTGTGTGTGTGTTGAGTTGTAGAAGTTCTTTATATATTTTGCATATTAACCCCTTAACAGATATACATTTGCAAATATCTTCTCCCATTCAGCAGGTTTTCATTTTGGTGTGCAAAAGCTTTTTTTTTTTTTTAATGTAATTTTTTTCAGTGTTCCACAATTCATTGTTTATGCAAAAGTTTTTATTTTTGTATAGTACTGATAGTTTATTTTTGCTTTTGTTTCCCTTGCCCAAGGAGACATAGCCATAAAAATGTGGCTGAGCCTGATGTCCAAGAGATGACTGCCTATGCTTTTTTGTTTGTTTGTTTATTAGACAAAGAGCATGCTCACAAGTAGGGGGAGCAGCAGGCAGAGGGAGAGGGAGAAGCAGGCTCCCCAATGAGCAGGGAGCCTGATGTGGGGCTCAATGTGGGGCTTGATCCCAGAACCTTGGGATCATGACCTGAGCCGCAGGCAGCTTAACTGACTGAGCCACACAGGCGTCCCCTGCCTATGCTTTCTTTTAGGAGTTTTGTGGTTTTAGGTCTCACAGGTCTTTAATCCTTTTGAGTTTATTTGGATGCATGGTGTAAGAAAGTTGTCCAGTTTCATTCTCTTGCATATCGCTGTCCAGTTTTCTCAGCACCATTTGTCGAAGAGACTGTCTTTTACTTATTGTATATTCTTGTCTCCTTTGTCAGATTAATTGACCATATAAGCATGGGTTTATTTCTGGGCTCTCTGTTTTGTTCCACTGATCTGTATGTCTCTTTTTCTGCCAGTACCATAGCAGATTACTGTAACTTTGTAGTAGATCTTGAAATTTGGGATTGTGATATCTCTAACTTTGTTCTTTCTCATGATTGCTTTGGCTATTCAGGGTCTTTTGTGGTGGTGTATAACTTAGTATTATTTTGCTGGTTCTTTCCCAAGTTCAGTTATTGAAGAGATTGTCCTCTCCCCATTGTGTACTTTTGGCTCCTTTGTCATAGAATAACCATATATGCATAGCTTTATTTTGTGGCTCTCTGTTTTATTACATTCATCTGTATGCCTGTTTTCATGCTAATATCATACTGTTTTAATTACTGTAGCTTTGTAAAATAGTTTGAAATCAGGGAGCATGATAACTCCAGCTTTGTTCTCTCTCAAGATTACTTTGGCTCTTTGGGGACTTTTGTGGTTCCAGAAAAATTTTAGGATTGTTCTATTTCTGTGAAAACTGCCATTGAAATTTTGATAGCAATTGTATGGAATTTATAGATTGCTTTAGGTATATCAACATTTTAACAATATTAATTTGAGGTGCCTCGGTGGCTTAATCTTGAGCATCTGCCTTCTGCTCAGGCTCAGGTCATAGTCGGGGGGTCCATCAGGTTGTTCCCTCCCACACTCCCTCTGCTTGTGTTTCTTCTCTTGCTGTCTCTCTCTCTCTCTCTCTCTCTCAAATAAATAAATAAATAAATAATTGTTTTTGTAAAAAACAATATTCTTTTTAGGTTTTTGAAGATATTCTTTATCAATTTGAGAATGTTGTCCTCCATTCTAGTTTACTGAGTTTTTGTATTGAATTGGTTTGGATTTTATCAAATACTTTTTCTGTATCTATTGATATAATCACATGACTTTTCTTTTTTAGCTTGTTTAATGTGACTGATTACATTAACTCGTTTTAAAAAGTTAAACCAGCCATGCATACCTATGACAAATTCCACTTGGTCATGATGTCTAATTCTTTTTTGTTGGATTCAATTTGCTAATATCTCATTGAGGATTTTTACTTCTATGTTAATCAGAGATACTGGTCTCTAAGGTTTGTTTTGTTTTGGTTTTGATCTCTACATTTTCTTAGAATGTCATTGACTGCTTTTGGTATTAATGTATTTCTGGCCTCAGAAAATGAGTTAAGAAGTATTTCCTCTGCTGTTCTCCTCTGAAAGAGGTTATAGAAAATTGGTATAATTTCTTCCCTGAATGTTTAGTAGAATTCAGCAGGGCCTGGTGCTTTCTTTTTTGAAAGGTTATTAAATGTTAATTTAATTTCTGTAATAGGTATAGGCCTACTCAGCCTGTTTCTTCTTATGTGAGTTGTGTTAGAATGTTATCTTTCAAGGAAGTAGTCCATTTCATTTAGATTACCAAATGCATTAGCATAGAGTTGTTCATACAGTTCCTTTATTATCCTTTTAATGTCCATAAGCTCTATAATGATGTCTCCGCTTTTATTTCTGACATTAGTAATTTCTGTTCTCTCTCTGTCTCTCTCTCTTTTTAAGTTAGCCTGGATAGAGACTTAATTGATTTTATTGATCAATTCCAAGAACCACCTTCTGGTTTCACTGATTTTTCTCTGTTGATTTTTTGTTTTCTGTTTCACTGATTTCTTTCTTAATTATTACTTTTTCTTTTTTTCTGTATACTTTGGATTTAATTTGCTTTTCTTTTTCTAAATACCTCCCTGAGGTGGAAACTTAGGTTCTTGATCTTAGATATTGCTGATTTTCTGAGTATGTATTTAGTGCTATAAATTGTCCTCTAAACACTGTTTTTGTTGCATCCCACAAATTTTGATAAATTTTGCTTTTATTTTTCTTTAGTTCAAAATATTTTAAATTTCTCTTTAGGTTTCTTACTTGATCCATTTGTTACTTAGAAGTGTGTTGTTGCATCTTTACATAATTTGGGATTTTCGAGTTATCTTTCTGTTACTGATTTCTAGTTTATAATTGAATTGTGATCTTGTGAGCAGACATTGTATGATTTCTATTCATTTAAATTTGTGAGGATGTATTTTATTTATTTAGGTTTTGTGGGGGTTGCTTGTTTTTTAGAGAGAGAGAGAGCATGAGCAGGGGGGGAAGGGACATAGGGAAACGGAGAGAGAGAGAATTCCAAGCAGGCTCCACGTTGAGTGCAGAGCTGTGGGGATAGATCTCACAACTCTGAGATCATGCCCTGAGCTGAATCAAGAATTGGATGCTTACATGACTGAGCCCCCCAGGCACCTTATGTTCTATAGCCCAGAATGTGGTCTATCTTGGTGAATATTCCATGTGAACTTAAGAAGAATGCATATTCTGCTGTGTTTGGATGAAGTATACAAAAGTGGCAATATGTACAGTTGATTGATGATGTTGTTAGCTTAGCTATGTCCTTGGAGATTTTCTGTGCCTGCTGGATCAATCTGTTTGTGATAGAGGGATGTTGAAGGCTTCAGCTGTGATAGTGGATTCATCTACTTTGCAATGCTGTTACTTTTTCCTCATGTAATTTTACATTTCATGATTAGGCACATACAAGGTAAGGATTATTATATCTTCTTGGAGAATTTATGCCTTTATCAATATATAATGAATTTCTTGGGGCACCTGGGTGGCTCATTGGGTTAAAGCCTCTGCCTTCAGCTCAGGTCATGATCCCAGAGTCCTGGGATCGAGCCCCACATCAGGCTCTCTGCTCAGCAGGGAGCCTGCTTCCTCCTCTCTCTGCCTGCCTCTGCCTACTTGTGGTCTCTGTCTGTCAAATAAATAAATAAAATCTTTTTAAAAAAATGTAATGAATTTCTTTATTCCTGATAACTTTGCTAGATCTGAAGCCTACTGTGTCTGAAATTAATACAGCTACTCCTGCTTTCTTTTGACTAGTGTGAGCATGGTATATTTTTCTCCATCCATTAATTTTGATCTGTATGTTTCTTTATACTTAAAGTTAGTTTCTTGTAGACAACATATAGTTGGATCTTGTTTTTTGACCTGCTCTGTCAGTATCTATCTTTTAATTGGTGCATTTAGATGATTGACTGTGATTGAAGTGATATTAACATAGTTTTATTAATATCTATTATATTCCTGCTGTTTTATATTTGCTACCCTTGTTATTTGTTCCTTTTGGTCTTCCACTCTTTCTCTGCCTTTTGTGATTTAATTGAAGATTTAACATGATACCATTCTTATCTTCTTTCTTAGCATATTCTTTTTTTACCTTTTTTAGTAAATACCCTAGAGTTTACAATATACATTTATATCTAATCCAAATCCACTTTTTTTTTTAAAGATTTTATTTATTTATCAGAGAGAGAGAGAGAGCGAGCACAGGCAGACAGAATGGCAGGCAGAGGCAGAGGGAGAAGCAGGCTCCCTGACGAGCAAGGAGCCCGATGCGGGACTCGATCCCAGGACGCTGGGATCATGACCTGAGCCGAAGGCAGCTGCTTAACCAACTGAGCCACCCAGGCGTCCCCCAAATCCACTTTCACATAATATTATACCCCTTCACAGATAGTGAGTACCTTATTTTTAAAAGATTTTATTTATTCATTTGAGAGAGAGAGAGAGAGTCCAAGTGGGGGAAGGGAGAGGGACATGCAGATACCCTGCTGAGCACGGAGTCCAGCTTGGGGCTGGATCCCATGATCCTGAGATCACAGCCCCAGCTGAAACCAAGAATTGGATGGACGGACACTCAACTGACCAAGCCACCTGGGCGCCGCAATGAGTACCTTTAAATAACAAAATAATCCTAATTCTTCCTTTTTGTCTCTTATATTATTCATTTCACTTATATTTAAGCACCCTACGCATATATACACACATAAACATACATAATCAAGTACATTGTTCCTATTTATTATTTGAACAGTCTATTTTCTGTTACATCAGTTAAGAATAAGATAAACGAAAGTTTTTATTTTGCCTTCGTTATTTTTTTCTTTGATGTTCTTTATGGAGAACTGAGTATCTGACCTATGTTACTTTTCTTCTCTCTAAAGAACTTCTTTTAATTTCTTTACAGGGTAGGTCTACTGGCAACAAAACTCCTCAATTTTTGTTTTCTCTGGAAAAGCCTTTGTTTCTCCTTCACTTTGGAAGAATAATTTGACAGGGTACAGAATTTCAAATGGTGTATTTTTTTTTTTTTTTTGGTATCTCAATGCTTTAAATATTTCACTGCACTGTTTTCCTGTTGGCATGGTTTCTAGGAAGTTGGATATAATCCTATCTCTTTTCTCTATAACTAAGATGTAGGGGCACTTGGGTGGCTCAGTTGGTTAAGCGTCTTACTCTTGGTTTTGGCTCAGGTCATGATCTCAGTGTTGTGAGATCAAGCCCTGCATGGGATTCCACACTCAGAGTCTGCTTGAAGACCCTCTCCCTCTGCCCCTCCCCCCCCACTCACACTCTCCCTCTTTCTCTACAAGTAAATAAATAAATAAATAAAATTTTTAAGTGTTGTATTTTTCCTCTGGCTTCTTTCAAGATATTTTCCTTATTTTTGATATTTTTGTAGTTCCAGAATGATATGCTTAGGTGCAGTCTTTTGTCATTTATCCCACTTGGTGTTCGCTGGACTTCCTAGGATTGTGATTTGGTACCTGACATTAATTTGGGAAAATTCTTAGTCACTACTTTCAAAAAAAATTTTTTTTCTCTCTCCCTCTTCTTCTAGTATACCCACTATACGTATGGTAACATATTTTATAGTTGTTCCACATTCGTTAGACATTCTCTTCTGTTTTATTCGTCTTTTTTTTTCTTTTTGGTTTTCAAGGTTCCCATGGATATATCCTCTAGCTCGTACATTCTTTCCTCAGCCAGTCTATCGTTTAGCCCACCGAAGGTATTCTTCATTTCTGCTACAGTGGTTTTGATCTCTAGTATTTCTCTTTGTTTTTTTAAGATTCCCATCTCTGCTTACATTGCCCATCTGTTCTGGCATGCTGTGTGTTAGTGCTCTTAGCATATTAATCATAGTTGTGTTTAATTCCAAGTCTGGTAATTCTAACATCTCTCTATGCCTGGTTCTGGTTATTGCTCTGTCTCTTAAAATTGTGGGGGTTTGTCTCCTTTTGATATGCTTTGTCACTCTTTTCTTGATAGCTAGAGATGATGTACTATGTAACAAGACTGCTGTAAATAGGCTTTTGTAGTTCGGTGGTGAGATAGGAGAGCGGGGAAAGTGTTCTATGGTCTTAAAATTAGGTCTCAGTCCTTTAGTGAGCTTATGTCTCTGACTGTGAACCTCACACAGGTTTCTTGGGGTTTTTTTCCTTCCCCTTATTAGGACAGATGCCCTGAGCTGGCTGGAATTGGTTATTTGCCTTTCCACAGGTCTGTTAGGCTTTGAGCATATGACATGAGGTTAGGCTCTGGTAAACTAGTTTTCCTTGAGGGCGGACCTTGTTAAGAATGGAGTGCTCTATCGTATTCAAAACCTAAAGCAGAAGTAGATTTACTCCCAACGTTTACTGTGAGAACCTGGTTAACCTCCTGGAGGCAAATTTCATAATATTATGGGGACCCTCTATGACTGGATCCCACAGAAGTTTTTCACTTTCAGAGTTGTCCACACTGAACCTCCAGGCACTCACTAATTCTAGTTCAGGTTTTCCTACCTGGCACTGGTTCCTAGGGTAGATTCTACTTACAGATTTCTACTTGAGTAAGTCACAATTTCTTGTATTTGCTTATTTGTCTTTTCAGTCTTGGGGGCCAAGATTTGTCCTATGTCCTACCCTCTTTTAAGGATAAAGAAGAGTTGTTGATTTTTCAGTGTGTTCTGCTTTGTACTTGTTGTACTTGTACTTGTTGTTAAGATAGAGTGATGACTTCCAAGCTCCTTTCGTGTGCAACAGGAAATTGGAAGTCTTCATAGAGTGTATTTGAAAATGTATATTTTCAAAATATGAATATATATTGTATAACTAACTACAATAGCATTATTATATTTAAAAATTGATACTGATTCCTTAGCACCATCACATATTTAGTCAGATAGTAAATTCTCTTGATTGTCTCAGAAATTTTTTTTACAGTTGGTTCTTTTAGAATCAGTCCCAAATTCACTAATAGGTTCAAAAGTCTCTTTCAATCTCTAGGCTCCCAATTTCTCTTTGTTTTGGTTTTGCAAAGTAATTATTGAAGTAATATGGTTGCTTTACCCACTCTCAGATTAGAGTATTCTGCCATTTCAAGTATGATAAAGTGTGCAAACTCCTTGCTCTCTTAATGACACTTCCAGCTCCTGTATGCATTTGGGCCTATTTTGTTTTTTTCTGTTCTTTGGGTTGGTTTTTGGTTTTTGGTTTTTGTTGTGGTTTTTCTTTTTGGCCTGTTGTATAGTCACATGCCAGTACCACTTTGTTTTAATCATGGACCCTTTCAAATATACCTAATATAAAAATAAAGCTAGTTCTCCCTCATTTCTCTAGCTTTTTAGGGTTTTTCTGGCAATTCTTGCTTGTTTTATCTTTTAAGTAAACTTTGAAACCATTGTGTCTAGCTTTAGGAAAGGTAGATAATGTTGTCTGGGGGAGGCTCTTGGGAAATAGATAGGTTAACTGAGAGAGAACTGGCTGTTTCTGACATGAAGGCTTTGTGCCCACCTGTCCAAGAACACTTATGTCTTTCCATTTGTTCAGGTTTACTTTTTGATCTTAAAAGAGTGTTTTACATGTTTTCCACACATACAGGTTTTAGACATTTTTTTACTTTGAAGGTTTTTATTGTATTTTGGGGGATTTTTTCTTTGAATTTTTTTATCTGTAGTAAGCATATCTTCTCCCCATCTTTAAACTGATTTTTATTATATCATTGCATTTGGAAAATGAACATCTCAAAATCACTATTATTCTTTCAGTTAGCTCAGAGTAAGTAATTACCAGTAGGATATTTGCTATTTTTCATATATAACTCTTAAAAATTAATGTAAAAACGTAAATTTTAATTTCATTTTACATGGAATGTTGTAATGCAGAAATTTGTTGAAGTAAGATTTAGAAAAAAATAGGCTAAATTACTTGATGTTGAAAAAAATCAAAACTGAATTCTCATGTTTAAAAAATAAAATTTTTTTTTTTTACTTACTGTAAACCTGTCAGAGTTTACCCAATAAATCTGAATTTCCTAAGGAGTCTGCTCAAATATATATATTTTAAAGATTTTATTTATTTATTTATTTGACAGAGAGAGAGAGATCACAAGTAGGCAGAGAGGCAGGCAGAAAGAGAGGGGGATGCAGGCTCCCCGCTGAGCAGAGAGCCCGATGCAAGGCTCAATCCCAGGACCCTGAGATCATGACCTGAGTTGAAGGCGGTGGCTTAACCCACTGAACCACCCAGGCGCCCCTGATCAATTATATTTGTTATTTATGTAAGATACTTAGTAATAATCAATTTAAAATATTGTACAATGTAATAAATATGCTTCACATCATTTACCTGAGTACATACTTCAGTTTCTGGTGGCTTACCCTACCAACTTTCATTTTTCATACTCCAACGCAGTTTTTCAAAGTATTTACTTTTAAGTAAAATGCTCTTTGCCTTTCACCAACCATTGCAGCTCTATTTCTGATTTATTTAGTAATACATTTTATCAAATTATAAGGCTTTAGCAACTTGTGCTTCCAGGCTTTTCAGCAAGACTTGAATTAATGGGGGTGCCTGGGTGGCTCAGTGGGTTAAGCCTCTGCCTTCAGCTCAGATCATGATCCCAGGGTCCTGGGATCGAGCCCCTGCATCGGGCTCTCTGCTCAGCAGGGAGCCTGCTTCCTCCTCTCTCTCTGCCTGCCTCTCTGCCTACTTGTGATCTCTGTCTGTCAAATAAATAAATAAAATCTTAAAAAAAAAAAAAACTTGAATTAAAGGGAAATGGGAGGAGAACGCCCCTTGACATCCCCTGTGAAACCTCTCAAAACTGTTTCAGAAATTACTGGTGAGGAAGAGACATTCTCAGAAAATAGCTACTTTTGCTCCACCCGCAGTGCTCAGGCAGAATGCTGAGTGCAGTGGCTTCATGGGTAGGCCTGAACTCCTTTGCTGTTTATTTTACTTCTGATAGCATGTTCTCCCTCAGCAACTAATAAAATTTATTTGGTTTGGAAAATTATATCTGCTAATCCATGGGGGACAGACAGTCCAGAAATGCTGGGTGGCCTTCAACTTGTCCAATTCCTATGGCTTCAGCTCAGCAAGTTCCCCAAGTAGTGGCGTAAGGGCTGGCACTTTTCCATGGACACTTTCCCATGGACAGAGCATCCCAGCCACATGTTGACATGGGGAGGCTGATTCAGTCTGTCAGTGCAAGTTACCACCCCATACCCAGGACTGTTCTCCCTCCAGCCCCTTGAGCAGTTCCCCAGATGTGCTCTGTGGTCATTTAGAAACCACATACTTTTTTTGACCAGTGCGCCCTGCCCTGTGTTTAGACTTCCAGCTGTTTGCCTACCACAATACACTAGTGGAATTTCATCTGTTTTACTATTGGCCGGGAGTCTGTGGCCTTGGCTTCCAGATACAGTCATGTATTTTCAGAAAAGGGTTGCCTGTCTTCTTTTAAACAGTGGATTCTTGCCCCCCCCCCCCACTGCAGTTTAGATAACCTAGAGGAAATATTTAATTTATTGGCCTAAATGTCAAAACTAACTTCTCAGGTCTGTTCCTGGAGTTGCCTGTATACAGGCTGCTGGCTGCATACAACCTTTCGGGGAGGGCTGCTGAAATCCTTCCAGGGGTCTGTGGAGTATAAGTGATTCAATGTGACATGGCCTCTAAGGTAAATCTAACTCTGCTTCAGAAATATTGAGGAGTTTCATGACCGGGTAGAGTTTTTTCTACATACTAGAATGAGTAAGTCAGTTGAACAAATGAAAGGAAGAATGGATGCAGGACTGACCAACCAACTGGCCTCACGGTGTGACGGTACAGTTCATAATCTTCACCAAAACACTTTGGAGAGCTCAAAGGGTGCTGCCTATTGTAACTGTGGTGGGGGAACCGACATAAGGCACACTGAAATGTATTTGAACGGGTCTCATGTCTGTAATATGTTTAGCATGGAGCCTCACACTCAGAGTAAATGTTCGTAACTGTTCACGTGTTGCTTTTACTGTTGACTTTAGTAATTATATCATCTTTTATAATGTTTTATTAAGTTTTCTCAAGCTTACATCTTTTCCTTCTAATGGAAATGTTACTGAGCCAAGACCAAATGTAAGCTAAATTCCTTTTGCTGAACTATATATGCATACATACATATGTATGTGTGTATAGGTATATACATATATACTACACACACACACCCACATATATACTTTATTTCCTATTAAAAAAAATTTTTTTAAATCCTGTTGGTGAAAGAACTAATACATCCTCCAAAGGTGCTTACCTTTAGAGTAAAAGAAAATATATTGCAAGAAAAACCTGACCTTTTGCCAAGCTTCTGGTTCTTTGCTTTTTCAGCTCAGACAAGAAAAATCAGGGTTCAAGTGTTGTCAAATGATAAAGGCAAGTGTCTATAAATGAAGAAAGACTAGGGTAATACCAAGGACAGAAAGGTAGCAAAGAAGAGAAGTAATAACTGAAACTTCTTTTATCCATTTATTTAAACTTCCTGAGATCCTCTTTTTTTTTTTTTTTTAAAAAAAAACTTTAATAAGATATGGTCACAAAATTAGGCATTGAAAAGGTTTACTTTTCAAATAAAAACCTGCTGATTCTGATTTGTAATAGATATTCCAGTATGTTTGGGTTTGGACATTTCCTTTGCTTGGTGTTTCTGCTCTTTGTTTTGAAAAGTGATTTCTTTGAACATGTAAGTGGCAATAATGGCACAGTCCTCAAATTCGTTATACTTCTTAAATCAACTTTTCATGGAAATACATGAAGTGCATATTATGGAATACATGGAAATACATATTATTTCCTTTGGGATATAATAGAGAGTATTCTTTCCAATTCCTTGGAATTAAGTACTTCTCCAGAAAAGCTGATACCAATTTTTGTGGGCTTCTCTGGCAACCCAAACAGCCCTGATCTCTTTCTGGTTTGGAAAGGTGGAATACTGCCTATATTTGTCTTGACTGAGGAGGCCTCTTCCTTCCCTTTGCCTCTCTGACATTCCCTACCAACAGGCACTGCCCTCATTTGGAACTGTTCTTGCAAAGAATCGAATTTCACATTCTGTTTTTATTGTAGCTAGACAAAAAAACTGGAGCCAAAATTATTGACCATCTGAAACAGTTTCTTTATATACTGTCTCTTTTGGAAAAGATGGGACAAACAACAGCCTCACTATTTTGGAAAAACAAAGTACAGTTTTCTAAATGCCAAGGAGGCACTTATCAAGTAGACTTTAATAGCAGAAGAAGTTGGACACGTAGTATCCTGTCAGGCTTCTCCTGCTTTGTGTCAGGAATTGTTACTAGGATTCAGATGTTTGGGACTCCTGGGTGGCTCAGTGGGTGTCCAGCTCTTAGTTTCAGCTCAGATCATGATCTCATGAGTTGTGGGATGGAGCCGCATGTCAGGCTCTCCACTCGGCTGAGAGTCTGCTTAGAGATTCTCTCCCTCTGCTCCTCCCTCCCCCCACTTCACACACATGTTTGTTCTCTCTCTCTCTCTCTCTTTCTCTTAAATAAATAAATAAATCTTTAAAAAAAAAAAAAAAAGGTAGTAAGATGCAGATGTTCTACAGGAAAGCACTGACCAGTAGCCCATTTCTCCTATTTTAAATGAGAAACTATTTTTTTAAAAGATTTTATTTATTTATTTGACAGAGGGAAGCACAGTGAGAGAGAATACAAGCAGGGGGCGTGGGAGAGAGGGAAGCAGGCTTCCTGCTGAGCAGGGAGCTCTCAATTTGGGCTTGATCCCAGAACCCTGGATCATGACCTGAGCCGAAGGCAGATACTTAATGACTCAGCCACTCAGGTGCCCCTTAAATAAGAAACTTTTAATGTATTACACATAAGTCCCAAACACCCAATCTCATTTTCCTAAAACGTAGCTATAATTCAGAAAACATACCATGATTATTAGCTAGGAATTTGGGAGAACCAACTTTTGATCATTGTGTAGGCTAGATGGATGGAGTAGGTATAGTTAGAGTAGAAAAAGGACAGCCTTAGAGTTTCTATGACTTACACATGTTCAGTAGAATGAAATTTTTCAGTGTCCCTTAAAACATTTTTATCTTCTGTGACTTTATTGGTTCTTTAAATTTCCACAGAAATATATATATATATTCATTTTATCAGGTCAAACTATACAATACAGAAGCATATACAGAAAATGTCAATTATCCTCATTATCACTCTCTAGTACTTCTGATAACCATACCTTATATTCTTATAAACATAGGAATCTATGGAAAGCAATTTTCCTCTTTTTTAAAATAGTTTTTAAGTAGTTTTAGAAACAAAAACCAAAAACAGCATTACACCTGTTTTTTCACCAACACATCTTGACTAGCCCTCAAGGATATAAATCCAGCTCATTTTTATAAAATAGGACCATATTCTCTGATATGAATGGACACTAATTTATTCTGGTACTTCCAATACGTGCATTCAAGTTGTTTTTAATTTTGCTTTTATAACATTGCTACAGTGACTGTCCTCCAGCTGATGCTTGTATTTCTGCCAGGCAGATTCACAAAAGTATGGTTATGAAGGCCAGGATGATGTCTGCTTTACAATTTGTTAGGTGGTATGCATAACCAAAAGAGCAGAGCCATTCCATCTCACCTCTGAGAACCTATGTCCCCTGTACCTACTTTAGCACTGAATGTTGTCCTAAACATTTGCTGATGTGTGAGGACAAAAATGATAGCTGTATTAGTTTACCTTCCTTTACTCTTAATAAGGTTGAAAATCTGCATACTTTTATTGACCATTTGCATTCTTTCATAATTTGCCTCTCCCCAGCCACTGGTTTTATTGAGATATAATGGACATATAATGTTATTTGCCTTTTTTATTTCAAAACCAACCTGGTACACTTCTAGAACATTTTACATGATATGAATGTGTTGGTCCAAATTCTGTTATGCAAGTATATTAAGATCATACTGTTCTGATGATTTCTTCCTCTCCAGTATTGATTATAAAGAGTTAAATTTTTGATGTTTTAGAGCAAAATGATTGTTTTGTTCAAATACCAAATGTGGATTTATAAATTTAATCACAGCAAATAATAGAGCATACTCTGAATAAAAGGTAATAAAAAGGTAATTGTTAACATACACATTTTTAATTTTTTATGTTTTGTGTTTTTAAAAATATTTTGTTTATTTATTTGACACAGGGGATGGGTGTGAAGAGAGCAAGCACAAGCAGGGGGAGCAGCAGGCAGAGGGAGAGGCAGGCTCCCTGCTGAGCAAGGAGCCAGATGTGGGGCTCGATCCTAGGACCTTGGGATCATGACCTGAGCTGAAGGCAGCCACTAACGATTAAGCCTCCCAGAGCCCACCATACAATACAGAGAATAGAACCGTGTCTTGAGAATAGAACAAATATATTATATACTTATTGACTTGAGTATATAATTTTGCAGATCTTATGTAAATTTTTAACTAAGCAATATCTTCTATTTCAGATATTTGATGGAACTACCATTTTACACTAGCTTCCTTTTTATATTTGCTCATGTTCATCCACTCTTAATAACTCATACCTTTGTGCTGCCAGGCATCACTCGGCCACTGTGACCATTAGGTAAAATTGATGCACACTTGATGCACATGGTCCTGGGAATAGTGCTGCATGAAGAACTCTCACTGAAGGGGCACTTGGGTGGGTCAGTGGGTTAAGCCTCTGCCTTCAGCTCAGGTCGTAATCCCAGGGTTTTGGGATTTAGTCCCTCAAAGGACTCTTTGCTCAGCAGGAAGCCTGCTTCTCCCCTCTCTCTCTGCCTGCCTCTCTGCCTACTTGGAATCTCTGTCGGTCAAATAAATAAAATCTTTTTAAAAAACGACAATAACAATAACAACAACAACAAAAACACCTCTCACTGAAGTGAGAAACTTCTCTAATGCTGTACATAGTTACTTCATATGGATCCTGAAAAAAATAAAATAACATGTGGTGAATGCAGGTCAAAAGACATCCCTACTGTTTGGGAAGGAAGGAACCACTGAGCAACCAAATTTCCTCTGCCACCCAGAGCATCCCAGCCTCTTGTGGGCTTTGTGGTTCATGACAGAGGCCACAGATAACCCTTGTCCCTGTCCAGGGATGTTCTCCTGTAGAATGCTAGATGGAAACCTCTCCCAAGGGTCTATTAATGTGACTAAAACTGGCTGACAGCCTAGACTTTGAAAAGACTTTCCCAAACACTGTGGGGAGTCAATATGGGGCCATACATCTTGCTTACCCAGGAAGGCCGTCTGCTCACTCCCCTGGGCCAGGGCCCCTCTTCTGAGCAGCACCCTCCACTTTTCAGTCCACGGAGTGGAGAAACAGGTGTACAGCCAGCTCCGGGATCAGACCTCCTGGGTGCAGATCGTAGCTATGAGTCCTTGGTCCCTCTCTAACCTCAGATGCCTTGTCTATAAAATAAGAATAATTAAGGTACCTGTTTTGTAGGATTAAAATACAAGCAAAATGCTTAGCATGGTTTCAGGTAAGTGATTAATAAATGGCAGCTACCAGGCCTCAGCCTCTCGTGCTCCTCTCCCCCTGGCTTACCAGTCCACCATACCGCCCTGCACACAGGCCACCACTGTGCAGCCTCCCGCTGTCACTCCCATCATAGCTGTCCCTCTGAAGACCTTTCTTCAATAATGATTGCACTTCCACTTTCTCTCCTTATTGACTGCCCTTGGCTTCTGTCATGCTATGAAAACCATGTCCTTGGGGAGGTCTCAAAGGGCCTGCCCAGTGTCATGCATGTGGTTCCCTCCCCATGTCCTCAGTCTCAGCAGTGCTAGTCAGAGCCAGGCCTTCGCTTTCTTGGTGACATTGTTCCCTGCTGGTGTGTCTTCTGCCTCCTCCACCTGCAACACCTCATCTTTATTGGCCTGTTGGCACTGCTCAGGGCACAGACCTGGGCCCTCTTCTTTCCCACACAGACTTCTTTTGGAGTTCTCCACTTCCATGCCACTCCATGCTGGCTGATGGTTCCTTAATATAGATCTTGAGCCCAGGCCTCTCCCCACAACTTCCAACTTGGATATTCAAGGACCTATTTAGTCGCTCTTCTTTGAGTGTACCTCAGATATTCTAAATTCCTATACCCAAACTGAGCTCTCAGTAAATCCTTCACAGATCTTATCTTTCCTTCTTTCCATCTAGCTCAGTTGCTCAAGAAAGCTGGGAAGCCTTGATTCCTACCTCACCTTCACCACCTCTCAGCACATTCATTGCCAGTTCCTTTTGATGTTACTGCTGAGGTAGGTGCCAGTACCCTTCACTCCTCCACTGCTGCTCAGGTCACGCTAGCACCAGCTACCCTGGGCTCCTGGGCTCCCCATACCCATTCTAGGCCCACACTCAGTTCTCTCTGCTGCAGCCTGACTGATCTTTGACTGTAAACGGCATCCTGGCACTCCTCTCTGTAAAGTCCTTCAGACCAGAATAATCACTGAATTTCTATTCCCAAGTTTCTAATTTCCGAAAATTTCTAATCCCAAAGCCTTACAACAACCTCACCTTCTCTAGTCTGGGGTTTCTCTCTCCTTCTGACCTTGCTCTTCCCTGGCTCAGGACCATCAAGGCTACCATTCCCTCTGCCAGAATGCCCTTCTGGCTACTCTTCACCTAGCTAATCTCAACTCAGCTGGAGAAGCCATCTGACCACCCGATCCAAGTCGGGCCCCTTCTGTTACTCTTTTACCTCAGCCTGTCCTTTTCCTTCATTGCCTTTTCCTCAATTTGGTATATGTACATGTACTTCCCACTGGGCCCCAAGTGCTAGGGGTACAGACTAGGTCTGTTTTGTTCCCAGTTGCTTGTCCTGCGCCTGGCACTTTGAGTGCCACACAGAAAGTGCTCCTCTTCCTTGCCTGGATGCCCACCAGCTCCTTGTCATCCAGGATGAGAGGGGAGGTGGCATGGGAATTGCAGCCCAAAGCCCCAGTGGCATAAGAGAGGACATCTGTAGTGTGGCCCTCCAATGTGCCAGGTGATACAGGAGAGGGGCCCCCCAGCCAGGTGTGGGGAGGTGAGGGGAAGGGGCCCTGCAAGACTTCCCAGAAGAGCTGAAGCTCAGGGTGAGAAAGTGAGATGAGAACGTGTCAGAAGGGCCTCGCTCCTGCTTTTTGAGAGTCCTTCCGACTCTTTAGCTTTGTCTGGCCTTGCCCCAGAGTTAATCCAAGACAAAGGTCTACAGGAGTTACGCTGAGGGAGAAGAATAAAGAGAAATCACAAGAAATTGCACTGTGACTCGCCTATTCATTTCCTGCCCCTGCACTCATGCTCTGGGCTTCCTGCCAGCTCCTGCAGAGAAATGGCCCAGAAGCAATGGCGAAGGGAAGGCCTGAAGGGGTTTGGGGCTAATAGGGAGCCTTTGTGCCCTGAGCTTTTCTTTTTCTTAGTAAAGGCAGTAAACATCTTGGGCAGAACCTAGAAAGCACTCTGCAGTCTGTGGTGCCACAGGTGAAGAGGGAGGGAGGCCTCGGGAAGTTGGGCTGAAAGAACAAAGAGAAGTCTCCCTAGACCGAAAGAGACCCTGTGTTCACAGGGAGTGCCCTGGGGCGACAGCCCTACTGCTGTCCCAGAGCCTCCAGTGGATCAGAATTAGGTGTGCCCTCATGGTACCTTCCAGGAGAGGAGGTAGAGCTCCTGATTCACTGACCTGACTCGGGAGGACCTCCAAGTACATTCTCCTGTGGAAACATAGCTACACAAAATATTGGGGGCCCATGGAGTATCATGGTGGGGATGAACTATGGCTCTACCAGGCCATAGCTGCCATTTTTGAAATTATTACTAAAGGAAAATATTTTTTAACTTTCAAGCAACAGATTCACAAATACAGTCACTGAATATTTACTAGATGTCAAGCATTGTCCTAATCTCTGAACATGTATGTATTATTGCATTTGATCCTTCTGAGAACACAGTGAGGGAGGTAGGCCCACACGACACAGGAGTGCACTGAGCTTTAGAGGCTAAGTGACTTTCCCAAGGCCACCAAGTTAGTGGGTGGTGGCTCTGGGACTCAAACCCAGGTTTGATTACATACTTGAAATCCTTACAATGTACATTCAAACAGAACTGTTTCTTAAATTCAGAACTGTATACTTAAAGGCCTTTTCCCATGTTATTCTTTATCACTAATCTGCCCTCACTAACACTTGTCCCATCACTACTGCTTGTTTTTCCTTTTGGAAAGCATTTCTTACTTTGGGCATTTCTCTAATTTCTTGAATTGGAAGCAGATTCACATTATTTTGCAAACGACGCTTGGTAAATATTCATTGATTACTGTAAATGTTAACTGCTATACGGCCATGATGAAAAGAAGATTCGCAAACTGGACTCGTTACTGCATTTTGATCTCTCTCAATCTTATTTTCTTAGTAACCCATTTCTGTTTAATATGTGTTTATTCTTTCTGAAAGGAAGAAGATCTCTCTCCCGGAGTCAGCTGTAGTCTGCCTCTGGCTTCGGCACCTTCCCAGCCTTGAAAAAGCAACACTGCATCTTTTTGAAAAGCTAATCTCCAGTGCCAGAAATTTCCTGAGAAGGATCGAATGCTTTTTGAAAGATTCATTACTGGTACGTGCTGGGCTTTGATGAGGAGAAAAATCCTTAAAGAGGACCCTGGGTATCATCTCTTTTTGTCAAAGCGAAGGGAAATGTAAACAAGAGAGCAGTTGGCACCTTTTAAACTGCCTTTTGTTATAGAAATACCCAGCATAGGGGGATTTTTTGCATAGCTGGATCACGTCTGGAAAATGGGGAGAGGTGTGAGATTTACTGCATCAGCGCACCACAGCGTATAGTGCATATGCACAAGAATTGGTTTTAAGGCACACTGTTTTAAAACAGTATTTCTTATTTCCACATGAAAAGTAAGTTTTAAAAAATGAAGATCTTACAAATGAGAGGAGGTATAAAACAAAATCGTGGAAGAAAGGTTAAAACAACTAAGAATTCTGTGTTTTCTTTTGCTATAAGCCTTCTAGCTACACTTGGTACTTCTCAGGCCTGGGAATTTGGGGGCTCAGTGGGCCAAATGGACTGGCTTCATTTCCTAAACCAGGGTCAGATGGCAGGACTCACAGGCAGTCCTCAGAATCTCACCATGGGGGTGTTTTCCCTTCTTGGGAGGCAACTCTGTGGAATTTATGTGCATTCTTGTGAGAGCAGGACTGAAGACCAATGCACCCTGAAAAAACAAGTCAAAAACTACAGGAGGTGCCGCGCGCCCTGGGCATCTGTTTTACGAGGACCTCAGTGGTTTCTAACATGTTTTCTCATTAGCTTTCATAACCTGGGAACATAAGGCTCAGAGATTTTCTTCCTATTGTACAGGTGGAGAAAATTACTTCAGAGATGGTGAATGGTCAGATCTTCAGTTGGGGGCTAGGAAAACTGGGCAAGAGAAAGTGTTTACCTCCCCACTTGAGCTGAGACTTGGAAAGGGGGGAGCTCTGAGGTTGGCTTTAGTTCACACAACGCCCACCTCCCAGACACCTTCTGGTTTTTTTTTAAATTTAGTTGGAACTTCCTGTTTTGTTTTCTCTTTCGAATTGGAGGCTGTGTTAGGGAATTTTAGTTGAATTCAGTTGCCTTCTTCCTCCATCCCTTTATTCATTTAGGTCCCCACCGGCTCTCCTGTGTGACTGCCAGGCCTTTCCCTTACTCCGCAGGCTCTTGTCTGCCTTCATGTTCTGGGGCCTCCCAGGCGGCTGTGGATGGTGCTGCTGTCGCCCATAGCCATATGGCTGCAAGCTGAGTGGCACAAGCTGAGCCCAGCTGATGTGGACGTTTACAGTGTTTGATAGGAAAAGAAGGACGAAAAGAAAATAGATGTATAAGACTGAGAGAGCACGAGAGGTGTTTTGGTTTGGGGGAAAATTACTGCTTGACCTCACCATTCAAAAGAGTTGCATAGTAAGGTTGAGAAATAAGAATGCACCTTACATAAAAATAGTTGAGTAAAATTCAGAATGAACAAAGGCTTTTTAGAAGTCCCTGGCAGGGCGCCTGGGTGGCTCAGTGGGTTAAGCCGCTGCCTTCGGCTCAGGTCATGATCTCAGGGTCCTGGGATCGAGTCCCGCATCGGGCTCTCTGCTCAGCAGGGAGCCTGCTTCCTCCTCTCTCTCTGCCTGCCTCTCTGCCTACTTGTGATCTCTCTCTGTCGAATAAATAAATAAAATCTTTAGAAGTCCCTGGCAGCCCATTCCAAACATTACCTTTATTATCAGGTAAATCTGTATTTCTAACTTAAATGTACTTGGTGTAATTTAATTTCACTAGTCTTTTTTCAGGGACAAAATGCAGTAACTGAGTTATTTCCTTGCTTTCAGGGTCCTTATTTCTTTAGGTCTTGTCCCTATGGAGAAATCCCACTTCCTTTGGCTTTTCTGAGTCGGTTTGATTCTGCAGGCTTTCTTTGGTCCTGTGGTTCTTCTCTGAACCTCCCCCATGTCCTTTTTAAACCCGTGGCCCTCCGGCTTGAAAGCGCTTCAGAAAGCACAGGATCGCCCGGCATATGAGAGCCAGCAGGCAGGCCCCCGCACTGAACTGCAGAGCCTTCAGTCTCCAGCTTTCTTTGTTTAATGTCCCCCAGGCAGACAGCTTCGAAGTCCGTTGATCTACAGAAGTATTTATCAGTCTCATGTGCGTAGGGATTCGGAGCTTCCATTATAGTTAAAGGAGGATTCCAGAGGGTGTTATTTGGTTTAATTCATTGTGGCATTGGCAGGATGTGACCTCTGTATGCCTTGTGGCTCAAGGAGGTAATTACAATACAGAGCTGCAAGCCCCTGATTGGCGTGGGCTGCTCTCCTCAGGCTTCATGGGTCTACAGTGCCAGAAGACCAGGCGGGCTGGAATATGCCTGTGACGACGTGACTGAGTGATTACATGGGTAACCTGAAGAACCTGCTTCCTAATTGCATCATCTGATTCATTTATCGCAGTACAGTATCTTGGTGCAGCGACAAGGCCGTGCAGAAGTATCAGAGAGATCTGGAAGACGCAGATAGCAGGGGCCTGCTGTGTTTTCCTCCAGAAGAAACTTGATACCTATTACATTAGAGCTGGATTCTGAGAGTAATTAAAGTGTGATGGTCTACGTAACTTGTATTTTATATGGAGCACTGTTAATTATATTTCCATCTCTTGGGACTATCCAGAAATAGCCCTGGAAATTCTATAGTTACAAGATGTTGCAAAAACAAAAGATAAAAGTGTGGTACAGGTTGTACAAAGGGAAATGATCTCCCCAAATGTGCTGTGGCCTCTCAGGGACTCGCAAGCCTGGTATTTTCTTTTCTTTTTCTTCTTTTTTAAAAATTTTAACTTTTTATTTTAATTCCCGGTAGTTGACATACAGTATTATATTAGTTTCAGCTGTGTACTGTAGTGATACGACACGTCCATATATCAGCTGGTGCACATCATGATAAGTCTAGCCTTAATCCCCACCACCTATTTCACCCCTTCCCACACCCACCTCCCCTCTGGTAACCATCAGTTTGTTCTCTAAAATTAAGAGTCTGTTTCTTGGTTTGTCTCTCTTTTTCCCTTTGCTCGTTTGTTGCTTCTTTTTGGGTGGTATTGAATTTTATAAGTTCTTTATTTATTTTGGATGCCAACCCTTTATTGAATATGGCATTTGCAAATATCCTCTTCCATTCTATAGGTTGCCTTTTCTTTTTGTTCACTGTTTCCTTTGCTGTATAGAAGCTTTCTGTTTTGATGTAGTCCCAATAGTTTGTTTTTGCTTTTATTTTCCTTGTCTCAGGAGACATAGCTAGAAAGAAGTTTCATATCTAGAAAGAAGTTGCTACAGCTAATGTCCAAAAAGTTACTGCCTGTGTTCTCTTCTAGAATCTTTATGGTTTCAGGTCTCATATATAGGTCTTTAATCCTTTTTGAAATTATTTTTGTGTATAGTGTAGGAAAGTGGTCCAGTTTCATTCTTTTGCATGTTGCTGTCCTGTTTTCCCAACACCATTTGTTGAAGAAACTTTTTCCCATTGGATATTCTTTCCTGCCTTGTTGAAGATAAATTGACCATATAATTGTGGGCTTATTTCTGGATTTTCTGGATTTTCAATTCTGTTCCATTGATCTTTGTATCTCTTTTTGTGCCAGTACCATACTGTTTTGGTTAATACGGCTCGTAATATAACTTGAAGTGTAGAATTGTGATGCCTCCGGCTTGGCTTTGCTTTTTCAAGACTGCTTTGGCTATTCAGGGTCTTCTTCTATACAAATTTCAGAACTCCATACAAAATTAAGAAGTGTGAAAATTGCTGGTGGTATTTTGATACAGATTGCATTAAATGTGTAGCTTGTAAGGCCTGAAGACTAAGAATAAGGCACCCATCTAATAGTACCTTAATTCTAAATGCATATATATCTTTTTGACTTCTAAAATAAAAAACAAGGGACACCTGGGTGGCTCAGTCAGTTAAGTGTCTGCCTTTGGCTCAGGTCATGATCCCAGGGTCCTGGGATTGAGTCCCACATCATGTTCCTTGCTCAGTGGAGAGCCTGCTTCCTCTCTCTGCCTGCTCTTCCTCCTGCTTGTATGTGCATGTTCTCTCCCTCTCTCTCTCTGACAAATAAATATTTTTTATTTATTTAAAATAAATTTAAAATATTTTTATTCATTTATTTATTTAAAATAAAATATATTTTATTTTTTATTAAAAAAATAAAATAAAAAGTTTTCAAAACCTGCTTACTTTTGAGACTTACCCATTGGGTTCCATGGGCTGAACTGCCCCCAAGTTCATGGCTACCTGCCACATCTGGTGGCTTCTAAATAAATTGCAGTATTAGCCTCTGTTTGTCATTTACTCTGCAGACCGAAACTTTTCAAAGCAGATAGTTTTGTATTTTCCTTGACAGAACACACACTGTAAGACCGTAATCCATAGCTTCAGACCTACCTTAAAAACTGATGTCACCAAAGCAGTGAAAGCCGCTTGCTAATTATGCAGGTTTTTTGACACTGTTTGGTTTCCCAAGACTGAGCAGAATCAGAAGAATGGTATGTTTTCCAGCTACAATTCTGTCTGTGGAGCCCAGAAAGCTATTGTTTCTATTCCACATTTGAATGAGAAGCCCTGGCTGGGTGGCACGGTGGTGCTGTGCTCGGCTGCCCTGCTGCATGCCAGGGCCGGGATGTACCCCGGTTCCCATGCCCTTTCATTCACTCATTCGTTGGCTGACCCCGCACGCCGCCTGCCCCTCCAGCTGGATCCAGAGAAGCTGCTCCCTCGCCTTCACAAAAAGATTTGCCCAGGAAAGAGCAGGGAGGAGAGGGGAAAGGGCGATGGGGTTCATTTTGTTTTGCTTATTCAGATTTGAATCGGAAAATACTCCTCATATTCCGTCCTACCTGAAAGTCTTTGTAGCTCAATTAAAATAATTCCTTTATCTTTGTCAAGTACACCTCAGTAAAGCTTGGGAGGGGAGGTGGGAAGGAATTGGTTCTTAATCTAGTAAGAGCTTAAGAGTAAAAAACATGCAGATACCTCAGTGGACACTGATGCGAATAGGATCTCTCTGATGTGAGATAGGATGTGTTCTTGTCTTCATTCTCCAAAGAGCAATTGTAGCCACTTCAAAAAGAAAAACTTCCTTTGCAAAACATTCCCAGCACAGTTTCCCTTTAATAAAAGATTATACAGAATTAACTCTACATCCCAGATGATGTCAGTTTTCTGTGCTTGAATAACTTCTTACTAATGTTCTAGGGTTTTCTTTTCCTGCTTTTTCATTAGCAGTCTTTTAAGCACTTCTTTCTTTCTTTCTTTCTTTCCAGCTCTTTAATGTGGTGCATGTAATTTAGCAGTGGTCAGATAGAAAAGTGTGGTGGTGCCTTATGCTTGTAGCAAAAAGGTAAAGAATCTATATCTGAGGGGCACCTGGGTGGCTCAGTAGGTTAAAGCCTCTGCCTTCAGCTCAAGTCATGATCTCAGGGTCCTGGGATCAAGTCCCGCATCGGGCTCTCTGCTTGACGGGGAGCCTGCTTCTCCCTCTCTCTCTGCTGCCTCTCTGCCTACTTGTGATCTCTGTGAATTAAATAAAATCTTTGGGGGGTGGGGTGGGGAAGAATCTGCATCTGAGACAATAGCTACACTTCCCAGCATTGACCTCTAGGGGGCACCAGACACACACATACACCCCTCCCCGCTCTAAGCTAAGTCTCTGCAAAGAAGGAGGCCCAGATTGCAAGTGCTGAGGATTCTTACTGTTGGGGATGCAGGACTTTGCAACTGACCAGACAAATGAAGGGAGAGAAGAAAAAAAAAAACAAAGACAGTGCAGTGTTCAGGGTTTCAGTGCCACTTAGTGACTGAGCCAAGAAGCAGCAGGAAGCTAATGGGCTATCTTCTGCTCAAACTGCACAGGCTCACTAGGTAGAAGCCACTGGGCAAGGGTGGAAGGAACTTTAGGTTTGGGGCATCTTAGTTCTGCATCCAGAGCTGACATTGGGTAAATTTAAAAGAAGTATATTTGGTGCTTAAGTTGTTTTTCTGTTAAGCCCAGAAATGATACATTTATCACTAATTAAACAATAATTGCATTATGGAGTACTGAAAAAAATTGCTTATAGTGTAAACAACATCTGGTAAAGATTAAAAAGAAAGAATAATTTTTCCAAGCTCAAATTTGTTGAAAGAAACTTGAGTGTTTTGAAACAAAATAAGTCCTGAAATGTAAAAGGGATATTTACAGTCTTATGTTTAGCATTCTGAGAGCAGGAAAGAAGAAAATGGTATAATAAAACATACATACTAATAAAGGTGCTTTACCTTACACAATAGATACAAATATTTCATATTTCATATAAGTCGTTATCTTAAAAAACCAAACTGTTTTTTGAATTCCATAAAGGAGTTTACTATTAGAATGAATCACCTGGAGAATCCCTTTTTTAAAAGAGGAAAGTTATTTTCTGATAAATATAGTTACCCTTTAATTATGTACGTGTATCATGTAGTCACACCCCATAGGGGCTCCCACCCATCAGGGGTTCAGAGGAGTGGGCTGGGATTGCCGGCTCCTGCGTGCACTGGAGGGCAAGCTTCTCGTCAGCCATTTCTTCTTAAAGAGAATGACCGTTCCTGAGTAAAATATTTAACTATCCTAAAATCTGTTCCTGGCTTCCTGAATTTCATCTTATCTCTTACCTCCGATTTCCCTCTTTATTTTTTTAGATTAAAATATCTAAGGATGATATGAAGGATGATAAATGGAAAAGGCTTGAGAACTTTTCTGTTTCCTCACAGCCCTTTCTTCTGTGAGGCATTCACTTTTGTCTGTGAATTACCTTGAATCATAGTACAATTTCCCCTTCTCGTTTGTATTCTCTCTCTTCTTTCTCTTCTCCCCATACTCTATTGAGCACACACAAGGAATCAGAAAATCATAGGAAAGAGGAAAGATTTCTTCCATGAGAATTCTGTTCTTCCATGTTCTCAGGCCTCTTTCAAGTGTCAAGTAGCTTGTAATAATCCTTGATGAATTGGGATGAAAATAACAGATTAGGCATCAAGGGCAGAGCATAGGCATGGATGTTATTTGTACAGTTGGCCTCTCTCTCACCTTTCCCCCACAACACAGGCCGAGAGCACAGCACATGGCCACAGCGCATTTTTCTGTGTTGACTTTGTCTTCCCTGTTTTTGTTGAGGGCTGGGAATGGGCTGTCGTAGGCAGAGAGGAGATAAACGGTGCATTTCTGGGGAGCTGTGGGAGATGGGAAGGAGATGCACACCCAACTGAACAATCTGGTCCATAAGAAAAGGAAGCCGGAGTCCAGAGCTCTCCATCATCATCTTCTGTTCTCCCTCCAACATTCAGTGAAAGGATTGGGGGTGGTGTGAGGGGAGGGGAGTAGGGCAAACCGTGTGTTATTGATGGCCTCTTGGTGACATAGTTTCCCTAGACTTGAAATAATCTGTACATGGAAATCATTAGGCCAGATGGAGAAGAACAGAGATTGAGAAGAAACAGATTTTGGTAGGATGGAGAAAAACAGACAAACAGATGGAACCCAAGAAAGTTTTTCTTTCCCTCATTTTTACAAGAAAGATAATCACCCGGATTGTAGGGCTTTAGAGCTAGGGTTCGCAGCTCTGGGTTGCAGAGTGGCCTGTGGTGGGTTACTGTAGGGTCCCATTCTACAAATATGACAGGGCACAGAGGGGTTAAATGTTTGGCTTTTTCCTCACAAGGATGCTATAAAGATTGTGGGGGGGTGGATTATGGCTTCCAAAGAAGCATAAATTAAGACTTTAATTCTATTTGGAGGATTCTCTTGATAAGGAAAGCAGCTTAAGTTTGCTTTTGTGATTTGATGTCACTGGGACATATGCCTGGCCTGTGAACACTCCAGCCTCATGAGGGGACTCAACTGACCCTGAATTTATGTGCTCGGGAAGCGTAAAGAGTCTCACTTTTAAAACCGTCAGTAAAGGCTGCGGATGATCGGGGCAGCAAGGAAGACTGGTTTTTAAATCAGAATCTCCGCCACTGTTGTTTCAGCAAGGTTCTCCTGCCTCCTGGCATTTTATCGGTTGTAAAAGCTAAAATGAGTTGTAGAAGCAGGCTGAGAGCAAACAAAAGTCTGAAATATTTAGACAGAAGGAAATCTAAGCAGAGAGTCAGTCCATTGGCATGGAGAGAGCAGGCGGTCCCACACATTCTGGAGACATTTAAAACATTGGATTGAGCGGTTTTGATAGAAAACACTGCATAAAAGTATGTCCATGAGGCGCCTGGGTGGCTCAGTGGGTTAAAGCCTCTGCCTTCGGCTCAGGTCACGATCCCAGGGTCCTGAGATCGAGCCCCGCATCGGGCTCTCTGCTCAGCAGGGAGCCTGTCTCCTCCTCTCTCTCTGCCTGCCTCTCTGCCTACTTGTGATTTCTGTCTAATAAATAAATAAAATCTTAAAAAAAAAAAAAAGTATGTCCAAACTCTAGTCCTCTCTTAACAAACTGAGTTAGAACATTCTTACTTCTCCCCCTATTCTACCCATTGGATTATCTTTTCATTGGCCATTTAGAAATCCCTGTAATTAATATATTTTTTAAAGATTTTATTTCTTTATTTGAGAGAGAGAGAGCACAAGTGGGGGGAAGGGCAGAGGGAGAAGCAGACACTCCGCTGAGCAGGGAGCCTGATGCAGGGCTTGATCCCAGCACTCCCGGACTCTGGGATCATAACCTGAGTTGAAGGCAGATGCTTAACTGCCTGGAGCCATCCAGGCACTCCCCTGTAATTAGTACTGAATGATTTTCTCCTACCATCAAATTTACCTAGTAGCTCTGGATTAATTAGACCATTTGGATCGAAAAGAATAGTACTATTTTACCATTTCTAATTTTGGTTTTCTATCAGTACATTTTCAGGCTCTGTATGTCTGTCTGCTTGTGGGCACGTGATAGTGTTGTTTGGTCTTAAACACTTTTTCAGGCATATTGTCCATCTATGAACATTTGAAAAATTTTTGGAAAATCTGATGAATCGCTGTAAGACATATAGTTTGCTTTTCCCTTCTTGTTTGATTTTTCCATTATGAATATGTAGAAACATTTACGATATTTTCTGGGCATTTATCCAGTGACCTCTTAATAACTGTTATTATTTACAGTGGGTCTGAGACACAGGGAGATTAACTGACTTGCCTGAGATCAAAGCCAAGAAATAATTTGCCTCCCTTCTGTTGAGCCATGGTCCTGCCAAATTATTTCTTGAGTACATAATGAACTTACCTATGAGAATTTTTAGTTGTCTTATTTTAGTTAAAAATACACATCAGTTAAGGATTAGGGAATATGGGTTACTCTGCTTAAAGAGTAGTAATTTGTAACTTGTAAAGAACAAATCTCTCTCTTCCAGTAATTAAAAGGAAATTTTCCCATCCTTTGAACAAGTGGCAGTGTTCTTGCCAGGAGCCTCCTGCGACAGCCTGTAGTAGCACGATGTGAACACTAGATGGCATACGTTCAATGTTACAATTCAAAAGTGCTTCCTGGAGAGTGGAAAAGAAAATCAGTGGAGATAGGTTCCATTCTTCAGCATGACCCAGAAAACTTAGGAGGCAAAGCATATCTTTTCTTCATTTTTGTTGAGGGGGCTGTGAAGCTGGTCATATCAAGGACTCAAAGAAATGTCCCTTGTAGAGCTTAATCTACTCACATTCGGATGCTACTCTAAAATCTCTATTTCAGAACACAAATGGCATATTCTTTTTTTTTTTTTTTTAAGGTTTTGTTTATTTATTTGTCAGAGAGTACAAGCATGGGAAGCTGCAGTCAGAGGGAGAAGCAGGCTCCCCACTGAGCAGGGAGCCTGATGCTGAACTCAGGATCCTGGGATCATGATCTGAGCCAAAGGCAGACATTTAACCAACTGAGCCACCCAGGCACCCCCCCTCCCCTGCCCCAAATGGCATTTTCATCTGGCTTTAATCTTATGCTTTGAGTTCTAGCTGAAAAGATAGAGAACCTGGGACAGGCCCACTGAAGCCCACCCAAGCCACAGTAGGTCAACTTCTACATATTGAAATCATCACAAAAATCTTCACAGAATAAATTACTTTTCTTGTTCAAGGTGATGGTATCTATATTTTATTTTCATGGGCCCCTTTTTCATCCTAAATAATTTAAGCTGCTAAATTCATAGTGCACTGAGATGTGATATTATTTAGACCAGGATGGTAGTAGTCACTGTTATCCTTAATAATATTTCTAAATTACTATGTACTCATTGCATAATAAGGAGGAATAAAAAGAGAGCAGACCCAGACCTGACCTTGGGACACTTCTGGGCCATGGCGGGATAGCCAGACATGGGCAAGTGTCAACTAGCTACACAGGCAGGCTCTGCTTTTACTACAACATGCTGGTGAAAGGTATTTTTAAATTTCCCATGATACTTATTGATTCTTTCTCTGGATCATATTGGCCCATTGGAGAAAATGTGGAACATACAGGAGTATAAAGAGGAAATAAAGCTTGCCCATAATCTCTTTGCTCCTAGAGAACCAGTTTGTGTTTGTAATGCAAACCTTTTTCCATGTACTCAGGGTTGTTTGTTTTTGTTTTTGTTTTTGTTTTATCTAACCCGAAGGGATACACCCATTTTCTAGACACCAGCAGTTCTGGACAACTCATATATCTGATAATTACTGGTCATATGTTATCAGTGAAATGCTTCTGATATTTTACTTTTTTTTGGTCTCTTCCTTCACAGCCTGAAGCAGCCTGCCACCCTGCCGTATTCAGAGTTGTCGATGAAACGTTCAGGTAAATGGTGTGCCGTTTTTACTAATAACCGATCCAGAAAAAGCTCAGTTTCCAAATATGAATAAAAATTTTTGTGATAGTCTCTGGCTCTACTGTGGAGAAGTTAGTTTCTGATTCTGTCTTACCGCTCTGAGCTATTTGGTAAAACCGAAATGTCAATGTATATTTAAAAGCCAATGCCTAAGAATTAAAATAACTTTTTTAAAGCCATTTAAAATTTTAGTAATAATAATAGAAAGGCAAAATTGAATTAGGTATTAAATCATTAACTGTTCATGTTGGATTTTTCTCAGCTCAAAATAAAGCACAGCAGTGTACTTCCTTCACCACATGAGGGCTGACCAATCTTTTTAAAGGATTTTAAAGCTAAGGAGAAACCAAGAAAAATAAATAAATAATGCCATTCTTAAGAGAGCTGAAAGGCAAAATCAGTTGTGCATGTTATCCTGCAACACATTAATTTTGCAAATATGAGTACTTCTTGGGAAGCTCATTGGATTTCCAGATGATGAGAGATGGGAGACCACTGGATAGCAGGTAGGGTTAGGGTTGGCAGTTAGTGGGAGTTTGTTACCCAGGGAGGGTTTCCGTCCCCTTTCCCGGGTGCTGGTGCAGCCCGGAGGGGGGAGCTTACCCTCCCCCAGCCGTCCTCCTCCCCTCAGCAGCAGAGCCTCCTGGACAGACAGCAACACTGGGGAGAGGAATTTTTACAACAGCAAATAACCCAGCCCTTGAGTCGGTGCTGAAGCATACCAACTTCAGGCTAAATAAGTGAGCACGGGAGTAAGTCAGAATGATCTTTTTAGCTTAAAGCCAGCAAAGTTTGAGGTGGTATCTTTTGTTTCAGCATAAAATTAGTTGTAAGAAAATGCACAGAAACCAATCCAGGTAGGATGCAGATTCTCCCACAGATTCTTCCACCGCTTTGCTGGGTGGATTTGACCAAGGCGTTTTACCCCTTGGGCAGCTCTTTCTCCACTTGAAAAAGCAAAAGGTCTGTTGATTTTGCATGCCTGGGCATACAGCGTGTGAGTATTTCTAAAGAGCACTCAGGCCTGTATAGAAGGGATATTCAGTGCTTAATAATTTAAAAACCAAGAAAGGAAGCTCCACAGATTGCTATTTTAAGGAAAGAACTTAGAAAAAGAATGACAAATTTCTCCTACTTTCACACAAGGACTGAAATCTGATGAGCTAAGATACTGCTGAAGCTTATGGCACAAAAATGTTTCCACTCTCCCTTTTACAATTCAGCCTCATGTGTTTGCCAGATTAATCATTAAATGTGTTGTCGTCTGTCTTTGCATTGCTCAGGTATGCGCTCCTGGAAACCAACGGAGCCCCAGAAGTAATAGCCGCTATTCAGGTGTTTACAGGGTGCTTTGTGGAAGCTCTGGAAAAAAAAAACAAGCAGGTTTGTTATATTGCATATATTATTCATTCCCCCAAGGACAGAAAAGGCTTGTTGAAAGTATCTAGCTAATCACCAGGAAGGAGCACTTTATGTTTAGTAATGTTGATGGACTGTTTTGCTTATGAAGAACGCTTCCAAATGAATCCCCCAGCAAAGGTAAAACCATTTTAATTGAAAATAAATCAGGATAGTTCCTGTCTGCCCTGTGCCTGGTACCCAGAAGCATTTGCCTACTGTAGTGTCAGAGAACTGTCTTGCCAGCACGTGCCACCTGGAGGAGGCATTTTCTGGGCCCTGGGTTGCCTGCTGTCTTCCAAGTGGGCCTCTGCCCTGCCTAGGCATTCCGGAGTCTATATGGCATGTGCTAAGAAGGAAATGCCACATATTACAAAGCAGTACTCAACATTCTTAATTACTAGAGTTCCCTTGCCTAGTTGGGAGAGACCCAAATGTGAAATGTGTTCCAGGAGAGAAAGGAGCCAGTGAGAGTGACACGAAGAGATTTGAATCATTATAGAGAAGCAGCTTGGAACGGCAGTGACCAAGAGGTGCAAGTTAGACACATCAGCGATCAAGAAGCCAGGCGTGGGGGCCGTAGGAAGACCTGCACTGTGAGGCTCCATCAGTAGAAGCCAGACCACCCCTGCCAGGGGCCGGGAACTGATTAGAGGGACCTTGTGAAACAGGAAGCATTCTCCCAGAGCTTTCACTTTCGGGCATGTTACACCTGTACTGTGTATAGTGCTTTGCCTGTCCAGGTTCCTGGGTCCACTGCAGCTTCCCAAGAGGGGGGCCCCAGGCCCTCACATGCTTTCCGCAACCTGACTGAAAACAGCCATGCTGTGTGGCGCTAGCTCTGCTCACCCTACACCAAAGAAACCTCTCAGGTTTTAGCAGATGTTTCCGCTTTTTAAGGCAATCATAAATATTTATGATGTATTTTCTCCCATCCTTTTTCCCTAAGGAGGTTAAATAGAATGTAGCAAACCATGTTTCAGTGGTACCCAGCGTGGAATTCGGGAAGGAGGAGAGCGCTGCAGAAAGGTTTTGGTTGGCCCTCACACCCATTTTGAGGCATGATTATAAATATCTTTTTTCCTCTCTTGTGCATTCTTTGTATTCCCAGTTAGGAACCAACCTCTAGAAGACTTGTCCCTTTACCGCTGAACAACACCTAGCCTGGGGCAGAAGACACTGGTTAAAGCATTAGCTTAAGTGTGCTTATCAGCCTTGCTCCTGGCTATTGGCTGAGGGCTTGTGTATTTGGACTGGAGTTGCAGTTGTTTTAATTAATTTGTCTATTCTTATTTTTTTTATTGAGGTCTAATTAACAAATACCTGGTTCAGGTGTACAACATGATTCAATATTTGTGTATAATGTGAAATGTTCACAGTAAGTCTAGTTAATTTCTGTCACCACAAAGTTACAAATTTTTTTTCCTTATGGTGAGAACTATTAAGATCTACTCTCTTCGCAGATTTCAGATATGCAATACAGTGTTATTAACTAGTTTTTGTGCTGTACGTTACATCCATGAGACTTACTTATTTTATAACTGGAAGTGTTTGTACCTTTTGGTCCCCTTCACTCATTTCACCCACCCCCTAGTCAGCCTCTGGCAACCACCGATCTGTTCTCTGTACCTCTGAGCTCATGTGCTGTTTGCTTTGTTTTGACTTTGTCTGTGTCTGACTTATTTCATGTAGCATAATGCCCTCAGGTTCCATGCATGTTGTTGCAGATGGCAAGATAGCTCTTTTTTTAA
Organism: Mustela lutreola; assembly: GCF_030435805.1. Classification (NCBI taxonomy): domain Eukaryota; kingdom Metazoa; phylum Chordata; class Mammalia; order Carnivora; family Mustelidae; genus Mustela; species Mustela lutreola. The sequence continues at coordinate 71,392,294 of NC_081301.1, forward strand.
CGGCTTAATAATAGTCCATTTCCTTTCTTCATTCATCCGTCAGTGGACACCTAGGTTGTTTTCATGTCATTGATGCTGTAAACAGTGCTACAGTGAACATAGGGGGTGCAGTTAGTTAACTACTTTTTGAGTTAGTGTTTGCATTTTCACTGGGTAAATACCCAGTAGTGGGATACCGGATCATTTGGTATTTATAGTTTTGCTTTTTCAGGGACCTCCATACTGCTTTTCAGAGTGGCTGCACCAATTTACATTCCCACCAACAGTGCCCTGTGGTTCCTCTTTTTCCACATCCTTGCCAACACCTGTTATTCTTGTCTTTTTGATACTAGCTATTCTTACAGATGTCAAGTGATGCCTCATTGTGGTTTTGATCTGTATTTTTCTGGTAATGAATGACGTTGAACACCTTTTCATATACCTGTTGGCCATCTGTAGGTCTTCTCCAGAAAAATGTCTGTTCATATTTTCTTTTTTTTAATCAGATTTTTTTTGTATTGCGGTGTATGAATTCTTTATATATTTTAGATATTAACCCCTCTTCAGATATGATTTACAAATATTTTCTCCTATTCTGTAAGTTGCGTTTTCATTCTGCTGATGGTATCTTTTGCTGTACAGAAGCTTTTTAGTTTGATGTGGTTCACTTACTTAGTTTCACTTTGGTTCTCTTTGCCTTTAGAATCAGATACAAAAATCATCACCAAGGCCATCGTTGAGGATTTTCCCATCTGTGTTTTCTTCTAGGAGTTTTATAGTTTCAGGTCCTAATGTTCCAGTCTCTAATCTATTTTGAGTTTTATTTTTTGTATATGTTGTTACGATAGGGGTCCAGCTTCTCTTTCACATGTGGTTGTCCAATTTTCCCAACACCGTTAATTGAAGAGACTATCCTTTCCCCTTTGCATATTCTTGGCTCCATGACCATGTATGTGTGGGTTTATTTCTGGGCCCTCTGTTCTGTTTTGTTGATCTGTAGGTCTATTTTTATGCCAGTACTGTACTGCTTTGATTACTATATATTTGTAATAAGGTTTGAAATCAGAGGGTATGCTGATTCTAGCTTTGTTCTTTCTCAAGATCACTTTGCCTGCTCAGGGTTTTTTGTGGTTCCACACAAATTTTAGGATTGTTCGTTCTATTTCTGTTGCTTTGCTTTTCTTTTTTTATTTCGGTTGCTCTTCATTTAGAATATTACCCTGCTCAGGCTACATGGCTCTGGTGATATGAAGGGGTACACACTGAGTCCCAGTGGAAAGCAGGGCAGGGATCCAAAAACGAAAGAAGAAGTCATTGCCCTGACTTTGGGCTCAGAATAAGAGAGCTGTAACCTCTTATCTTTGCACAGGCCTTCATATAATGTATTATATCATTTCCCTTTGTGGGGCTGTTACTGATTGCCTTCCTTTTTAATTGACAACATTTCTCATCAGTGATCTCCTGCCTTCTTGAGTGCCCATTTTTAGATTAATCATAATCAATGCAGAACACCCCCTGTCCTGTGTAATCCATGAACAACTCTCCTTCCTTTCTATGTTTTATTCATTCATGCATGCATTTATTCTTAATAAAATGAGTATCTGTGAATCTGATATCCAAACGAGACCTGGACCAGTAACAATAATTTATCTGTATCCACATAGCCTGGCCTTTCTCCCCCACATAGCCATTGTTTTGAATTTATGTTTATCATTCCTTTGCTTTTTCTGAAAATAGTGTGATCACATATATGGGATTTCCGAAACCATGTTTTCTATACTTTTTGGCACTTCATAAAACAAACAACAGACAAGAGTGGCATACTATATGCAGTCTTTTGAGCCTTGCTTTTTCCATTCACCAAGATTGCCCTATGTTGTGTGTAGCCATGGTGGGGTGTTGCTACATAGTATATTGTTGGGAAAGTGGTGGTAGGCCTCTGGGTTGTTTCCAGATTTTGTTTTCCTTTAGAAATAAGGTTGCTCTGAACAGTCTGGGATATATATTCAGGAGTGGAAGTGCCAGTTATTAGGTATGCAAAGATTTAGCTTCCGTAGATACTGCCAAATTGTTCTCATATGTGGATGGGCCGATTTATACTTCCCCCAACAGTTTATGAGAAATCCCATTCATCCACATTCTTTCCCATTGTCAGAAATGTTTGTCTTCAGTGCTTCGCATTCTCTTTTTATCCTTTCCTCTCACCCTGTTGTGTTTGGCAAGTACAGTGCAGCTCCATCAATGTGCCCAGCTGGATTAGTGCTGCCACAACAAGCCACTTTTTCTAAACTTGCATATAGGTTCAGTTTCTGGTTCCAACTGTGGCAGAGTCCAATAACGTATTAGACTAAATCTTCCACTGAGCAAATTATGTTTAAAAACAATTTGAAGGTACTAGAGAGCAACCAAAAAAGTACATAGAAATTGGAGGAGATTTAAGCCTTGAAAAAAGGAAACTACATTGGGGTCTCTGCTAACTGTCTCCTTAGATCTCTTATATGAGAAGTGGGAGAGGGTTTTGTAGGGTCACTGATGCCCAGAAATGAAGGCACGAACTGATGGACTTGAGACGTAATTAAGACGGGACTATTAGTTGCCAGAGGAACAAAAAATAAATAAATGGGACAAAAGAAAACATCAAAAGGTAGACTTAAACCCAAACATACTAACAAGTATATTAATTACAAAAATTAAATAATAATTAGCTAAATATGCTAGTAAAAAGGCACAAATGTTAGATTGGATAAAAAACCAAGATCCAACTATATGTTGTTTTCAAGAGATCCATTCTAACTATAAAGACAGAGGTAGATTAAAGTAAAAGAAAAGAAAGGTTATACATATAATAAGCGCAGAAAGCTGGTATGGCACTACAAGCCGCAGATGACATAGACTTCAAGACAAGGTATGACCAGAGATAAAGAGGGACATTTTATAATGGCACCACGGTCAGGTTATCAGGAGAAATACCAATTATAGATGGGTATGAGCCTAATAACAGAGTTCCAAAATACATGAAGCAAAAATTGACAGAAGCAGAGAGAGAAAGGCAAATGCACAGTTACTTAAAATACTTAAGGGGCGCTTGGGGGGCGCTGTCAGTTGGGTGTCCAGCTCTTGGTTTCGGCTCAGGTCATGATCTCGGGGTCCTGAGATTGGGCCTGCATTGGGCTCTATGCTGAATGAGGAATCTGCCTTTCCTCTCCCTCCGCCCCTTGTCCACATGACCTCCCCCTACCAGAATAAATAAATTAATCTTAAATAATACTTAGAAGTAAATTTAATAAAAGATGTATAAGACCTCTACGCTGGAAACTACAGAACATTGCTTAAAGAAACAAATATTTAAAGAGAGAACCCATATAATTCCAGAACAATATCCAGAACAATTTTGAAAAATTAAAAACAAAAAAAACACAAAAAACCTGGCAGACTCATACTACCTGATTTCAAGAATTTAAGCTACGTGATCAAGACTGTGAGGTATCAGCAAAAGGATAGATAGATTGGTAGAACTGAAGAGTGAAGAGTCTAGAAATACATATCCATATAGTTCATCCTTTATATATACATGTATATGTGCGTGTATAGTCAGTTGGTCTTTGACAGAGACACAAAGGCAATTCAGCGGGGAAAAAGAACATTTTGAACAGATGGGCTGAAAAAGCTGGATATCTATATGGCAAAAAAGAACCTCTACCTCACAAATACAAGAATTAATTTGAGATGGATCATAGACTTCAACATAAATGCTAAAACTATAAAGCTCCTAGAAGAAAACGTAGGAGAATATATATATATATTTTACATTGGAACCATCTAAGATTTCTTACAAGGGATGAAAAAAAAAAAAAGCATAAACCATACAAGAAAAAATGGGTAAATTATAGATTTCATCAGAATGAAAATTTTCTTTTCTTTGGTAGACATTGTTAAGAAAGTGAAAAAGCAAGCCACCAGGCAAGAGAAAATATTTTTAATACATACATTTAACAGAGAACTTGTGTCTAGATTACATAAAGCTCTTACTCCCTAAGAAACAACTCGTTTTTTTAAAATGTACAAAAGAAATGAATACACACTTCAAAAAAGATATATAAATTGGCAGTAAACACATGAAAATCACTCAACATCCTTTGCTGTCAAGAAGATGCATAGTAAATGCAGAAAGAGGTGACATTTCATACTTATTGGAGTGGCTGAAATTAGTAAGATTGACAATATCAAATGTTTGCTATGTGGAACAACTGGGATTCTCATAAATTGCTGGTGGAATGTGAGATGGTACAACCATTTTGGAAAACTACATGGCGTTTTCTTAATAAAGTTAAACAGGCATCTACTCAGTAATTCCATTCTGTGGTATTTACGCAAGAAAAATGAAAGCACATGTCTACGAAAAGACATAAATATGAATGTTAATTTGATGCTTTTTTCATACCCCAAACCGGAAACAACCCAAATACCCCTCAGTAGGAGAATAAATAAACATTACAGTATATTCATACAGTGATTGTTACAGGCGATAAAAAAGAATGTAAGAATGACTCAAGCATAGTTAACATGGAAATCTCAAAAAAAAGATGTGGAGCCAAACCAGACACAAAAGAATGCGTACTCTTTGTATTTATATGAAATTCAAGAATAAGCAAAACTAAACTCTCTTGCAGAAATCCAAATATTGGTTGCTGGGGAGTGGTAGAACCACAAAGGAGCTTCTTGGGGTGACAGAAATGTTCTCTGTTTTGACTTCACTCTTTCTAGATTTTCATTTAATTTTTTATAAAAGTACTTAAAAGCCACTCTGCGTTCAGAGGGTATAAAAAACTATAGCACTTTAGCCCTCGAAGTATTGTGAGCACCATTGTTGTTTCATGCTTTTTTTGTTGTTAAAAAATCATGCTGGAATACCTAGCATCTCAAACTGCCTTGGAAACTCTCACTTAAATAAGAGATTTATGTGCATAATTGGGTTCAGGTGAGGTAAAGAACTGCTATAACGACACCAGGAACATAACTTTATTTTTCTTAAGCCTCAGAAGATGATTTCAAAAAGGTTCATTTTTCTGGAACATATTTACAAGGTTATTGGAAGCACTTTTTAAAAAATAAACGTTTAAGAAAACATTCTGACCATGCTGGTACTAGTAGGTCTTTTGGGGGCAGATGATGCTGTATTTTGTTCTTTCTTAATATTTCTTTCAACCCAAATGTTCATGTGGTCTTGAATTTTTTATTCTATTGTAGCTGAAGTTTACGTTCAAGACCTACTTTCCTTACGGCTCTCCGTCTCTTGTTGTGGTGCTGCTGCAACACCCAAAAGGTATGTGAAAGTTGGTTCTGATCATATTAAAATAATTTCTAAGAAAGAACATGGACACATCATGACCCTTCACTACCAGTCCCTTATCTATAAAACAGGGGAGATGGACTTGGTCATCTCTAACATCCCTTCAACCTCTCAGGGTCTCACATTCTGTGGGATTTTGATATGAGAATTTTCTGGACTTCCCAGTTATCATCACTTACCAAAAGAAAGGAAAAAATCATCCTCTCATTAGGTTTTGATAGTCTGCTCCAGATAACATAGGCCTCTACTGGTGCTAGCCAGATCCACCTGAGTGCCAGGAACAGGCTAAGATTTGGCTGAGGAAGATGTTTGTATTTCATTCTTTCTACTCTGTGCCACTTGTTACAGAAGGAAAGATAAAATGATGAACAAAGCCTAGGAAATTTAGGGGAAATTTCTCCTGAGTCAAGGGAAGACTTTTGAAAGAATTCAGTTAAGTGTATAGATCATGGCCTTCTCTAATCTCATTTACCAGCCTTCCATTGGCCACATCCAGTTGGGAAAGTGTTGATTCCATCCTTAACCCAACTGGGGTGGACTTGTTAGCATGTGCAGGAACTTGTGTTTAGGCTCCATTTCAGGCATGGAGAATAAAGTCCTTCTCATGGAAGCCTGGCATCTGAGGGAAAGGCAGAGACTCTGCCAGAGAAGAAGGCATTTTTAACTGTGGAGGGAAAAAGAAGATAGAAAGATCTGGTAATACTCCTTTTTTATGTCAGTTTTCCTTGCATTTTTTCCTGAGACGTGAGTAAATTGATTTAATCAAGGAAATCAGATGATTCAAAGTTTCAGAGCAATTTACAAAATCCAGTTCTTGTTCCTTTTTCCAGAAGCTGTAGATTCTCACCCAGAGTGACCCATCTGAGCCCCTCCGCTCAGGTGCGAGTGGTAGAGGTGATAATGAGGCTAAAGGAACCTGTGGTCGACAGTGTTATGAAACTCATCCTGTGGGAACACAATGAGAAAACCTTGATAACGAGACAGAACTAAGTCAGCATTTCTCTTTCTAGGGGTACACTTTACAGCTTAGGTCAGATTAGAGAAGCCTGGGCTCAGCCTGTGTGAAAAGCTGAATGAGCTCCAGAAAAAATACGGAATTGTTAGTTTTTAAGTTGGGAAATCTATAAACAAAAGACTAAGGTGATACCTTGGGCATGATGTCAGCCATTTACCTTTTCCTTTGTGTGACTGTCCCAGACTTAGGTCCAAACATAAGTAAGTGAATTTTAGCAGTAGTTCCTGCTATTCTTTTTTTCAGCATATTACTTTTGGGGGGTAAAATGTTAAGTTCACAAATTGAAGTATTTTTTTTTAAGATTTTATTTATTCATTTGACAGGCAGAGATCACAAGTAGGCAGAGAGGCAGGCAGAGAGGGAGGAAGGGAAGTAGGCTCCCTGCTGAGCAGAGAGCCCGATGGGGGGCTCGATCCCAGGACCCTGGGATCATGACCTTAGCCGAAGTCAGAGGCTTTAACCTCTAAGCCACACAGGTGCCCCTAAAGTATTTTTTTAATACTTTATTTACTTACCTGAGACAAAGAAAGAGCACAAGGAGGGGCAGAGGGAGAAGCAGGCTCCTCATCGAGCAGGGAGCATGATGTGGGGCTCAATCCCTGGACCCCGGGATCATGACCTGAGCTGAGGGCAGACGCTTAACTGACTGAGCCACCCAGATGTCCCTGAAGTATTTTTTAATAGTAGAATTTTCTATTCATCAGAAATTGATTTTGTGCCCACTGTAAAGACCTGTGGGGTATAAAAGATCACTTATGAGCCCTGACTATCCAAGAGTTACAAGTAGAGGGGCACATGAAATGAGGGTCGAAATAATTAATACGAAGAAGAAAATGAAACGCCTTCAGAGGCTACCAGTGAAGTCTTACGGACATTCAAAGGAGGGAAAGATAACATATGATCCTGTATCCGTGACATTTGTGGAGTCGCTGGCAGTGCCTACCCCATCACTTACATTATCCTCTGATGTATTTAATTATAGAATCTGTCACCACATGGAAAAGTGGTAACTTTTTTAGATGTTTCGAACTGCAGACACATACAGGTTCAGATGTGTCTAAAATCATAGGATAATTGTCAAACCAGAAAAACTAACTCAAGAAAGGACATTTGTTTGTAGGATACCGTGTATTATTTTCCTGGCCTTTTGTTTCGTTTAAACCTGAAATCATATTCTGAATTTATCATAGTCATAGAAAAACAGTTGGGCAGCCTATCCTTAGTTCCTTGTTGACTTTAATCACCATCTCCATGTACTTTGAAATCATGAATTGTCAGTGATGGGGTGGGGGGTAAAGAAAAAAACCTGGGCTCTCTGCCCTACAACATTTCCAGTCCGAGGGCAGGCTGCTTGTGCGGTTTGTCGCTTTCCGTGTACCTGAGTTAAAGAGCCTGTGAAGTTCAGTTCTATGTAACATGAGGTTTTCCCAGGCCTAAGGGATGGATATCGGCTGGGAATAGCATGAGGCCAGTGGTGTGGGTCCCATGGACCAGGAGAAATAAGGCCTTTTTCCAAAGCTCTTCTGGTCTTAGCAGCAGATAGTCCTAATGGGTTTGACTTTTCTTCAGTTCCCTCTGGTGTGTCTCTCTGCCCACAGAGATCCCACAAGAACTGTGGCACCAGCCACTGAAACATATTTCCGAAATGCTCCGAGAAATAGTTGAAGACCAGACTCACAGGTAAGCAAATCCTGACGACTCCTAGGTCTGCATCGTAGTGTTCTCTCTTGATCCTGATCTTTACTTCACGGAGTAAGTAAAGTAAGTAAGTAGGAGGGCTGACAGGAGTTGGCATTACCGACCATCCCCGAAGAGGTAAGCACATTGCTGATTGAGGATGGAGGAAGCACATAGCCAGCTACACGTATCACTTTGAGCAGCTCAGAATCAACAGGTACATATGTAAATACCTTGTGTAGAAACTGTATTGAATTTTGAAATATACAAGCATAACAATGAGAAGAATAGACTGTGTAAGAAAGGCGGTGCCTACATGCTGCCCCGCCCCCAGCCACGCAGGAGAAGGGCAGTGCCCTCTGGGTCCCTTGGCTTCTCCTTTCCTCTTACTCTCAAGGGAAGAGAAATTCTTCTCTTGCACAGGATAAAATGCCCCCCTTTCCTCCTCTTTTTAATAAATGTGTGTCTAAAGTTAGAAAATCCATTCTAATATGAATTAATTTCTAACATGATACTAAGTACCCTCTCACATTATTTTCCTAAAAGCAATCACATTTGGGCTTTACTATGTTCTTTGTGGCATAATATCCTTCTGCTTCCTCTGACTTACACTTTTTGTAGAGTGTAAATATTTTATTTGTTGTCTCTACTAAGCTACTGAAACTTTATTTGTCTTTATTTGTTCCTTCTGCCACTATTCCCTCTTGAAATCCTCTATTATCTCCTCACTGAGCCACCACAGTTTGGTTGGTCCTCCTTATGTTCACAGTCACTGATGAAGGCTTTGTGCCAGTTACTCACCTACCCCTCCCCAACAATAAATGAGGCAAAAAGAACTAGCAGTCAAGCAGGGTTAGAGTTTTGGCCATAGTAATGACCTGTAACACCTGTCAGCCCCATGTGCATCCTTTCCCATGTGCATCCTTTTAGGTTGTCTCTGTTGCAGAGCCAGACCTAGCCCCCAAACCCTGGGGGACTCCTACCTAACCTAGATCTGCCTTAAGTAGGTCCCAGTCTCCACCTGCAGAGAGGAGTGGGTGAACAGGTTTAGATGCTTTCTTAGCTGGCCACTGGGACTGCCTCACATGCTCAGTTACTGGCAGAAAACAGCAAGGACCAGGCCCATCTGTGCAAGCCGCACTCTAAGCTCTCATCCAGGTGCAATGCCCACCTGTGAGCGGGAAGCGTGAGAGAGCCCTGGTGCTCACGTTATAGTGAGGTCTGTAGGGGAGAGGCCCTGTGGAGCCTATCCCTTGCTTTTGAGACATCATAACCCAGCCGACCACTGAGGTGGCCCACAGAGCACCACATCTCCCTCCTGTGGGACAAGGAAGATTAATACCCTCCTTTCTTTTGTCTCCACTGTTCCACAAGCTTGGTTTTATAACATTTAATCACTTGTTCTTAGAACAGATACAGCAGGCCCAGATCCAACCAAGGGAGGCGCAGAACTCTCCTGTTCCAGGAGTTTCCCTGCTTCAGAAGGAAAGTTCTGAACTACCCTGATCTCAGGCCAATCCTGCTCCATTTTCTCTAGGGGAGATATTAAGCTGCTGACACTGTCACTGTGCATAGTAATGAGTCATTTCCTTGAGCAAAGTCTACCCTTTCAACAACCAGTGCACCTCTCAGTTCCCAGCATGACAAAAGGAAAGCTTCACAAAAGCTTCTAACTTTTCAGCTCGGACATACATGTGATGACAGCAAAGAATACAGTATGCAGCCTATTCAAAATTCCTAATTGCCAAAATACTGACCAGAACCCTGTGTTTTGTCAGAAAGGAAATAGTGCATGTTTCTGTCTGCGTCCCTTCCCTGGTCTCCATCTGGACCCACAGGAGCCCCCTCATTTCTTGCTCTGGAGCTGCCTGGGTGGCCGCCTCATGGCTGGGGGCCCCACTTTCCACAGCAGCCCAGCTGTGCAGGTCAGCTAGAAAGCAGAGGAGGCCTGCAGGTTCTCATCTTGTAGCATTCCTGTTGGTCATGGTCCTGAATCTTTCTTTGTCAAAAGCCTGTACTCACTCATGGTCCTTGGATATAATTTAAATGTGTGAAGTCCTCAGGGCACCTGGTGTTTTGAAAGACCTGCCTTTGATGGCCCTGTGATGGGTTCAGCAAGGCATTGTGAGCTACTTTTCTGAGTCTAACTTGTATTCCTTGCAAGTTGTACTTCAGTGCATAAGAACAATTTAAGCCAATCATTCACAAACATTACAGTAGCTTTAAGAACCAAAAAGAGAAAGAAATCAAGTTGCTGGCTGCCATGTGTTTTGGTTCTGTTCCAGGTCCTACGGAGGCCCCTTTGAGTGCTGGTTTTTGTTCATTCACTTTGGAGGATGGGCTGATATCGCGGCTGAGCAGTTAGTGATGTCAGAAGCTGAACCCCCTGAGGCCTTGCTCTGGCTCTTGGCATTCAGCTACAGCCCACGTGATGGGAGTCTGCAGCGAGCACAGACCATGGTGGGTGGCAAGGCCCACTGCGTGCGGGGCTCTGGGTCCGTCTCGGGATCAGAAAGGATCCTGTAGGAAGGGGCCCTGTAGGGGGGGTTGTCTTCTACTAACCCCCAGGCACCTAAGCACTGAGTGTTCACTGTGTTCATTGTGGAAGGAAGTCGATATCCACCCAGATAGGTGTGTGCGTGCTGGGTGTGTGGTCGGAGACGTCTTCTTTCCTCACAGAGTTAACTAGAGATAGAACACTGCCACTCTGCTTTCTTCGGAGGCATCGAGTAGACGAGGCATAGCCCTTCTGTCCCCCACGTTTTATCTGTTCTTGCTTGGCCGCCACCTCTGCCCTCGTTTACAGATGCTCCTGGCCCAGGGGCCACGTCCTCTAGCATTTGCTTTGCAGAGTCTGACTGCTCTTCTGAGGAGCACAGTCCTCTCTCTAATCAGCAGCCCGGCCTATCTTGACTTACTGCTTTTTTGATCAGTCAACAGGTCCTCACATTACCAGCTTTGTTTAGAACTCTTATTAAAGTAATCTGATGTTAACCCCTTAGCTTCTGAAAAAGGTCTTGGGCATTCCATAAATAACAGAGCCACTAAGTGCTAGACTGACTGTCTGTGGCAAAGAGAGTTGTTGTTTTATGTGGAGTGTAATGATTACAGGAAGCCACGCTTTGATTAAAGGCATTGGCACCTCCCTTGCATACATTTATTTGCCAGTTTTTAAGACTTTAACTGCTAGCACTTTTTGCTAATTTCAATAATTAAAGAGAACAGGTTTCTTTATATTGAGAACAGTGCTCCTATTTGCTTGATGTTTTCCGTTGTTGGAAAAAAGCAGAGACTAATACAGATATGTCAGTATATTTTACTTGTTTAAAAGCTTGCATGGTAGAGGAAGGAAAGAGTTTTGGATTTTGGAAACTTGAAATTTGACGATAATTTATTTTGGATCAAAAATAGAACATTTTTTTTAAAGGATTTTATTTATTTGACAGAGAGAGAGAAATCACAAGTAGTCAGAGAGGCAGGCAGAGAGAGAGAGAGGGGAGGAAGCAGGCTCCCCCGGAGCAGAGAGCCAGATGTGGGGTTTGATCCCAGGACCCTGGGATCATGACCTGAGCCGAAGGCAGAGGCTTTAACCCACTGAGCCACCCAGGTGCCCCAAAATAGAACATTTTAAAGAAATTATCATAATCCACAAAATGTATTTGAGGGTTGCTGTATGATTAAAAAGAAAGCCTTCTATTTCCCTTTTAAAATATCAATTAAACTAATTAAGGGAACTCCTAATTCTAATTAAGGGAAATCCTTATTTTTAATTACAGTAGTAGTTAAAATGTATGTAGCAGTAAGGATTTGCAAAACCCTGTTATATATACTTTGATTGTTTATAAGCTAAGTTGGAAGGTTATGTGTTAAATTCTGTATTGATTATAAAAACTAACAGAGGTTCACTTTTGAACTATAGAGAAATAAATTGTCCCCCCAAAAAATGTAATTTCTAGAAAGTTCTGCACTGGCATGTCTTTCTAATACTTAACTTTGTCTTTTTTTCTTTTTTTTTTTTTAAATAAAACCTGTGCATAGTTCTTACTCCAGGATGCTTAGGCATACTGGATAAAAATAGATTAGCTCTGGGCACCTGGGTAGCTCAGTTGGGGAAGCGTCTGCCTTCAGCTCAGGTCATGATCTTGGGCTTCCTGCTCAGCAGGGAGTCTGCTTCTCCCTCTCCCTCTGCCTTCTCCCCTACAGATCATGCTCTCTCTTGCTTTCTCTCAAATAAATAAAATCTCTTAAAAAAATAGATTAATTTCTTCACTCAGGCTAGTTTAGGGCCAGCATACTGGCTTCCGTCTTAGCTACCCTGTTAGAGGTGTCTATTCATCTTGTGATTGAAGCCACACTTCATGTTTGTGATCCCAAAGCCTCTTTCTTCCTCCTTTGTGCCCAAGTGGAGGCGCTGGTGTGTGTGACATCCCGAGGAGCAAATGGGCCCAGTTTTCCTAGTTTAACTAGTAAGACATACCTCTCAGTCTCCTGGGTTTTTCAAGCTTTAATCCCTTTGATGGTCTTTTGGGTGACTTGAGAAACAAACTGTGAGCTGCCTTTGAACATGTGATTATTGGGAGATTTGAATGAGCCTGACAACATCTGTGCCTTTTCCTCAAAATGTGTCATTAAATCCAGTTAATTGCTCAGCCCTGATAGTAAACCGTGGCTAGAAGCACTGTCTCTCCGGCCGTCCTTGAGATTCAGTAATGAGGAAGCAAGAGCAACTGCCACACAAAGTCCCACCCTGCTCTCTGCAGACCATGTTCACTGCCAGCCGGTGTCTCTCTTCTCTTGCTGACTTTGAATTGGATCACAGTAAAAACAAAAAATGCCTGTGTTTTTGTATATCCCTAAGAATTAGGCCATTCTCTAACTTTGTCGTTCTACCTTGAGGAATTATCCTAGGGAAGTAATTAGAGAGCCATACAAAGATTTATGTGTAAGACATGAGCATTATTGTAATTGTAGATGTTACAAATGGCCTTAACTTTCAATAGTAAAGAACTGACTAAATAAATTGTGACATATTCTAACCATGAACTAGCATTCTGCCATGAAAAATCATGTTCTCAAAGACCATAGATACATGACGCGCTTCCAGTGCATTGTGAAAACTGTAGGAAAACATAGTGCTGTGTTCAGAAGGCATGGGAAGAAGATGAGAAGGATGCGAACCTGGTTTCCTCCATCTCCTCTGGAGAAAAGGGAGCAGGACCAGTCTGAGATTAAGTTAGATCAGAACTTTTATTTGGGTAGTGGGGTTATATGCTTTTTATTCTAATTCTACCGCGAGCATATGTAAATTTTCATAATGCAGGATAAAAAGTATTGCTTAGAAAAGAAAGCTTATGTCTTTTACCTAAAAACAAATTAAAAAGTATTTAAAGTTATGGACACGAAAGGCATTTAAAGGGAAAGATGGTCTGGAATGAAGACCAGTTTTAGGGAGTACTGGACAAAGGCAGAAAGTCAAGAAGATATTCTTCAGTCAAGAAGAAAATGGATATGAAGGCAGAGCTTCCTAAGCTCTGACATTTTTGTACACCATTCAGATGGTAGGAGGGTCTTGGGCTCCCATAGATGCCATCAGATGAGGGCAGGCTGGGCCCAGCTGACAGAAGCAGGTGGTGAGAGAGTAGCCCTCTCCTTCTGGAATGCAGCCATTCTCCGTGGAAGAGCCCCATGGTACAGTTTCTCACGGTCTTGGACTGTGGTCAGAATAGCTCACACAGCACTCCTACTGTACTGGAGTTTATGACAGACTTCATTGAATGAGGCCCTAACTTCCGGGGGGGGGGGGGGGGACGACACAAAATCCATAAAATTGGTCATGGGAATTCTCAGAATAGGCCCAAGTATTCTTCCGAAAGTGACGGAACATAGCTGTTCATGAGTGCCATGTGGCATTTTGGATCTATGGCTTTTCAGTTTTTTCTTTGTTTCCAAGTCACAACTTGATGTACCATTATAGCAAGCAGAAGTCTCAGCATGAAATAAGAATTTTTTATGCAAAAACAACCCACAGACCTACAACAATCACCATTATTATGTGCATTCCACAGACTTGTGACCTCTGCTTGGGCTTTAAACATGTATGAACAGACTGTCCTAGTGTCTAAAGCAAAACAAATGTGGGGTGTGTGTGTGTTTCCTTCCCTCAAAGATAGCAAAAGGCAAAAGGCAAACCTCATTCTTATAGGAACATTGGCTCAGTGGAGGTCCAGTTGCATGGGGCTTTAATTGATTTGTGGCTGTGATAGTGAGCGAGTCTTCAAGGAGCTTTTTGTTCTTTTCCCCACAATATAAAAATCTGACTGTATTCTGCTGAGGATTTTTCTCCATTTCCTTTCTTTAAAAAAAAAAAAAAAAAAAAAACTGGCATGGTGCCTTGGCTGCTTAGTGAGCAAGACGAAAGAAAAGTCAAGAAATTTCCATTACGCCCATTTGGGTTTGTGTGGAGCAATGTGTAAGCTCAGACATGAGTCGCCTCTGTTTGCCTTCCCTCGGGCACCAGTCCTCTCTTCTTTCTGGAGGCTTGCTTCAAAGTCCCAAGTAAATCCTAGAACCGTGCCTGTCTTGACTCTTCCTTAATCTCTCACCTTATACTTCCCAGGCAGAGGTAAAGGCAGTGCTCATCCGCCTCAAAAAGCTGCTTGGAAGTCCTAGTCTCTCAGCCGAGGATCTTCAGGCAGCAGCTGCAGAGAGCCGAGACAGAGACCCCAGACCACCTTTGTGTCAACAGCTCATCAGGCGCCTCCTCCTGAACTTCCTGCTCTGGATTCCTAGAGCCCATGTGATTGCCCGGGAAGTCCTCACCCTTGTAAGTCTCCCCTTCTGTAGCACGCTGTCTCACTCACATTCCAAGAAAGGGGTGGATTGTCTCTAGTGAAGAGGCCAAGGGTCTGGCCTTTGACAAGGGTGTGTACCAGGGTGCTTTCCAAACATGGATGGGCAGGACAGTTGGGACCCCAGAGCCTATCCCCTTGCAACACCTTCATGACATGGAAGAGAAAATGGAGGCTCAGAGAAAGAAGGGGACTTCTAGGTCACAGCTTGCTACCAGGGCCCATAGCCAAAGCTAGGTCTTATGTGTCCCCATGTACTTCTTCTTTTAGTTACATTGCATGACTCCATTCCCCTCATGAAGAGGAGTAATTCTTCAGTGAGGTGTGTTCACTGTAACAATCCAAAGAGTTTTGTTTGTTAATTTAAAAAAAATGTATATTTGCTATTTACAATGAATTCCTTCCTGAAACCCAGAAGATGTGAGGGATAAAGAATGGTCCAAGTCAGAAGTGAGTATCATTCATGGCATTGGATTAGGTAGTGACTTCTTGGATAATGTCACCAAAGGCACAGGCAATGACAACAAATAAGTCAATTGAACTTCATCACAATGAAAACCTTTTGTTCATCAAAAGATATTAGTAAGACAAACTCATGGAATGGGAAGAAAACATTTGGGAATCAAATATCTGAAAGGGTTTAGTATCCACAGTATATTGGAAATTCTTACAAATCAACAATAGCAAAAATCTAAATCCAAGGTGGGCAACAGATCAAAATTGACTTTTCTCCAAAGATAGACTGATGGCCATTAAACACATGAAAAAATGCCCAACATTATTTGCCATTAGGGAAGTGCAGATCAAAACCCACAAAACCCAAAATGATGCACACCCACCAGGATGGCTATTATAGACAAAACAAAGTGGAAAAGAACAAGTGTTGGTGAGGATGTAGAGAAATTGGAACTCTCAAAAAAAAAAAAAAAAAAAAGAAAGAAAGAAAGAAATTGTTAAGTCTCATATTTCCAGTTGGGAATATTAAAATTGTACAGCTACTGTGGAAGAGTTTGATGGTTCCTGAAAAAATTAACCAGAGTTACCATATGATCTGGCAATTCTATTTCTTTGTGAAAGAATTTGTAGAATTAAACAGAAACTTAGCCACCCCTGTTCATAATGGCATTACGCGCAACAGCCAAAGGTGCAAACAACCCAAGTGTCAATCAATAAATTTATTAATTTATTAATAAATTAATAAAGTGTGGTCGGTATATACAGTGGGATATTTTTAAGCCCTACAAATGAATGAAGTTCTGATACATGGTACCACATGGATGAACCTTGAGGACATTATGCTGAAATAACCAAGACACAAAAGGTTACATACTGTATAATTGATTTATATGAGGTACCTAAAATAGCAAATTTTTAGAGACAAAAAGTAGAATAGAGGTTACCAAGAGCTGGGCAGGGGAGAGGGATGGAGAGTTTGTTTGGGATAAAGGCAAAGTTTTAGAAATGGATAATAGTAATGGTTGTACAGTATTATGAATTTACTTCCTGCCAGTGAGTTCTCCATTTAAAAATGGTTAAAAGAGCAAGTTTAAAAAGCACCCACTTGCTGGCTCTTAGAATTTTTATTTGCTTTTGTTTCTATTTTTTATTAACTTGTAATATACATACAGAACATGAATAGCTTGATTAATGTTCATAAACCAAAAATAACTATGCAGCCAGCAACCAACTCAAGAAAGGAATGTTCCCAGCACCCAGACAGCCCCCTCTTGCTCCCTTCCCCAGGCAGGTTCTGTTTGAATGTGAATATGAGGGGAGTCCCAGTGATAAGTGGGACTGCCAAGAATCTCAGAAGCCAGCACTGGGGAGGTTCTCCTCAGTCCTAGTAGAACAGTCAGCATGGAGCAGGCAGGCTGCAGCAGCCAGCCTGTCAGTCCTGCCTCTCATGTTCAGACAGAAGTCCTCTCAGGAGCCTGGGCACTGCCAAGAGCAGAAAAGGATTCACCTGTTACGCATGCTGGGTGCCTTCTCCTCAGCACCCACCCCAGCACAAAATCTATTGTATACTTTTATATAGTGCATACCTCACTTAATTTCAAGTCTGTTTAGGGTGGATGAACTTCATAGCTGAAAGCTAAAAAATGTCCCGCGTGTCCATAGACCTCAGTACCAACTAACGTTTTCTCTCTGGCCAGGTATAAGTATAATAGTTGCTTTTCAGCCACTGCCTCAGCCAAGTGATCACGGTCAACGAGAATAGTGATAAGTCATTTTGATTATAGCTACCTTTAGGATAATGTGATGAAAATGGCACTTCTGTGGTCTTCCTCCCCAAAACCTGTAGCCCCAGTCTAATACTGAGAAAAGTAATTGACAAGTCCCAGTTGAGGGGCATTCAACAAAATACCTACCCAGTACTCCTCAAAACTGTCTAGACCATCAAAGAAAGGAAAGTGTGAGAAACTGTTGCAGCCAAGAGGAGCATAAGGAGACTTGAAAATTAAATATAATGTATCTTGGATGTGATCCTGGGACCAAAAAGGGACATCAGGGGAAAATTGAGGAGATCAAAATGAAGCTTGGCCTTTAGTTACTAAAAGTATATCTATATCGGTTTATTAATTGTGACAAATGTACTATAAAATTAAGATGTTAACAATGGGAAAACTGGTTGTGGAAGATACACGATCTCTCTGTATTATCTTTTCAGTAAACTATAAATCTAAAACTGGTCTAATATTAAAAGTTATTTCAAAAAGTCAGCCACAGGCATTTTTGAATCATGAAAGTGTTGGAGGTATTTTTGTCACCTGAAACTAATGAAATACCATGAGACAAATGAAAATGGAATCAACTTTCCAAAATTAATACAGCAAAAACAGTTGAAAGAGAAGTTCACAGCAATACAGGCTCCCCTCAAGAAACAGGAAACCCCAAATACACAACCTAACTTTTACCTTTATTTCTAAAGGAACTGCAAAGAGAAGAACAGATCCTAAAGTTAGTAGAAGTAAGGGACTAATGAAGATCAGAGCATATATAAATGAAAGAGGCACCACACACACACACACACACACACACTCGAACACATAAGAAAAGATCAATGAAACTAAAGTGTGGTTCTTTAAAAAGATAAAACTGAAAAACCTTCAGCCAGACTGATTAAGAAAAAGAGGGCTGAAATCAATAAAATCAGAAATGAAAATAATTACAGTTGACACCACAGAAATACAGAGGCTCATAAGAGATTACTACAAACAATTATAGAGCAACAAATTGGAAAACCTAGAAGAAACGGATAAATTCTGAGAAACAAGTAACCATCCAAGACTGAATACAAAGTAGAAAATCTGAGTAGACTCATTACAAGTAATGAAATTGTATCAATAATTTTAAAGCTAAATTATCACTCTTTGCAGATGATATGATACTATATGTGGAAAACCCAAAAGACTCCACTCCAAAACTGCTAGAACTTATACAGGAATTCAGTAAAGTGTCAGGATATAAAATCAATGCACAGAAATCAGTTGCATTTCTCTACACCAACAGCAAGACAGAAGAAAGAGAAATTAAGGAGTGAATCCCATTTACAATTGCACCCAAAACCATAAGATACCTAGGAATAAACCTAACCAAAGAGGCACAGAATCTATACTCAGAAAACTATAAAGTACTCATGAAAGAAATTGAGGAAGACACAAAGAAATGGAAAAATGTTCCATGCTCCTGGATTGGAAGAATAAATATTGTGAAAATGTCTATGCTACCTAAAGCAATCTACACATTTAATGCAATTCCTATCAAAGTACCATCCATCTTTTTCAAAGAAATGGAACAAATAATTCTAAAATTTATATGGAACCAGAAAAGACCTCGAATAGCCAAAGGGATATTGAAAAAGAAAGCCAAGGTTGGTGGCATCACAATTCCGGACTTCAAGCTCTATTACAAAGCTGTCATCATCAAGACAGCATGGTACTGGCACAAAAACAGACACATAGATCAATGGAACAGAATAGAGAGCCCAGAAATAGACCCTCAACTCTACAGTCAACTAATCTTCGACAAAGCAGGAAAGAATGTCCAATGGAAAAAAGACAGCCTCTTCAATAAATGGTGCTGGGAAAATTGGACAGCCACATGCAGAAAAATGAAATTGGACCATTTCCTTACACCGCACACAAAAATAGACTCAAAATGGATGAAGGACCTCAATGTGTGAAAGGAATCCATCAAAATCCAGCAACCTCTTCGACCTCAGCCGCAGCAACATCTTCCTAGGAACATCGCCAAAGGCAAGGGAAGCAAGGGCAAAAATGAACTATTGGGATTTCATCAAGATCAAAAGCTTTTGCACAGCAAAGGAAACAGTTAACAAAATCAAAAGACAAGTGACAGAATGGGAGAAGATATTTGCAAACGGCATATCAGATAAAGGACTAGTGTCCAGAATCTATAAAGAACTTAGCAAACTCAACACCCAAAGAACAAATAACCCAATCAAGAAATGGGCAGAGGACATGAACAGACATTTCTGCAAAGAAGACATCCAGATGGCCAACAGACACATGAAAAAGTGCTCCATATCACTCGGCATCAGGGAAATACAAATCAAAACCACAATGAGATATCACCTCACACCAGTCAGAATGGCTAAAATCAACAAGTCAGGAAATGACAGATGCTGGCGAGGATGCGGAGAAAGGGGAACCCTCCTCCACTGTTGGTGGGAATGCAAGCTGGTGCAGCCACTCTGGAAAACAGCATGGAGGTTCCTCAAAATGTTGAAAATAGAACTGCCCTATGACCCAGCAATTGCACTATTGGGTATTTACCCTAAAAGATACAAACGTAGTGATCCAAAGGGGCACGTGCACCCGAATGTTTACAGCAGCAATGTCCACAATAGCCAAACTATGGAAAGAACCTAGATGTCCATCAACAGATGAATGGATCAAGAAGATATGGTATATATACACAATGGAATACTATACAGCCATCAAAAGAAATGAAATCTTGCCATTTGCAACAACATGGATGGAACTAGAGCATATCATGCTTAGTGAAATAAGTCAAGCAGAGAAAGACAACTATCATATGATCTCCCTGATATGAGGAAGTGGTGATGCAACATGGGGGCTTAAGTGGGTAGGAGAAGAATCAATGAAACAAGATGGGATTGGGAGGGAGACAAACCATAAGTGACTCTTAATCTCACAAAACAAACTGAGGGTTGCTGGGGGGAGGGGGTTTGGGGGAAGGGGGTGGCATTATGGACATTGGGGAGGGTATGTGCTTTGGTGAGTGCTGTGAAGTGTGTAAACCTGGTGATTCACAGACCTGTACCCCTGGGGATAAAAATATATGTTTATAAAAAATAAAAAATTAAAAAAAATCATATGATCATTTCAACAGCTGCAGAAAAAGTATCTGACAAAGCTAATATCCATTTATGATAAAAACTCTCAAAGAGTGAATATAGAAGGAATGTACCTCAACATATTAGGGGCCATATATGACAAATCCACAGCTAACATTATCCTGAATGGTGAAAAAAGGATGCAAGCTTTTTTTCTAAGATAAGGAAAAAAGACAAGGATGCTACTCTCATCACTTTTATTCAACATATCACTGGAGGTCCTAGCCATAGCAATCAGGCAAGGTGGGAGAAAAAGGCATCTCTATTAGTAAGGAAGAAATAAAACTGTCACCATTTGCAGACTCCACCAAAAAACTATTAGAACTAATAAATAAATGCAGTAAAGTCAGAGGACACAAATTACCATACAGAAATGGGTTATGTTTCTATCATGAAGCATCAAAAGGTGAAATTTAGAAAACAGCCCCACTTATAATTGCATTGGAAAGAATAAAATATGTAAGAATAAATTTGCTTTTTAAAAAGATTTTATTTATTTGAGAGAGAAAGTATGCATATGAGAAGCGGGGAGGGGTAGAGGGAAAGGAGGAAGCAGACTCCTGCTGAGCAGGGAGCCCAATGCAGGATTTGATCCCAGGACCCTGGGATCATGACCTGAGCCAAAGCAGACGCTTAATGGACTGAGCCACCCAGGCACCCTATGGGAATAAATTTAACCAAAGAGATGAAAGACCTGTACTCTGAAAATTATAAAACACTGATGGAAGAAATTGAAGATGACACAAATAAGTGGAAAGATATTCTATGGTGATTGTTTGGAAGAATTAACATTCTTAAAATTATTACCCAAAGCAATCTGCAGATTCATTGCAATCCCTACTAAAATACCAATGGCATCTTTCACAGAATTAGAACAAAGAAACCTAAATTTTTTATGTTTGTGTATTTGTGGTTAAAAAAGATCTCAAATAGCCAAAACAGTCTTGAGAAAGAACAAAGGTGGAGGTGACATGTGCCCTGATTTCAAA
Source organism: Mustela lutreola (assembly GCF_030435805.1). Classification (NCBI taxonomy): domain Eukaryota; kingdom Metazoa; phylum Chordata; class Mammalia; order Carnivora; family Mustelidae; genus Mustela; species Mustela lutreola. The sequence continues at coordinate 71,413,532 of NC_081301.1, forward strand.
CTATACTACAGAGCTATCATAATCAAAACAGTATGGTATTGGCAAAAAATAGACACAGAGATTAATGGAATTGAGAATCCAGAAATAAATCCATACATATATGGTTAATCTACAGGAATGGAGACAAGAATATACAATGGAAAAAAGACAATAAATGGTGCTGGGAAAACGGTACCACTATCTTACACCGCATATAAAGTAAATTCAAAATGGATTAAAGACTTGAATATAAGACCTGAAATCATAAAACTCCTAGAAGAAAAAACATGGGCAGTAAGCTCTTCATCTTCAACATCAATATTTTTTTTGAAGTTGTCTCCTCAGGCAAGGGCAACAAAAGCTAAAATAAAATAAATGGTACTACCTCAAACTAAAAAGCTTTTGCACAGTGGGGGAAACCATCAACAAAATGAAACATAGCCTACTAAATGGGAGGACATTTTTGAAAATCATACATCTGATCAGGGGTTAATATCTAAATATAAAAAGAACTTACACACCATAAGGGGGGAAACCTGATTAAAAAATGAACGGAGGACTTAGACATTTTTTCCAAAGAAATGTGGATGGCCAAGAGATGTTTGAAAAGATGCTCATCATCACTAGCCATTAGGGAACCACAAATCAAAACCACAATGAGATATCACCTCACACCTGTCAGATGGGCTATTATCAAAAAGACACAAGGTGTGTTGACAGGACTGTGGAGAAAAGAGAACCTTATACACTACAGCAGGATTGTAAATTGGTGCAGCCACTATACAAAACAATGTGGAAGTCCCTTAAAAAGTTAAAAATGCAACTACTATATAATCCAGCAAATCTACTTCTGGGTATTTATCTGAAGAAAATGAAAACATGAATTCAGAAAGATAATATGCAGCCCTGTGTTCAATGTAGCATTATTTTTAATAGCTAAGATATGGAAGCAACGTAAGGATAAAAAGGATGTGGTATGTATTTGGAATATTACTCAGCCATAAAGAATTTTAAAAAAATGAAATCTTGCCATTTGCAACATAGATAGACCTTGAGGGTATTGTGCTAAGTAAAATAAAGAGAAGATTTTTTTAAAAATAATAAGTAAAGAAGAAATATAAACACCATATGATTTCACTTATATGTGGAATCTAAAAAACAAAATGGGGGCACCTGGTTGGCTCAGCTGGCAGAGCATGCAACTGTTGATCTTGGGGTCATGAGTTTAAGCCCCGCATAGAGCTTACTTAAAGTAGGTAGATAGATAAAATTAAAATGTCCTTGACTATTTAAAAAAATAAAATTAAAACTTAAATACAACGGGCGCCTGGGTGGCTCAGTGGGTTAAGCCGCTGCCTTCAGCTCGGGTCGTGATCTCGGGGTCCTGGGATCAAGCCCCGCATCGGGCTCTTTGCTCAGCGGGGAGCCTGCTTCCTCCTCTCTCTCTGCCTGCCTCTCTGCCTGCTTGTGATCTCTCTCTGTCAAATAAATAAATAAAATCTTTAAAAAAAAAAAAACTTAAAAATAAAACAAATGAAAAAGCAAAATAAAATGGAAACAGACTCATAGATATGGTAAACAAATTGATAGTTACCAGAGTGGTGGTTGTTGGGGGGGGGGGGGTAGGGGAGGTGAAACAGGTGAAGGCAGTTAAGAGGAAAAAGCTTCCAGTTATAAAATAATTAAGTTGTAAATTCTGGTCCAAGATGGCTATTTAGGAAGATGGTGAACTCACCTATTTCCATGGACACACCAAATCTATACCTATTTATAGAACAATTCCTTCTGAAGAACTGAGGGCTGACTGAACATCTTCTGCACAGCAGAAGATAGACCACATAGAGAATGGCAAGAAAGATGGAGACACAGTAACGAAGGGAAACCCTCTGCCCCCTGCCCCCACCCCACACACACTGGAACTACATTGGAGAGGGATAGTACTGAGGGACAATGAGTAGATTTGTCTGCCCTGGGGCACAGAAAAAAAAAAAGCCATAGTTTAAAAAGCCAACTAAAATATAAAGGAATCAATCCTAGAGCCCTGCTAAATAGTAAAGGAGCTGCTGGAATTCTCTGGGTCAGAGGGACTGCTGAGCACCATGATTTATGTTCTCCTTTCACCTTCATAGTACAGACATGAGGCAGGTCTGGGCACCAAAGCCAGCAAACCCCATGCCTCTAGCCCACACAGCCCCAGACACCTTGGGAAACATAAAAATGTGATTTAAAAGAGCAACTAAAATATAAAGGATCCATCCCTAGAACCTTGACAGTCACTGGGCAGGGGAGGACTCTCTCCGGATCAAAGGCCTTGGCAAGCACCATGGTTTACATTCCCCCCTACCTTGATAGCATGGATGGGAGCAGGGTTCAGGTGCCCAGTCAGCCTATCACCTCTGTGAGCCTGGGCCTATATAGCCCAAGCCTTGGTCAGCATTCACTCTAGTTCCAGCCATCTCATCAAAGTGACAAAAATGCAGTCTAGCACCACTTCGGCTCCACGTGACTTGCTGAGATATCCTCAGTGCAGAGCACCCTGGGCCCACCCAGCCCTTCCCCACCTTGGCCTCTGCTGTCCCGTCATAGGCCCCTTGCACAGAGCATCCTGGGACCCCCTGCCTGCACCAGACACAGACTCAGACATCCAGTCAGAGTCACCAGGCGCAGACATTCTACATGGAAAATGACCATTCTTTCAAGTTTAGGAGAAGTAACTGTACCACTGAATATATAGAAACAAACACAGAAAGTCAGGAAAAATGAAGACACAGAGGAATATGCTCCAAACAGAAGAACAAGCACAAAACCTCAGGGAAAAAAACTGAATGAAATGGAGATAACCAGTCTACCTGCTAAAGAGTTCAAAGTAATGATCCATAACGATACTCCTCAGAATGAGGAGTAGCTGAACTTACTGAGAACTTTAACAAAGAGATAGAATATAAAAAAGAATCGATCAAGAGTTGAAGAATAGGGACGCCTGGGTGGCTCAGTTGGTTGAGCAGCTGCCTTCGGCTCGGGCCGTGATCCCGGTGTCCTGGGATCGAGTCCCACATCGGGCTCCTTGCTCCGCGGAGAGCCCGCTTCTTCCTCTGACTCTGCCTTCCACTCTGCCTGTGCTCGCTCTCGCTCTCTCTCTGACAAATAAATAAATAAAATCTTAAAAAAAAAAAAAAAGAGTTGAAGAATACAATAACTGAAATGAAAAGTACATGATAGGGAATCAACAGTAGATTAAAGGATGCAGAAGAATGGATCAATGATCTGAAAGGGTAATGGAAAAACATCCAAGCTGAGCAGAGAAAAGAGTTTTTAAAAATGAGGTTAAGGGGAGGGGTGTCTTGGACAACATTAAGTGAACAAACATTTGCTTTGTAGGAGTCCCAGAGGAGAAAAGAGAAAGGGTCGGAAAACTTACCTGAAGAAATAATAGCTGAAAATTACACTAGTCTGGGGAAAGAAATAGACATCCAGGTTCAAGAAGCACAGAGAGTTTCAAACAAGATGAACTTAGTACACCATGATGTGTAATAAGTAACATGTCAGAGATTAAAGATAAAGAGAAAATTTTAAAAGCAGAAAGAGAGAAGCAATTAATAACAAATGAGGGACCTAAAGGAATGAACAGGAAAAAAAAAAAAAATACAAGCAAGAATACTCTCTTGGCAAGATTATCATCCAAAATTGAAAGGTAGTTTTCCAGATAAACAAAATTCAAAGGAGTTCATCTTAATGAAATCAGTTTTACAAAAAATGTTAAATGGAATTCTCTTAGTGGAAAAGACCATAATTGGAAGTAAAAAAAATTATAAAAACGAAAAAAATTTCATGAGTAAAAGGAAACACATATAGATAGTAAAACAATCACTTACCAAGCTAGTATGAAGGTTAAGTGACAAAAGTAGCAAAAAGTAGTATATGTAACACTGGGTGGGAAGGTAAAAATGAAGTTCTTTTGGAATTTGTCCAAACTTAAGTGACTATCAACTTAATATAGACGGCTATATAATTAGGATGTTACATATGAACCGCATGGTGGTCACTAACCAAAAACTTTTAATAGATACCAAAAAATAAAGAGAAAAAAAGCCAAGCATAACACTAAAGAAAGCCATCAATCATAAGGAAAAAGAACAGGAGACAAAGGAGAAGAACTCCAGGTACCTGGGTGGTTCAGTCGGTTGGGCGTCTGCCTTTGGCTCAGGTCATGATCTCAGGGTTCTTGGGATTGAGTCCTGCACTGGGCTCCCTGCTTGGCAGGGAGTCTGCTTCTTCCTCTCTCTGCTCATCCTCTGTCTCTCTCAAATAAATAAAATCTTTGAAAAAAGAGAGAACTACAAAAACAACCAGAAAACAATGAACAAAATGGCAATAAATACATATGTATTTATGTATATATACATATGTGTGTGTATGTACTGTCCATATATATATGTATATATTGCCTACAAGACATTCTGCTTCAGACCTAAAGAGACATACGACTGAAAGTGAATGGATGGAAAAAGATACTCCATGTAAATGGAGACAAAAAAGAGAGAAAAAGGCAGAGTAGCAATACTTATATCAGAGAAGACAGACTTCAAAACAAAGTCTGTAACAAAAGACAAGAGCATTATGTAATGAGAAGGCATTGATCTACCAAGAGGATATAACAACTATAAATATCTATGCACCCAACATCGAAGCATTTAAATACGTAAAGCAAAAAGAACAGATGTTCAAGGGGGAAATGGCCAGTAACACAATAACAGTATGAGATTTTCACACCCCACCTGTAGCATTGACTAGATCATCCAGGCAGGAAATCAATAAGGAAACAGTGTCTTTGAGCAGCCCCAGAACGTTACACCCCAGAACACCAGAATGCACATTCTTTTCAGATGTACACAGAACATTCTCCGGGATAGACCACATGTTAGGCCATGAAACAGATCTCAATAAATTTAAAAAGATTGAAATCACACATGTATCTTTCTGAAACACTATGGTATGAAACTATAACTTAATCACAAGAAAAAAAGAAAAAAGAAAAAACAAACACATGGAGGCTAAACAACATGGTACTAAAGAACTAGTGGGTCAAAAAAAAAAGAACCAGTGGGTCAATGAAGAAATCAAAGAGGCTATCAGAAAGACACATAGAGACAAAATGAAAACAATGGTTCAAAATCTTTGGGATGCAGTGAAAGCAGTTCTAAGAGGGAAGTTTATAGCAATACAGGCCTACCATAAGAAACAAGAAAAATCTCAAACAATCTAACCTTACACCTAAAGGAAGTGGAGAAAATGAACAAAGCCCAAAGTTAGTATAAGGAAGGAAATATTAAAGTTCAGAGCAGAAATAAATGAAACTGATACCAAAAAAAAAAAAAAAAGAAGAAGAAGAAGAAAAGAAAGAAAAAAGAAAACCAAAAGGATCAGTGAAAATAAGAGCTAGTTCTTTGAAAAGTTAGATGAAATTGATAAACCTTTAAGCAGAAAAAAAGTGAGAAGACCCAAATAAAATCAGAAATGAAAGAGGAGAAATAACCAAAACCACAGAAATAAAAAGGATTATGAGACTATTATGAAAAATTACATGAGATCAAATTGGACAACCCAGAAAAAATGGATAAATTCCTAGAAACATACAGTCTTCCTAAAATGAATCAGGAAGAAATAGAAAATCTGAACAATTACTAGTAATGAAATTGAATCAGTTATCAAAAATTCCCAAAAAACAAAAGTCTACAACCAGACAGATTCAGTGGTGAATTCTTCCAAACATTTAAAGAAAAGTTAGTACCTGTTTTCCTCAAACCATTCCAAAAACGTAGAAGAAGAAGGAGGAAAGCTTCCAAATATATTCTGTGATGCCAGCATATTACCCTCATTCCAAAACCAAAAGCACTGCAAAATATAAGACAAAACAAAAAAATAACAGGCTACTATTCCTAATGAACATAGATTCAAAATGCTTAACAAAATATTAGCAAACTAAATTCAACAATACATTTAAAGTATGATTTGCTATGACCAAATGGGATTTATTCTGGGGTTGATAGTTCAGTATTTGCAAATCAATCTTAATGACACATCACATTGACAAAGGATAATAATTATATGATCATATTAATATTTGCAGAAAAAGCATCTGACAAAATTAAACACCCCTTTATGATAAAAACTCTCAACAGTTAAGTGTAAATGGAAGGTATCTCAGTAAAGACTGTATATGACAGACCCACAGCTAACATCATACTCAATGGAGAAAAACTGAGAGATTTCCTCTAAGATTGGGAGCAAAACAAGGACATCTACTCTTGCCACTTTTATTCAACACAGTACTGGAAGCCCTGTCCACAGACAAGAAAAAAAAAAAAAAGATAAAAGGCATCCACACTGGTAAGAAGAATTAAACTCTCAGTATTTGCACATGACATGATGCTACACACAGAAAACCATAGACTCCACCAGAAAACCTATTAGAATAAATGAATTCAGTAAAGTTGCTGGATACAAAATTAATATTGCTTTCTGTACACTAAGAAGAAAGTAGCAGAAAGAAATTAGGAAGACAATTCCATTTACAGTAGCTCCAAAAAATCAAATACCTAGGAATAAACTAACCAAGGAGGGGACAGACTATACTCTGAAAACTACAAAACATTGATGAAAGAAATTGAATATGACACAAAAGGAAGATACACCATGTTCATTAGGAGAATTAATATCCATGTTATCCAAAGCAATCTCTAGATTCAGTGCTATCCCTATCAAAATATACCAATAGTATTTTTCATAGAACTACAACAAATAAACTGAAAGTTTGTATGGAATCGCAAAAGACCCTTGAGTAGCCAGAGCAATCCTAAGAAAGAATAAAGCTGGAGGTATTAGAGTCCCAGATTTCAAGATATACTACAAATCTATAATAATGAAAACATTATGGTATTGGCACAAAAGCAGACACACAGATGAATGGAACAGAATAGAGGGCCCAGAAGTAAATCCATGCTTATATGGCTAATTTATGACAGTGAAGGCAAGAATCTACAATGGGGAAAAGACAGTCTCTTCAATAAATGGTGCTGGGAAAAACTGAACAGCTACATGCCAAAGAATGAAACTGCACCACTGTGTCACACCGTATAAACCCAAAATAAACTCAAAATGGATCAAATAAACTCAAAATGGATCAAAGACCTAAATGTGAGACCTGAAACCATAAAAATCCTACAAGAAAACGTAGGAAGTAATCCCTTTGACATTGACCTTAGCAACATTTTCCTAGATGTGTCTCCTCAGACAAGGGAAACAAAAGCAAAAATAAACTATTGGAATCACACCAAAATAAAAAGCTTTCATAGCAAAAGAAACCATCAACAAAATGAAAAAATAATCTACTGAATAGAGGATATTTGCAAATAGCATCTGATAAAGGGTTAATATCCAAAATATATAAAGAACTTACACAACTCTACACCAAGGGGCACCTGGGTGGCTCAGTTGTTAAGGGTCTGCCTTTGGCTTGGGTCATGATCCCAGGGTCTTGGGATCAAGCCCTGCATCTGGCTCCCTGCTCAGCAGGAAGCTTGCTTCTCCCTCTCACAGTAGCCCTGCTTGTGTTTCCTCTCTTTCAGTATGTCTCTATTTCTGTCAAATAAATAAATCTCTTTTTAAAAAACACAATTCTACACCAAAAGTACAAATATAATTCATTTAAAATAGGTAGAAGGTAGGGGGGGAGGAGTCAAGATGGCAGAGAAGTAGCAGGCTGAGACTACTTCAGCTAGCAGGAGATCAGCTAGATAGCTTATCTAAAGATTGCAAACACCTAAAATAGGTAGAAGGTAGAAGAAGAAGAATAGGTAGAAGACCTGAATAGACATTTTTCCAAAGAAGATATACAGATGGCCAACAGACATGAAGAAAAGATGTTCAGTATCACTGATCATCAGGGAAATGCAAATCCATATCACAATGAGGTATCACCTCACACCTGTCTGAATGGCTAGAATCAAAAACAAGAAAAACAAGTGTTGGCAAGGATGTGGAAGAAGGAACTCCCGTGTTGGAGGGAATGTAAATTGGTGCAAGTACTGTGGAAAATAGTATGAAGGGTCCTCAAAAAATTTTTAAATAGAATTACTATACATTCCAGTAATTCCACTACTGGGTATTTACCTAAAGAAAATGGAAACACTAATTTGAAAAGATATATGCTTCCTTGTTTATTGCAGCTTCATTTACGATAGCCGAGATATGGAAGAAACCTAAGTGTCCATCAATAGATGAATGAATAAAGGAGAGGTGGTATATGTACGTAATGGAATATTATGCAGCTGTAGAAAAGAATGAGATCTTGCCATTTGCAGACAACATGGATGGACTAAGAGGGTATATGCTAAGTGAAAGAAGTCATGCAGAGGAAAACAAGTATACAACTTTGCTTACATATGGAATCTAAAAAACAAAACAAATGAACAAAAATAAGTCCATGAGGACATAAGGTATAACATGTGGAATATAGCCAGTATTATTGTAATAACTTTGTATGACAACCTGATAACTAGACATCACAGGGATCATTTCATAACATATAAAAATATCAAATCACTACGATATAAGCCTGAAACTAATAAGATATTGCAATTATTTCTCAACATGATAAGTCAACAGCAGGCACTTGTGAATCATGAAAACACTGGTGGAACTTTGGTTACCTGATCTCTGACCTCCAGACCATGCCCTCCTGTGGATGGAGCTGCTGCCCAGAGGGTGCTTTCTCAAGCCTGGCAGCTGGGACTCAAGCTCTTCCTCCTGGAGCCTGTGCTCTCCTTCTCCTCAGGGAGTTCCTGTTCTGCTTCTATCCTGTTACCTTGGGAATGGAGAAGCAGGCCCATGTTGGGGTTTGCCCTGCTTCACAAACCATGGAGATGATGGCAGGCCTGTAAAAAGAAGAAAGTGGCCCAGAGAATACCCATCCGTTTACCCCAATCACATATCCACCCATTCTGGGGAAACAGTCCATATTCAGATTGGATCATCCGTAAGTCACCCCGTAGAGAAGATGCTGTGAATAAGGAGATAGAGTATTATCACAAATTTATGTTTACTGCCTCTCCTTGGCAGCCCATTCCTACAAAACAGTCCAGTCCTAGACATACATTAATGCTGCTGACCTACACCAGAGGCTGAGTGAAGTTGGAAAACTCCAGTGAGTCTTCATAAAATATCATAACTCTGCTCGGCTGCAAAAAAAATTCATTGAAGGGAAAACACAGTAGTTCTCTTTACACATTGGCTTTTTAGTAGGTGCTAGCCGTCTGGGCACCTGGGAGCCCATCCATCATGATCTAGAGAACCTCTTGGACACTGTCCTTGTGGGTGTTTTGAAACTATTTTTAGTAACATACCAGACTTCCTAACTGGAAGGCTTCCTGCAGTGGCTCTTAACAGGTTGAAGGCATCCTGGCTGATGCAGCTACCGAAGGACAGATGGAAGGAGTCCTCTGCACGGTGCCAGCCTCTCACGGTTTCTCCTCATCCCCCATCGCATCACTTCCTCTCTCTGAAAGCACCCTGGAAGGAGTCCTGGGCTAGGTCTGCTTGGCCTGGGAGCAGGTAGTGGCAAATGGTCGAGGTGTTGGCTGTGGTGAAATGGCCTTTCTCTTCCAGGAGCCCTCAGGATCCCATCCGTGACCCAGCTTTGATGTGAACTCAGGCCCGAGCAGAACAGCTCCTGAGCTCCTGGTCTTACCCTTCTTATCCCTGCATCAGCTCTGGGGAGCTGTGCACACTCTAGGCTGTGCAAAGCAGGGGCTGTGTGTCTGAGCCCTGTCTAAAAGCTGTGGCCTCCCACACCCCAGCCTCCTCCCTACACACTACTCTCCTGGGCTCCTGCATAGGCCCCAGTAATCCGCTTCTTCCCACCTTGGGCTTCTGAGAATTTCCACTGAACTTCTTCCGTGGAAGCCCTGCCCCATCATGCCTGGTGTTCTGCTCCCCTGGCTACTAGGTTTCTTGCCCTGCTCACTTCCTCTGTGCCCCTTTGACGAGGACGAGGCAGAAGCAGCTCAGGTGGTGTTGGGATTCCTCCTGCCCTTGAGGCTCACTCTCTCCTGCCTCCCATCCTGTCCTGAGTTCATGTTTCTCTCTCCTTCTGCTGCCATCTTTGTTGCTGGACCACAGAAGTTCCAGGTAAAAGTTAGCTCACATCTGAAGTAGAGAGTTCAGATCTATAGTTGTTGAACTCAAATGAATTTCATCTCTAGACAGATGCACGTCAGCCCACAGTGCAGGTTGCCTGCCTGGGCTGCAGGGAGGCGGGCATGCAGAACTAGAGACCATACCTGGCTCGTGAAGATGACACAAGGTTGGGGACAAAAGGTCAGGGCAGGTGGCCTCCACAGTCAGCTGTTATGGCTACAGCCCAGGGGAGCCCCTGGGGTCACTGGCACTCTCCCCACACTTAGGGCCTAGGAAGTAGGTTGACTCTTTTAAAGTGTTCCAGGGAGGCTCATGCGGTTTCTCCGCAAAGACAGACTGTATCTGATAGAGGTCATCCACAGCATCTGTGATTCTGAGTGAAAACCATGCGAGACTGTGCACTCTGAGAAACAAAGTGAGGGTTTGAGGGGTAGGGGGAGGGGTGAGCGTTGTGGTGGGTGTTAAGGAGGCACAGACCGCCTGGAGCACTGGGTGTGGTATGTGAACAATGAATCTTGGAACACTGCATCAAAAACTAATGATGTATGGTGACTAAAATAACACAGTAAAAACAACAACAACAAAAAAAAACCCACACAGTGGTTAATATGGACACCAAGAGTCACAGTGAAGCCCCCCTTGGCCAGTGGCCTGCCCCCTACACCCTGGCAGAGCCCCTGTCAACTGGAGTTGAAGAGTCATGCTGTCACGCTGTGCCCCCAGCATCCTCTGCTGCCAGAGTGACTGCCTCGGTGCCTGGTCCACAACAGCAGCGGCCCTGGGCTGAAGGGGTTCGGGGTGGTGGGATTGTCCGAGTGCCCCAGGGCAGGCGGTCACCCTATCAGAGGCCCCGTGTGGACATGGGTGGGAAGCTGACCTTCAGCTGCCATTTGACTGAAGGGTCTGTATAAAGTGTCCCATACAAAGTGAGTATATAGATCAGTTCCAGAATCAGGGCTTCTTCATGTGCTTGTGTCTAAAAAAAAAAAAAAATCACAGGAAATTATTCACACAATTCAGTTGTGAGATTCTCACCCTTCCCTTTTTGCTGAGCTGAAATTCTTAGGAAAATACTTAGGCACCAACAACTAAGAATGCCTTGAGGCTATATTTAGCAGAGCTAACAATTCCTGCATTTCCTGCTTCCCTTGAGAATCAGGTGTTAAAACCTTAGATGGCTATTAAAAAACAAGTGGGCCCAGGTTGCTAGCCCAAGAATGCCATTTATAACGTGTTCGCTGTTCGTGTGGAAACAGGTGGCATTTTCCTTCCAGCGGTTTCCAGCTCTCGTGTTAGTGTGAGCTGTGTGCGGGCGGTCACTCGCCGTCACTCCCCACGGCGGGTAGCTCTCATGTTAGTGTGAGCTGTGTGCGGGTGTTCACTCGCCTTCACTCCCCACGGCGGGTAGCTCTCGTGTTAGTGTGAGCTGTGTGCGGGCGGTCACTCGCCGTCACTCCCCACGGCGGACAGCTCTCGTGTTAGTGTGAGCTGTGTGCGGGCGGCCACTCGCCTTCACTCCCCACGGCGGGTAGCTCTCGTGTTAGTGTGAGCTGTGTGCGGGCGGTCACTCGCCGTCACTCCCCACGGCGGACAGCTCTTGTGTTAGTGTGAGCTGTGTGCGGGCGGCCACTCGCCTTCACTCCCCACGGCGGGTAGCTCTCGTGTTAGTGTGAGCTGTGTGCGGGCGGTCACTCGCCGTCACTCCCCACGGCAGGTAACACCGCGGCTTGTGACGGCATTCCGGGAGATGCGGTGCCTTTCTGTAGCCCTTGTGAGGCTCAGTCTTGCCGTCCGAAGAGGGTGGTCCCAGGAAATGACACTGCCCACTGGATGGCCACCCTCTGAGAACAGACTTGCTCCCTAATCACCTTGCAAACAAAACAAGAGCCCTTCGAAGCTAAAAGGAATGCAGCTGCTTTTCGGGGAAGGATGGGTATGGTTGATTCACTGGACTAAGAGGTGAATCTGCCTGGTTAGTGTGTTAGTTTTCTTTCTCCTCTGTCCTCATTGCAGCTGGCTCCGACTGATGAGTTAACCCACGAGATGACTGGCTTTCTTGACCAGACCTTGTACAGATGGGATCATCTCCGCATGGAAGCCACAAGGCCGAGAAAGCTGGCCAGAGAACTCCTCTCAGAGCTGTGCCCAGCTGGCACTGCCGTGTAGGCACCGGGCTCCCTGCGGCCTCGTGAGGTAAGGAGACTGTCTCTTCATGGAATGAGTAGTGAGAATGAGCCCTAGACAGCTTGGCATGATCTGCTGGTCCATATTTTATGAAGTGAGAAGACAGGTCCTTTAGCCCAAACTCAGTCCAGTTTATTGTTCATGACTGGACTGTGCCTTGAGCATTCCCTGCCTGTTCAGCCCAGCTGTCAGAGAATCCCTAAAGAAAAGGCTTGCATCGGAGAACAGATTTTTACTTCTGTTTTCCCTCATATCAAACCAAGATATGCAACTGTGACTTGAGTGGTTCAAAGTTTTTGGACCAAGAAATGCATGAACCACCGATCAGTTTAGAAAGTAACTTCGTGCTTTTGCACAGGTCTCTTCTTCAGAAATCATGTTACTGTTATTGGTGTTTCTTTTGACCTGCAGGGATTTGAGATAAAGCCACACTGTCTTGCTTCCCTGAGAAATTCTTCATCGAGGAGCCTCTCGGGGACCTTAGAAGGGAAAACAGAGTCCACTTGAGACTGATAGCAAAGTCGTAGCGAACGGGACCACTGTTCATTGGTGGGCACGCAAGCCAGCGCTGCTGTGGAGGACAGTACTTTTCAACGGGGTAAAGCCGGTTCCAGTGCTACCTCTCTTTGCTTTCTGTTCGCTAAATGCTGCCACCAAAGGAGCTCGTATGACCTCAAGAACGGTTGACGGGAGAGTATAGGACATGTTTTGGAAACATTAAAAGCAATTATGTATCTCAGTTGTTTAGTTAACCAAAGTGGGAATTCAAAAAAAAAATTTTTTTTAAGATTTTATTTGAGAAAGAGATCATGAGTCGGGGGGGCAGGAACAGAGAGCGAGAGGGAGAAGCAGACTCCCTGTTGAGCAGGGAGCCTGATGAGGTGCCTTATCCCAGGAACCTACGATCATGACCTAAATCAGATGCTTAACCAACTGAGCCACCCAGTGCCCTGGGAATTAGAAATTTCTGATAAAGAATTGGTAACCCCAATATTACTTCACATTAATTAAAAAATGTTTCCCCTTTCAGGTTTTTTCTTGATATGCATTGATTATGTGCTTTTCTGTGTGCATTCTGGTCATTGAGTCAGTCAGAACTTTATGTCCACCTTCATTTATGTGTTAGTAATCTCTGAATCACCCTTAGTCTGGACTCCTGTTTGAGGCAGGAGTAACATTTTTTGGATTAGAGGTTGTGGTTTTAGGGGTATTACTGTTTTGGTATATGGATCCATCTAAAGTTCTGGAAAATTCAAGAATTTTTGACCTGAGCCTGCCTTTTGAGAAATGTTGCAATTAAAGCAGTGTTCTGGTAAAATAGATGTAACTACCACCATTATTACTTTCATATAAAAAGGTTTCATCAACATGTGCAGTAGTTGAAAAATGAGTTATAGGCTTCATTTGGAGTTGAGGACATCTGTGTTATTTGTCATGGAAGCTGTGAGCAACCTCTGTGGGCATGAAGAAGGGGACCGTTGTGTGGGAGCCTGGAGAATCCCTACCGTGAGTGCCTGTCAGGAATCCAGCTCCTATGGTGGGAATTCACTCATGCCTTATTTCATAGCAAACAATATCAGCAAGACTTACCCACCTCAGACTGTTCAAGCTGCGTTTCTGGAAGGTTCCTTCCTGTCCTGACCTTATCTCAGCCTTTTTCTAGTATCTCTAGTTCCTTTACAAAGCCTCTAAGTTCTCCTAAGCCTTGGACATTTGAGCCAGCCCTACCAGACTATCTGATCTAATGGGGCTTTAGTCTTCGCCCTGGTGAGCTCCTGGCAGCCTGGTGGTTCTTGTGTCTGGAGTGACCCCCCACCGACTGTCAGGGCTTTTATCAAGGGGACAGCAGGTACTAGTTTGTTTACTGATTTTACTTTCTCCCCTTGCCCTTCCCACCTTGATAAAGTCACTAACAAGGAGAGAAATGCTTCACAGGGGGAAACACAGGGAAGCGGGACTGTGCCCCAGACCGGAGGGAGGGACAGCTGTGCGGCCTCGCTGGCAGGCCTTGGTCTTCAGCGGGGCATGAGCCGACCTCTTCAGAAGGGCTTGTGCATCGTTGCATTCACTTCGCTGAGGAGGAAGGAGTCTCCCAAAGTGCAGATGGAGGGGAGCGCACAGTGTACGGGTTGGAAGCCCTCCCTCCCCTTGACAGCCCAGGAAGCCAGGAGCCTTGCGCTCCCTCCACTCCTGAGCAAGTCCGCACCCAGCGGCCACAGGAGTCAGGGCAGAGAAACTCTGGAGCAGGCTGAGAAGGAGCTAGTAAATGCCACCTCCTCGTCCAGTTGCCTTGGACTGGGGGAAAGTCTGGACATTTGGGGTCTTTCCGTTTTTTGAAGTTCAAAGAAGTAGGGTTTGAGCTACAAATGGGATCTGGTGAGAATGCAGGGGAAGCCACTGACGAGTGGCTTCACAAGGAAGACACCTAATGGTCTCAGACACGGAAAACCCGGAGAGGTGGCTATTCAGCTGCTCAACAAAGGGGTTGGCTCCAGTTCAGTTTGGGCTTTTCTCTGCAAGTTCAAGAAAGCTGCCGAGTGGAGACGTGCCTGATGAGCCTACAAGAAGAAAAAGGACATCAGGTTCTGTCTCTCCCACCAGCCTGCACCAGACCTGCTCTTAGGTCATTGGCAGACCCAGCTGCAGCAGAATGGGGCTGATAAGACCATGGGCAGATTTATCGGGACACTGATGAGCCGTGAGCTTCAGGGCCTTCCACTCCCTGGCCTTTCACAGGCCCCGGGAGAGGCCCCAGCACCGTGCTCGTGATATCTGTTTTTACCAAATTTGTAGAGAGAATTTAACTGCCACTGGCAACAATGTCTCTGTGCACTCCTGCTGCCCCCTCTCCATTGCAGCGTGGGGGTGGCCTTGTGCACTGGAACGCAGCCCGGGGGACTCGGAGTTGGCTCAGCATCACCTCAGTGTCTAGTGAAGTCACTGTGAAGGGAAAGCTTCCGAAGACCGCCAGCACCCCCGGGGGCCATGGCCCAGCAGCAGTGTGGCCTGTGCCCCTGGGGGGCAGCCCCGAGGGGAGTGTGGGGAGTCCTTCCAAGACCTCAAGCTTGGGTCTGGGATGAACCTGATAGAGGTTTTCAGAGCCCTTGTAGAGCAGTAGAGATGGTTGAGCCCCTGAAACGGTCCGACCTCTCCGCAGGGGAAGGAAGAGGAGAGCCCTTGGCAGACAGCGTGTGGGCACGTGAGGCTGTTTCTCTGTGCGGCACTAGAACAGTGTGGAGCAGGTAAGCCTGTGGCGGGTGTCCTGCGTGCTGTGGGGCGGGGAGCAGCATCCCTGGCCTCTCCCCACTACCTACCAGCCAGGTGAGACCAGACTTTCTCCAGAATGTCTCAGGGAACCTCCCCGCCCACTCTCCAATGAAGAACCATTGCTCTAACTGGTGGTTCATTATTTCTGGAAAGATGTCCTTATAGAAACACGATTACAGAGATATAAATTAGGCTCAAGCGGATCCTAATAAGAGAACCAGATAATCCGATTCCAAAATTTATATGGAAAAATAAACACTGAGGAGCAGCCAGGACAGTCACTTCTGCCTCCATGGCCTGTTCTGCCAGGCCTAGTGCAACAAGGGAAGACTCTTAAGAGCCGCAAAGAACTTTCTGGAACATGAGATTCTGGGCAGTTCGGCACCACCCATGCCATTGGGGCCGGGCCTCACAGTGGTGGACCCATCGCCAAAGGCCAGCAGAAGGAGCGCCAAGAAGACTTACGGAAACAGCGTGGCGTGCACCCTGCATTTCTGCTTCCAGACCAAGCCCAGAGGAGCCGCCAGGGCAGGGAGCCCTGCACCCACCTCCCCTCGGCTGTGACAGTGGAAGTGGCAGAGCAGCCAGGAGAGGCTGGGGAGATCCCCGAAGTTCAGCCTGTCCCATCCCAGTCCTTGGGGCTGAGAAGCCAGAGGCCTGAACTCCTGTTCTCTCCAACACGCTTCAGGAGCCAGGTCAGTTTTCTGTGCACTGTCTGAAATCGATGGAAATATATGATCAGAGAGGACTTTATCTGCATTTCTGCATTCTGCTTTGCATTTCTCACACACATATGCACACACGCACACTACACACACGTTTTTGGTGCTGTCACCGACCCTTTCCAGGCCCGGCTCCCAAGAGCGGGCTGCTCTGGCTGTCTTCTCCTGAGGGCCCTGTTTGCCTCTGTCCTGCTCCGACTCCAGGGTGCCCGATGCCCACCCACCGTCCCAGCAGAAGGCTCCTGGCCGGTCCTGGTCCTGGGAACTCCCGGTTTCCTTCCGCCCCCAGGCTGGGCCGATGGCCTCCTCCCTCTTTTCACACCCTCTGGACTGGAACAGAAATGCCTTATTTGGCCAATCAATCTCCCAGACAGCACCACAGGGTGGGAAAAGATCTATAAAACCCTGCCTGTGAATAGCCCCAGTCCGTCTCTCCTCCTTTCCACCTTGTAAACCCCCAGGGCCCAGATGGGAAGGCCGAGGTCATTGTCCTCAAGACCATGGCCTGGGGGGCTAAGAGTTCATGCCCTCCCCACTGAGCCCCCCCCCTCCCCCCCTCCCCAGCACTGTCCTGGGAGGTCCAGACCGCGCTGTAAGCCCCCACCTCCCTGCAGCTTCAGCCACATAGGCCGTCTCTACCCACCCAGCCCTGACCTCCAGCTGAAGAGACTCCAGGAAGTCAAGGCTCTGGTCGGTATGGAGGCTTTGCCACAGCTGGGTCCTGCACAGAGGGTCCCCACCCCACTCTCTGCAGAGGCAGTTCAGCCCCAGGTGCCATGGGGAGAGGACACTCCAAGGGACCATCCAATGCCAAAGCAGCTGCACGCTGTCACCCGCCCTTGGCACCTGCGGCAGCCTCTCCCTGACTGCTCAGGAATGCAGTGGGATGGACCCTGCTGCTCCAGGCCACCAGCAGAGGCAGCGGGGCATGGTGCCGTGTGGGGACGGGCTGCTCCCTCCCCAGTGCGGGTTGGCCCTGCTGAAGGGGTGGGCAGAGCCCCTCTTATGCCCCTCATTCTCCCACGCAGCCACTCAGTTACAGAACTATGAAGTGTTGGCCCAGAACACAGTTCTGATCATGTTGGACGCCCTGTGTTCGGGCTAAAATTTACCAAGTGTCCACGCTGAACCAGGCAGGTCAGGGGAGGAAGACAGCATGCTCTGGAAACATCTGTCTGAGACCTTTCTTTTGGAGCTCTATTCTTCATTTTTAAAGGATGGTTGAAGATTAGGGACACAGTTTACTATTTCTGGTTTCTATACTTGGGGGCACTGGGCTCTGCCTGCTACTGTGCCATGTCTGTACCTCATTTAGGATGGAGACTATTATTTCAATGTTTTGATTTGAAATTCTAGTAAAAATAAGTGCTTTGAAACCCTGTCATCCTAAACTAGAGGCCAAGAGGGAGAACTGAAACCTCTTCCCTTGTATTTCTCTCCCCTCGGCCTGGGCACCTGGCACTGCTTCTGCCCCGGCCACTGCCCAAAGCCCAGAGGCCAGGTGGGGGGAGCCGAATGGGCAGCAAGGGATCCTGGGGATGTCCCTTCACCACCCCCTTTCTGAAGCTCAGCCCCTCAGCCCAACCGGGCAGTACAGTGGGGAGCACCCCTGGGACATCGGAGGCCTGGCCCCTCCGATGTCCAACCATGGACTGACCCAGCAGTTGTGCTCCTGTCCCCAGCATGACTTGCTCTTCAGAGA
This sequence comes from Mustela lutreola, assembly GCF_030435805.1. NCBI lineage: Eukaryota > Metazoa > Chordata > Mammalia > Carnivora > Mustelidae > Mustela > Mustela lutreola. Next base: position 71,431,580 of record NC_081301.1, read on the forward strand.
CACAGGGTCTGCTCCCTAAGGGGTGGAGGAGCGCTTCCATTCTGGAGTCCTTGGCTCTGGGGACAGCTGACTGGCAGGTAAGCAAGGCTGCTGCTGCTGCTTTTTTTTTTTTAATAAACCTGTTAACACCCTACCAGTTCTGTGCTAGGTGGCCTGGCTGGGGGGTAGCAGGCTTGCTCAGTGGCCCCCATGTTCTAGGAAGGTCTCAGCGAGCCACAGGTACCTCACAAGGAACTAGCCTGCTAAAGGATTAGTGCTAGCGGGGGGGCCCCAAACCACCCCTGTGAAGTGCTTGGTTCCGGACAACCAGGAAAGGCTGAGTGTGGTTCAGGGTCAGACTGACGCACCACCCAAGGGAGTGCTCTCACTGAGCCAAGGGACCTATGGTGACCAGCGGCCCCTCCTGTCCCGGGCCCTCTGTGGGGGGCACACTGTCATTTTGGGAAGCAGGTTTATTCTCAATTTCTCACACTGCTTCTGGGGGGCAACCCAGCCCTCCATTTCTGCTTAACGTAAGGACAACAGCAGGGGTTGTTGAACTGCTAAGGCCAGAAAGGCATTCTAGGGGAGTGGAGATCAGGACCTTTGCCACCCAGAAAGGTACAAGACTGCCAGGCAGACAGGTCTTTGTGCTGTCTCCATGGTGATGTAATTGTGCCCTACTCCAGATGCCTCTTTCCCAAAGCAGGTGTTACCTGACCCTGGCCTCACCCAGGCCCGTCCTTACAGGGAATCGGATTAGGAGTGCAGGCCTAACCTCAGCCCGCAGGGTGACAGGTAAGCTGTCCCTGGAGAGCTTAAGAGTGAACAATCCAGACCATGAGGAGCTGTCACAGGGAGGGACATCCTGAGCCATGTGGACCCACATTCACATCCTGTCACTTAAGAGGGGACCTTGGGGATCTGTCTAGTTAAACCTGTCTGGGGGATCTTAGGGGAGGGGGCGGTCCTGCCATGGGAACCTGGGCCATGCAGCCTCCCTCCTTCGCCGGCACACCCCGACCCTGGTCTCCACAGTAGCCCATCTTCTGTCCCCAGGGCTCCTGGGCCCCCTGTATATTCTCCCGTCCGCTCCAAGGCCATTCGTAGAAGCTGCTCTGTGCTCCTGTGGAGAAAAGCAACCCGGGAGGGCAGTGGGCTTTCTAACTCCAATCCTCTGACACGCCCCGGGTGGTCCGCCACGGCTACCAGCGTAAAGCTGCTTTTCTGCAATCAGATGGCACGTGGGGAAAACAGCACGCTAGGCCGAGCTGTCTGTCTGCTCGCTGCTGGGCGCACACCAGGGATCCCGCCATGTGGGCCAGGCTCAGGTGCAGCCCTTGGAGGAGCGGCTGAGGGCTGAGCTAGGAAAACCCGCTAAGGATTCTGAGGAAACTCGGAGCATCCGCTCACCCCAACCCCGTTCCTGTGGGGGAAACCCCAGGCACAGGCAAGGACCCCGGTGCCCACAGGCCAAGCAGACAGACACCACCTAGGACTCAGCCAAGGTAGTGACAGGGGCATTCGTTCAGGTGACACCCACCGCCCCCCCCCCCATGCCGCCCCATCCGGGATGGGCCACCACCTACCGGTGGTAACTCCTTGACTTGGGATCACAGGAGCAAGGGAATTAGTGGTCTCTGTGTAAAATCCCATGCATGGGGTGGGTGGCTCAGCCCTGCCTCAGTGGTTTCTAGAAAAACAAGCGTCACCTAACTCCTGGGCCAACTGGTTGCTCACAGCCACATGGACATACCGAGCAGCTGTGTGCACATGGGCAGGTGCGGCCTGTGCCCCCCGGTCCCTTCCTGCCCCACTTGGCAGGGCCAGACATGCTCACGCAGACCATTTATTCCATGTCTGCAGAGGAAGCAGCGTTCTTATATTCAAATTCAAAAATCAAAATGATTCTTGTGCCACTGTGGTACACAAAGCACATATCCTCATATGCAGAGCACATGAGGCCATCAAAGAACATCCCCCCAGGAAACATTACAGAATAACAGTAACCATTTAAAGAATTCTGAAGACCAAGAGCTTCTGATGAAGAAATGTGTTAAAGCCACACTTCCTCCCACAGGCCAGATCCACAGCGGGGTCCCGTACACGGCCGGGGAGCTGGGCTTGGGGCCACCATCTCGGGACCGTGGCGAGCACGCAGCCTGGTGGCTGCACAGTGGCGCCACAGCTTGGTTTCCAGGCACACGCGGGAAAGGTGCCAGCAGCAGGGTCTCCCACAGCTGCCCCAGGACAGCAACCCCCCAGGACAGTGATGAGGTGAGTGGGTAGGAGGGGGACGAGACCAGCTTGCAAAGAATACCCCTTGGGTGACACCATTTCTCATTTTAAAAAACATTAAATTCAGAAGCACACAGGAATACAAAAAGAATAATCCATTACGTTTTATTTTGAGTATGTCCTGGATTCTTACCCTGCCCTTTTACATCAAGAGTATTAACATTTTGGAAGAATCTCAACAGATCTAGAGAATTATCATCATTGGTCCCAGGATACAGAAACTGTGACCTCCGAGAATGCTGGAAATCTCCAGGTCAGCCATGTGCTGAGGGGATCAATGCAAAACGACCAGCAGCTTTCCCAATGTATCTCTGACAGCTTTCAGCATCTGGGTGAAAGAAGTGCCTTCACCTCATGGAAGAGAGCCAATGCAGATTCAGTATCTTGAGGTGGCAAGTTCAGGGCAAGGGACAAAGGCACCATGTGGCCCGTGAGCTCCAGGGAGAGCAGCCTCCGGAAAGAGAAGCACCAGGGCGTGGATGCTGCTGGCTGACGGCTTTAGCAGCCCCATTACCCTCTCTTTGATGTCCAGGGTCAACGCGATCCTGGTTCCACTAGGGCTAGGCGTAGATGCATGAAAAAGAATCTCACTGTGATCTTTCCTGCAAAGGAAACACCAATAAAATTTACTGCCTGGTAACAACGAAGGAATTCTTGTAAACCTGTACCTCTGCGTGCCTCTGCTCTCCGCTCTGGAGAGGACCCTGGGGGAGGAGAGACGAGACCGGCTGCATCTCACGACCCCACCAGTGGGGTGCCAGCAGCCGTACCCCAGCCTTCATTCCACCACACAGCTCAGGCCCCTTCACTCCACCTGCTTCCACAGCCTGAACTCTGCACCACAAAGAGGTGGCCCGGCCCGCGTCCGGCGCAGCGCTAACTACATTCTGCCTCTAGGAGTAGAAGCTCATCCCCCGAGTCCACACAGTGCTAGGACTCCACCAGCATCCGCACCCCAGGGCCACATACAGACGGGCGCCGCCGCCGCCACCGACGTGAGGTCTTCGTGTGAGCGCGGTTCCAGCTCCGGAGCCTCTGGGCACTTACAAACAGGAAGGCTTTTTGCTCGAGGGCTCGACTCCTGTTCCTGCTGAACTGAGCCAGTGTGTAAAATGAGAACTGATATCAGCTCAGTAGGCACCGGAGGGCGGGTCCAATCGGCAGCCCGGGAAGCAGTGCCCCAGCTCGGGGCGCGGCGCCGTCTTGCGGGGGCTGTGGACACAAAACAGAGGTTACCGTGCTCGGGGAAACTGAAACCAGGGGCCGCCTTGGAAAGCACCGGCCCTACTCACATGCAACCAACTGCTGACATAGTTTTAACTTGGTTTTTTGGTGATGCATTTGGCTTTAGTTTTTATAGAAGAAGAATTTTTGCAGCTTTCAACACATTTGACTTTTCAGGCAGATGTCTAACTAGTTGACTTATTATTTCCACAGACTTCTGGTATATTCGTGCATTCACGACAGGAGAAAGTGCATCCTCAGAGCTGAGCGGGTCTCGCATCCTCCAGAATCGCGCCTGGCACCAAGCGGGCCACTCAGGGCGGCCTCTGCCCCAGCAGCTCCGACTTAACTGTCCCCATCTCACCTTCTCTTCAGGTGCAGAACTTAGCCACTGTGAACAAGGCGGAAACCAGTCACTGTTCACCAATCAGCTAAGCTCTGCACCTCGGCAGAGAGGTCGTCGGCTGGGCATAAGGAACAGGCTGCCGAGCATCTTCCACGGCTGTTGCTTCTTCTGTTTCCGGAGAAGAGCTACAAGATGCATCTGTTCTCCGAACTGCAGAGAGAGAGAACTATAGCTTCTGGAGGAGCAGCCAAGGTCATGGTTGCGTGGTAATCCCTGGCAATGTGATTTTAATCTTAAGTCACAAATCAGCATGCCAGGAACCCAAGCAGCCAGAGCACTCGGAGCAGCACTGTGCCTGCTCACGGCCCACACTGCACGCGCCGCCTTCCGCCCATGCCGGGCGCCGCCGTCCACCCTCTAGCTACCGCGTGGCCTTGACTGTGGCTTGCTGGGCGTTTTACCTGGTGTCCTAGAGGCTTAGCCGACAGCAAAAGGGCTCAGAAGCAACCACACACACACCCATGCAGCTTTGGAAAATGAAATGAAAAATGCAACCAACAGCTGCCCCTGTGTGCTTCGCCACTTCCACCTAGGGGCCTGGGTTCTCAGCGAGTGGGGCTGGGGAGTCTCCTGCTGGAAGGTGCCACAGTCACAGAAGGGGCTACGGAGAAGGGGCGTGCATGTGGCCCTGCATTCATCCACCACAGAAGGGAGCAGACTTGTGACCAGGGCTACCCTGAAAACTCACAATGGCTCCCCACAAGCAGCAGCAAGGGGATGGCGGGGGAACCAGCCCACTGTATGCAGTCTTCAAGAAACCCAAACTCTCCACGAAATAAAAATCTAAGAGAAATAGGATTTATACTACAGCTACACAAGGGTGGTGGCAAGAAAGGCAGTATTTTCTGCTGGCACAGCTCGGCCTAGGATGTGCTGCCATCACGGGGATGGGCGGGGGGAGGGGGGCTGCACACCGCTGTTTCACTACAAGACGTACAATCGTAGAAAATACTCCCAACTATTTCCTTTTCCTGGCGTCAAACATGGTTCCTGGACTCTTCTGGAAGAACAGGATCATACTTTTCAGAACCCCTTTTTCTTCTTAGTACCAAGAGTTCTTTCAAATAAGATACTTCAACATGTTAGAAATGGTTTTGTTAACAGCAAAACATCAGAAGCACACTGAAAATCTGACAACAGGTTTAGAATATCTACATACAATATTAAATAACCATTAAGAATTCTACATGTAAAGAAGCTGTATAGACATCAAAAATACTTGAGATTTGATGAGAAGTTAAAAAAAGATGTAAAATTCGGCCCTATTATATCACATAAAATCTTGAAGAACAACTGAGAAGACAGCCAAAGCCATGGCAGCCATTATCGGCTTGTGCTCCAACCCCACAGTTCTACCTAAGAGCTTCCCAGACCACTGGGATGACTTTTAAAATGCAGAAACCTAGTTAAAAATGAACTTCTAGGATGTAAATCTAACAGGTCAATTCCAAGCACTATTAATCAGAAGCAGTTTGAAGAATTCAGGACTCCCACTCCCGTGCAGACCAGAGAAATTCCGCTCCGGTACAAGGGCAGACATAAGCCGGGCACAGAGCCGTCCAGAGGTGCACTGTGGCGGGAGGCCCCTCAAGTTCTGCAGATGGGGGGCCGGACACAGACATCTGCACTGAGCTGAGCGTTCAGGGTAACACGGGAATATGCTCACCTGGATGGCTGGATTAGTCCTTCCACCAGCCTCCCCAGCCCACCACCTACACCTACTCCAAGTGCTCGCCTGTGTTTTTGTCCCTATAAGGAACAAAACTCCACTGGCCAAAACCGCGTGCAGGAGAGCTACTCTGCCAGGGTGGCAGCCTCTGCTTCCAGGCCCCCTCGGGCCAGACCGGGCCTTGTGCTGCCCGCAGGCACCTGGGCCGCCTGCACTCCCAGGCCACTGGCCACGAAGCAAGAGCAGAGGACCGTGGCTCCGCGTCTCCTTATCACCTCATGTGGGTCTGACGCGGAATCTCTGGTTAGAGCTGAGCGTCGGAGGAAGGGAAAGGAGAGAATCACCTCTTCAGAGTAACATCTCGGCCACCACCTCGGCTGAAGATCTGTCCATCCGCTCCTTGGTCAGCTCGAAGCACCGGCGGGCGACCTGCTGCTGCCTGGCGTCCTCGCCCAGCATCAGCTCCCCATAGAGGTACACGCCCATGGCCTGCAGGGCGCAGAGGCGCAGCGAGGAAGGGAAAGAAAGGTCATGTCCACACGTACGCGGTCCGTGATGCTTGTGCACCCACCTGCCCACCTGGAAATTACAAAGACCCTCAAAAGACGAGACAGCTGAGCAGCTATACTTCTGCAACCTACAGTTTTCCATCCCTTCTTTCTTGTTCACACTGATCCCCCCAGAATCCTTAGCTATCCGCTCCATCAACAGAACCTCGGTGACCTAACCGTTTCTCCATGGAGGACTGTGTGGGAAACATGAGGACAGGCAGGTAGGTCCCCACAATGCCCACCACAGAAATCCCCATGGCTGCAAGCAGCCCCCGAGGCACCGTGCACCTGTCACACGGTCACAAGACTTCCTCCCAGGAGAGCGTCCTGAGCCGCAGCTGGGGAACAAACACCAGCACAAAACATGCGCCATGGGAGGGAGAACCGTCCCACCGCCCAGGAAAAAGTGCCCGCTCCTTCAGCCCAGCCCGTCCGAGCCCCTCAGCCGCCCCTGCCCAGGCAGCAAACACTACCCCTGCACTTCTCCTGCAGCTTGGAAAAGGGCCAGTTATATCCTGGAAGACCACAAGAGCCCTTTGGTTCTGCCTCTTCGCTTGTTCCAAGCAGTAATGCCATGGATTACATTCTGCTGGAGCAAATTAAAAGAAGATGAAGTTTTCATCACAAGATAAAAACGTGGTAGGCCGGGGCTCAAAAATTCTTCCCTGAAAAAGCTGAGTTTGGTAATCCTTATTTGGCAAAGGTGTTGGCTCTTAAAAAGCAGTTAGTTTCAGTTTCAGAAGAAACCTTAAGTTGCTTCTTACATTTTGTCCCTGTTTGTGTTTCTAAACACCTCTGCTCCAACTGTGCAAATGTGACATTTCTTCTGCTACAAAGTCATGTATTTTTCTTTGTGGGAAGAACGAGCCCTTCCCTACTGGCTGCCCCTCCATACTTGGACCCTCTCAAAAGTCCCTTTGTTTGCTCCACCGCCACCGAAGCATGGCTCCATTCTGTCAGTCCACAGTGCCCGGCGCAAAGCTCGCTCGGTGCCACACAATGGTCACGCTAACAGCAACGAGCTGCAGGCTGCCTTCCAAAAGCTGACAGAATCCGTGGCGCACACACCACCACCCACAGCCACGCTGGTGCAGAGGGGGCAAGGGAGGCACCCCCAAACATATTCGTGCACCTTAGTGCTTCCTGCGGGCTCCCAGGAAGGTGACCACCTTCCCCTGCAAATAGTGAGGAAAGTTCTTGCAGGAAGGACACTGGAAATGGGCCTGGCAGGGCATGGCTGGCGCAGGTACACACCAGACTGTCCTGGGTGTTTGGGGCTCCCCCTGATTAGCCCCATTCTGCAGACACAGACACACAGGGGGACAGCTAAGCCGCGGCCTGGCTCGAGACCTGGTAATGCTGTGAGGTCTGCATGTGCGTCATGTGGTAAGGACAGTGGCCCACAGCCACGTCAAACCAATGTGGCTTCTAAGGGTGTGATTCATGATTTAAAGGGACACCGAGAGAGGGGAAAATCAGCTCCAAAATGTGTTAGAGAAGTTCCTACCTAGTCTTTAAAGATCTTTGGAAAATGTTTAAATATTTGTTATGCAAGAAAAGTTCCCAACTTGGGTCCTGTGTGAGTGAGTGCAGCGATCAATTGGGACAGCATTAAAGGAATTCCCATCTGCTGAAAAAGGAAACTTACCTGATCCTCCTGGAGGAACCTCTCCACATCTTTGTAGGCTTTTGTATATTTGTGCTTAACAATGAGTTCACACCATCGATGGCGAACCTTAAGGAAGGAGAGAAAGTGCAGTAAGCAACAAACTGGGGGTTTCCTCAGCCTGTCTTAATGACAGAATCTGTAGTAGCAAAAGTTACTCTCTCAACTGTATTAATGTTGCTGACATGTTGTAAATTTTTAGTTTAATTTCATGTACAAAGAAAGGAACCATGTTTCTCCTAGCCTGCCGTCAACTTTAGGGGAAGAAGTGACATGGTTCAGTTAGATGAGCTGAGGTTTTTAAACACAATTTTGCAAGACACCAAGATGTAACCAGACAAGATACAACCAGGCAGTGGAGCACCCAGCCCAGCCAGCCTAGCTCTGCCTGCAACACGCAGTCAACAGATGTTCTCTTCAAAACCACAGCCAGCTTAATTTCCAGTGAGGACCAATTCAGTTCAACGCTGCTGATCATGACCATAAACACAAGGAAAGCAGGAAGCCATGGTCGTCCACATTGCTGAGGAGACGCACAGCATGCCCCTGCGGCCCGTAGGGTGGGCACCTGGGGCCAGGAAAGAGCAGGGCACCTGCTGCAAGCAGTATTCCTCCAAGGCATGCCCGCAGAGTGCCACACGTCTACACAGCCTGCCACGAACAGCCCAGCTCACTATGGGGGCCATTCAGTCCAGATCCACCTGATGCAAGGTTTCCCAGAATTAATTTGCCAGGAAACCCAGCCCCCTCCAGACATTACGGGAGTCTGGTCCTAGCATTAGTGGCCTGGTAGAGTGCTGGCAGAGGTAGAGCCCCAGCATCTCCTGGCACTTCTGGCACATTCTTCAGGTGGAAAGCCTACCCGAATTTGGTTTTCAGAATCCAGTTGCAGGCCCAGGTCTACTGCCCCAAGTCCTCCCAATTACACACAGCAAACAGTCCACCACTTTCTATTCCTCAACATCAGCCCTCCACGGAAGTGATGACAAGCACCAAAAAAGCTTCCTTCCTTCCCTCTTTGTTTTTACTGCCTTTGAAGGAGGAAGACCCTCCTAGTAATCCATCTGTGGCAATGGCATAATGTAAGCAATTTCAACATTTCGGCTGGGCCCCTGTAAATTACATCATTACCCACTGCTGGCTGGATCTCTCCTTTAATCTACTATAAACAGATATACAAAAAACATGTAGAAATGAAGAAACAAATCTTTGGGGAAGAACCCTTCCCTTGGGGTACAGTATACCCCAAGACTGGGTGTTAACTCTACGGTTCTGGTGGGGCTGCCCTTTGCTTGTGGGCAGCAAGCCCTTTGAACATCCAAGGACAAGATGCCAGGATGCCAACGATCTTTACATCCACGAAGGAATTTCAGAGGCGCATGGAAATGAGCGAATAGCCTCCGAGCATCACAACAAACGGGAAGAATCTGGACTGGATGGGTCTTGGCAATCTTTCCATCTCCCACCAAGATGTTCTTTCCTACACAGACAACAGAAGTGAACAGACCATAAAAGGGAAAGGGCAGCCCTAAAATATTCTCACAGAAAAGACAAGTGATCAGAGCTCTGAGAGGCCAACTCGTCACACTACACCAACCAGAACCACAGACCCCCACACTCCCGAGCCCCGGAAAGCACCCAACCAAGTCCCACTAGTGTGACACCCTTTCGCGGTTTTCTCCCAGCCACAGTCCTCACTGCAGCACCCTGTGAACTTGTGGAAAATGGGGGCCAGCTCGGCAAGGCCAGGAGAAGGACCCCGGGGAGAACCACCCTGCGGGACAGACTGCTGCTCTGCGCCCCACCCAGAGCCCTCGGGAAAGAGCATCCCTTTCCGCCCGTGCACACGGGTGCTCGCCTCTCCCTGATGCACATGGACAGGAATAACAAAGCCTAAATGGGGACCTATTTTGTGGCAGAATAAGGCCTCCAGGCAAGCAGGAGGCAGGGTGGTCCCACCACAAGTGGGCGAAGGTCCAGGAGGCCCAAGCGAAAGGCTCTTTGACACCAACAAGAAGCCAGCACTTTCGCTTCTCTTACTGTTAAAAATAGTTTACTGTCACAATTAATAAGAGATCTAGTCTTCTGACCCCCGAAAGCCAACATGGCATCCAGGAAGCACAGTCCGGCATCCCCTCCCCTAGAAGAGCAAAAAAAAACAATGAGTCTTTTCTTTACAGAAGAGCTCAGTGCATTTCAGTATTTCAGTGACAGGATGTTTAAAAGACATCACAGAGATGCTGCGTGAGGCTGAGGGACTGACAGATATTTCTTGCTCACACACAGGGCTTTTACCTCTCTTCCTACTTTTTTCACAAAGAAAACCCTCATTTTTTTAGCCCCTAAACTCCAGGACCCAATCCACATGGCCACTTGTCACCACACATAATGGGGGGGGGGGGGTCATCTTCCCAAAAAACTGGCAGCAAAATGACATTTGTCTCAATTTTTCCCAGCAAGATTTCCAAAGTGGGTACTGACAGAATATTCCCTCTCCAGATCCCCGAAAAACCTGAATAATCTTTGACAGAGGCCATCACACAGGTGTCTCACACTCCTTCCCCCACTGGAACTAGAGAGAGTGAGGCTCTCTGTGCTGGGGGGCCAGGGCCAGAGAATTTGGGGCAGGCCTCTGAGGAGAAAGTGGTCCATCCTGTATGTCTGCTCTTCCTCATTTTCTATTTAATTAATTAAATAATGGGGTAGTGGTTGCCCTGTAACTTCCTCAGTGAGCTCACCGAGCACAGTGCACGGCCCCAACGGCGCCTGCGCCTCGCATGCCTCCACAGCCTCTGTGGCTCCTGGGTCCCACTCCTGAGTTTCAGTGTTGTAGGCGCTCACACAGGCCAACATGGATCAAATCACACTAAAAGATCCATGTTTTATTGTAGTTCAGTTCTGTCAAGAGTTGAAAACACTGAATGACCTTCTGAACTAGGACTCAAATTCACCTCACTCCAACTTCGTGCCGGGAATCATTGAGAAGGGCCCAGGCAGCCAACACCCTAGTTCCAAAGCCCATCAGTGTGGTCAGCCAGACAGAGAAGGGGTGAGGCAGCACTGGGGAGGGAGGAAGAGAGGGGAGCAGAAGAACCAGAACCCAAAGAGGGTGAGAAAAGGGGCATATTTCAGAAGTGAAGAGAGGCAGCGCTGCCTCAAGTGACAGAGAGCCTGGTCCCAGGTCCGCACCCTCCTCCCTCCTGCTGCTCTGCCAGTGCGCACACGGCAGGGTCTGGGTATCCAAAAGGGATCCTGCCTCTGACACGTATACCTGTGGATACACACGCACACACGCAGAATCCTTGCCCTCACTCTGCTATTTTCTGTCTTTTTCTTTATGCTGGTTAATGGTCTACTCAATTGATTTCATGACCCACCATGCCTTGAGCCACAGGGCCCGAGGCCCCAGGCCGGAGGTCTGCCACTCAGCCCCAGCAGCACGGCCCTGCGCCCCAGGGTGGGGAAGAAGAGCGCCGCTCCTGTGGCTGCTGTGGAGACGGACTGAGGTTTGCCCATGGCGAGCGCAGCGAAGAGTCCCATATAGTGAGCACTTGTCATCTTAGCAGAAGTGGCATATTTCTGGCTTTTTCACTTCACAAGTTCTGTTATTTACTGAGTTTATAGAACCTTCGGAATATCATCTCAAGGAAGTGCTGTTAACTGGTGAAATGAGAGCAAGGTGCCTGTCAGATGGTTGCTGGTCCAGAGGGTGGCCTGGAAGCTGTATGAGGCAGAGTGGCCTGCGAGGGAAGGTGCAGACAGGGCTGGGCTCTCGGGTGGAGAGGGGGTGAGGGGCATGAGGTCCCCAGGCCTCTAGGCCCCGGCTCTGCCTGCCCAGCGACTGGTTTCAGGAGTCTCAGATTCCCTGTGGGAGGAGCAGCAAGGGTGCCCCCAGAGAGGGGCGGAGAGGCCTGGGGGCCAGGGGCCAGGCACTGGGAATTTCCCAAACCACCTGTGGAGACAGAACACTCAGCTCAGCCATGCCTTTAGCCCCAGCCCCATGGTGTTTCTGCCACTTCAAAGAAGTCCTTACTACCCAAAGGCTCAGCTGAGCTGAACTACCTCTGGTCCGCTCCCCTCACCTGCCGTGGTGCTCAAAAACTGGGACCTGCCTCATAGGGGTCATTTGTATTCCCAATCCATGTCTCAGATTCAAGAGGACAAGTCCCATGACCCAACGGGGCCTCTGTGTGATACGACCCTAACCTTCATCAGGACATGCCGGGGCTCCCCCTTATTTAGTTGTTCTCTCCTGGAAACAGGAGAGAGACTGCTGAAGAATAAGTCCACTCCCCACCCCAATGTCTTTTCAACCTGAGAATTTTCATGTATCCAGAACCAGTTTCCTACCAAACTCTGGAACAAGAGTTGGGAAATTTTCTCAGTCAAGGGCCAGACAGTGTTTCTGGCTTTTTGCTGCCCATCTGCCACTGTACTGCCAAAGCGGCCTAGACGTCTATAAGTAGGTGGGCACAGCTATCTTCAGATAAAAGTTTATTTATCTGGGTGGGCGGGGCTGGCCTGGCTATACTTTGCTGACCCCTGCTTAGTATGGTGGAAGTCTGCACCCCAGGTCCCCAAGTGAGGCGGGTGAAGGGGTGCTGGTAAACATTCAAGCCCCAAAGCTACCTGCATGAGGTCACAGTACACAGAGCTGGGAGGTCCTCGTGAGCCGGCTCGTGAGCTGGCCTCCATCCTGGTCCTGCTGGGAAATCTAGTACATTCCTAAATGTGGGGCCTCTGAGTCCTTTTCTCACTGTGGGTTAAATTCCTTCAGAAACAGAGTGACCCTCGAGCCAGTGGGCCCAGCACAAATGCGTATATAAGGCATCATGCATGGACAGGTGACCTGACATCAAGGAAACGCAGTCTTTGGGAAGAGTGACCCCCTACACCAGCTCACTCCTAGTCTCCCCACATTGTTGGAGTTTCCCTCTGAATCACCACACACCCAGATCCCATACTTAGTCACACCTCACAATTCTTAAGGCTGTTTTATAGCTTTTACCTCAAGTTTCTTCTTTTTTCCCTTAATTTTTATGTTTTCCATGAAGCTATTTCAAAGAAATAAAACATTCTTTATGGGAATGCTCCCTGTAAGTCTGCTTGTTAACTAACAGACTAGTTTTCCAAAGTGGTTTTCAAACTTTTCTTGAACATCATTCTTCTAACTTTCAGTAAAAGTCAACTCTGAAACATTCTAAAGACAAATTAGAGAAAATAATGTTAGTGGTTCTTCAAGCAGTTTAAAAACCTCCACGTCAGGGAGGAAACACCTCTAAAATAAACCATAAACTTGTAGGGCCCTGGGTTCCTCAGAGCTGAAGTTTGAAAACCAGTGACTCAGAACTGTTGTGCCTGAAGAATAAATGGATTCACAAAGGCTGAGCAGACACTGCTGCAGATGTAAAAACAAGAGTTCAGTTCTGGGGGCACCTGGGTGGCTCAGCTTTGGCTTAAGTCGTGACCCCAGAGTCCTGGGATCACCCTGCATCAGGCTCCCTGCTCTGCTTCTCTCTCTCTCCTACTCCCCTTGCTTGTGTTCCCTCTCTCACTGTGTCTCTGTCATATAAATCAATAAAATCTTAAAAAAAAAAAAAATTAGTTCTGGTAACTCAGTTAATGCCCCCAGGCTTGGTTCTCCTCACCACGAGCCGCCCCCACCACACACACGTGCGCAGGTCAGAGAGAGGAAATCAGCCACGCTGCTTCTGTCACTGTCGTTCTGGAGCCAGGGTTTGGTTTGGTGCACATCATTGTCCAAGCCTGAAAAAGCACCTGTGGCTCTGGAGGGAACTGCTTCCCTTGTTTTATCTTCAAACGTTGATGATCTTCACAGCAGCGTTCAACATGGATATATTATTTTGTGTTTTTCCTTTTCAATGCCTGCCGCTGTTGGGCTTACTAGTGTAGCGTAGCCCGCAAACCTTTGATCAAAAACAGTGATGGGGATGCCCTTCTGTTAACTTACCACAGCTCCATTAAAGTCTGTGTGTCCCCCAAAAGTCCCAAAGTGTGTTAATTGCCTTTGGCTTTTTAACAAGGAGGCTGTGACATGAGATGGCACTGCCACAGCCCTGCCTCACTCAGCAACACTGGCGCTGGGCCCAGGATCTTCTCGGTGCACATCCTTGACCTCACCCTTTTGGCCGAGCCCAGCAGCACTCCACGCCCACTGGCCACTCTCTTCAGCTTGTGTATGAGATCTGCTCCGTCCCCAGTGCTCGTGGACAGGCCGTGTTCCCTTGTCTGTCCATGTACGTGTTCCCTTGTCTGCCCATGTACGTACCTACCCTGAAACATAAGCCTGGGGAGAGCAGAGGGGCCGGGCACCTTCAGGTCATCTCGAGGCCCCGTCTCGATGCCTGGCTTGACAAATGTTTGATAAATGTTCCTGATCGAATGTAGCCCTTTTAAAGACTCAGAATGCTTTCCAGCTACTTGGAAATTATAAGGCACAGTTGGAAGCTGTAAAATGCTTTGAAGAATGTCACCCATTCCTATTTATGACAGGAAGTACTCCCCTTTCTTTTCAGTCCTTTTGATTTCAAAATTTACTGTTAAAGGGGAAAAAAATCTATCTAGGGAACATGATCTGGGAAGCCCATTAAACCTCATTGAGAGTTCCATTTTATATCTGTAAACAGAAAGACCAAGGCTCACGGCTTGTGGGAATTACTAAGTCTAACACTGCAATAAATGAACCTGCTTTTTCAATTTGTGTCTGAAATTAGATTTAACTTTGCTCTAAAGCGGCTTTCCTGCTGGCGAGGGAAGCCGGCTCGGCAGCCTGGCAGCAAGAAGGCCTTCGCGGAGCGTGGCTCCAGGACAGACCGCTTCTCCAAGCCAGTGCTGCCTTCCGCGGCCTGTGTGATGGTCTGGTGTGACTCACCAGAGAGAGGACAGACCCCTCAGCTGTGTGGCTGTCCCCTCAAGACATGCCACATCTGTGCCGTGACTCCAGCACTTCTCTTTGCTCCCATATTCCCTGCTCCCTTCAGCTGCCACCTTCATGCACTTTTTTGAAACAAGAAGGAACGAGAAGTTCCCGCATTGGCTGTCACAAAGCCGGGTGGGGAGGGTAAGGACAACAAATGCGGCATCAGGCTGTCTGGTCTCTCAGGGCTCTTACTACCCAGGCCTGAGTCAGCCGGGGACGGACAACTGGTTGTAACCGGTTACAGCCAGATGTAACCAGAGCTGCAGCAACAGGCAAACCCCGGATCCTTCAGGACCGCCTCACACTTGGCATGTCCACCCAGAGCCCCCGGAAGGATAAATGGGATGACAGACGTCAAGGACTAGCAGAGGCAGCCTGACATAATTCAAAAGGGCAAGTTCTAACCTTCCTTCCTTCTCCTGTGGACCTATTTCATGCTATTCAGTGCAAGTGGCTTCAAAAAGCAGAACTCAGGAGCCCATGATGGGTCCGCCTTGAAATATGGCACAATTTGCCTTCCTTTCCCAACAAAACTGAGCACTGGATGGCAGTCCGTTCTAACGCGGAAGTCTGTGATTAGGAAGAAACACATTCCACCTTCTTGATTCCTCTCGTTACCATGTGACACACAGCCGGTACTGAAAAGAAGACTTTTACTAAAGTTGGCAGAAAGCGGGACCATGGGTAACCTCCTCCGATAAGCTCAGAAGGAACACCGGTGCCTTCTCTTACCTCTCCTCAGAGGCAGACTCGAGGCTGGAGGGCCTCCCTGACTCCATCAGAAAGGACCGTTCCCTCCTGGAGGTGTTTCCTACTCCAATCACTTAGTCACGTCAGGTGCTAGCTGCTGTTCCAGAAGACCTGGAGACTCAGGAAGGGTCATTCTCCAACAGGTAAGTATCAGATGCTGAGGATAAAGTAGTGAATAAAACAGACAACTCCTGTCTTCTTGAAACTTGTAGTCAACAGAAGGTCTAAGCAAAATCCAGGAAACCAGCAATACCTTTGTGAGAAACGCCGTGAGAGAACGTAACAGGGTGCCCCAGGGAACGGCGGGGTGGGGGGAGCAGAAGACTGAGAAGGAGCTGCACGACCACAGCGCAGAAGGAAGACACCAGCTCCGGAACGAGGAGGCCTTCTGAGCCCAATTTCTAGCCATAGCACACATGCTGCGAACATCTCACCCTCCCTTCCCTTCTTTTTAATGGCTATTTCTTTCAATACCCTCCCTACAAAACCACTATTCACAGCAGCCAAGATGTGCAAACCGTCCCTTGTCCCTCAGCTGATGGATGGATAACAGCTATAATGCATCCGATCGAACTATCTGGCAATACAAAAGGAATGAAGTGCTGATACATGCTAAGACACAGAGGATTCCGGAAAACAGGACGCGAAGTGAAAAGAAGCCGGTCACAAAAGGTCACATATCCTGTTTGTATGAATGTCCAGAACAGGCAAATCTAGACAGACAGACAGATGAGTGTGTTCCCAGGACCGGGGTTGCGGGCGGGGACAACAGCAAGGACAGCCACAGGCCACTGGGGTTTCTCTGAAGGAGGAGGAGGATGTTCCACAATCATTTGTGGTGATGGTCACACGACTCTGCGAGGACACTAAACCACTGAACTGTACACTTGAAACAGTGACTCCAGTGGCCTCTGAATTATTTCTCAAAGCTGTTATTAAAAACCACCCAGGAGTCAAGCTTGGGAAGGCTGTTTCAGCAAAGGGCACTGCTCTACAGTCTGTTCTGGAGGAAACTACCTGGTGACCTGACAGCAAAGCTATTTGCTCCCACCCACAGACTGGCAAGACCACTCGGGCTACGGAACACGGCTCCATGTCGTTCAAGGTGCAAGTGCAACAGCCTGCAGACCAAGTAGCTTTTAAAAAATCAATGTTCCTGCCACCCCACAAAGTGTAGCTGGTCCTTAAATTTCACACACTGACCCACACACAAAATGCCACAATTTGGATGTAAGTGGGAGCTTTTAATTTTTTAAACAATTTAAATCCAATTTTCCCTTTGCTCTCAGGGACCAGCACAAACACTCACACGAAAGGGCGTGCGTGGCCACAACACAGTGTGGGAGCCACAGAGCACTGCCCCCCGCCCCACAGCAGCTGCCCCGGGGAGAGGCCCCCCACACAACTCAGGCAGAACCTGCATCCCATGTGTGGTACGTGGCTTCCACAGCTCGAAGGCTAGACCCCCAACCCTCAAATCCTGGTGTGACGGGAAACTAGGGAGCAGGAGACATGTCCAGGGGAGAAAAGCAATCTGGAAAGACGGAGAGTTCTGGCACAAGTGCCCCCTCCATTTCAGGGTATTTACGGGACACTTTACATGTGAATATGGCTCCGTTCAGTTGTGTGAAAAAGATGCCAGTGTTCGTAGACAACAGTGTGCTTTTCTACTGCAGATTTCAGCACAGAAATAGAGTATGAAATACCTAATCTACTGATGGAAGAATAAAGAACCCAGAAGCACCAACATAAATGTTCTTTTCCTTTTTTTTCTATTTACAGATAAATTATAAATACCATCGACTGATTTTAAGTGTTTATTTAAATCGTCCATCTAAGGAACACTGAGCAGATTATGCCATTAATGGCTCATTTTTTTATCTTCATCACTTAACACACATTTGAACAGCCCCAGAATGCTAGAATGATTCAAGGTAAATGGAATACAAATCCCTGGGTTCAGGAACAAGAAAGGAATATTAATCTAAAATATAAAAGTTTTTTTAACTCTTCATTTTGGATAAGTTCTGAAAAAATTCCTTTACCATAATATAGTAGGGGACAATTTGTTATAAGATTTCCATAGAAAAAACCTAGGGGCACCGAACAGTAACAAAGAAAGAAAACTCCAAGAAAGACCTAGAGATATCTTCATGACTTGGAAGGAAATGTTCTAAAAACGGTTTCAGAAACCAAATACAACAAAGGAAAAATACACAAATAAAACTAAAGAATTATGTAAGAGCTCTGTTTTTTCCCCACATCATTAAAGGCACAAGGTTTCAAAAGACAGGTATGTCTAAAGCAACTGAAGAAAATTACCCCAAAATCTCTTTTTTCAATCCCGCCCAAGCTTTCAAAACTCTAGAAAAGGAATTACAATACCCCGTCAAAGAGATGGCTGAGCACCACCACCGCCGCCGCCCCCTCCACTGGCTCCAAAGCACGGTCTTGGCTTTTTTAAAAAAAAACTGGGTATTAATTCACTCTATAGGTCACATCCAAAAGTTGGGGTTCAACAGCCTTTAACCTCTTGACTTGCAACCTGAGCTTAACCATGTCACCAAATCACCAAGTAGGACCCCTCGTCCCTGCAAAGAAACTGTGACAAACTGCCCCGTGCTGGATATGGCTGGTGTTTTGGGAAACTCCCACCTCATAACTCACCCTGAAAAACCACCTCGCTAATTGCCACACACCATTCTGACTCTCCACGATGGTCGTCGTCTTTTTTTTTTTTTTTTTTAATGCTTAATCCCAAAACTGCCTCATGGGGCTCTAGGCCAGGAGGGCACCTCCAGACAATGGTTAAGGATGTGGGGAGGTCCTGGGGTGTGTGCGCAGCCTCTGAGAGGAGGGAGGAAGAGGCTCTCCTGCCCGGGGCCACTCTCCCACAGCAGCAGGCTCACGGGCCCCACAACGGCCAGACGAGGCATCGCTCTGCTGGTACAATGCGTGGGGGCTGACTGAGCAGGAGGAGGCACGGGGTTCAGGACGCAGCACTTTAAATGTAACCAAATGAGCATCCTGAAGTGGCAACAGAGCCTGAAGAGACAACAACTAACCTCTCCTCTAAACTGTTCTGTGAGGAAAACAAAATAGATGTGCCTTATTTCTTTTGTAGCTGGCATGCTATGGAAAAGCAACCAGAGGAGGGAAGGGGAAGGGGGAGCGGAACACTTCGGAAGATGACAGTGACCTTGAATGGAAGGTTAGCATTCAAAGGAACAGGCACAATCAGAGCAATGGGTCAGCTTTAGAATTCAGAGATGCAGCAACAGACGAACCTTTTTTTAAAGATTTTATCCATTCACCCAACAGAGAGAGAGAGAGAGAGATCACAAGCAGACAGAGAGGCAGGCAGAGGGATGGGGGGGAGCAGGCTCCCGGCGGAGCCGAGAACCCAATGTGGGGCTCGATCCCAGGACCCTGAGACCACAACAAGAGCTGAAGGCAGAGGCTCAACCCACTGAGCCACCCAGGTGCCCCCGGACTAAGCTTTTATTCTCTGCCTTTTTAACATGCCAAGATCTGTGAAACATGAAATTCTCTCAATTCACAAAAACTATGCTTTGGACCCAAACGAAATCAGAAATCAGCACCAGAGTTGTCAGACCACCACACTCCTGGAATCATCCCCTCCGGACTTCAAAGACACACTGCGGTGTTTTCTGTTCCAGCAAACAATGACTTCTCCTAGTTCCCACGTACCCAAATACACGCCCTCCCCACATATGTGAAGCCCACCATGGGAGGGGCCATTTATCGGGTTTTCAAGGGCTCTTCAGCAGGAAGAGGAGGAAAGGTCTGTTCGATGTTTTTCCATTTGCAATCAACCTTGAACGTGCCCTTCTCGCAGTGGAGTAGTCAGATGCTGGCATGGCTTCTTCTGTGTTCTAGTGGTAAAACAGGTTTGTCCCTCTCTGCTAATCTGCTTCCTCAGATTTGCTTGCTACTGCTGTGTTAGTTCTAAGTTCCTTCTTTTTCTTCCTGGTGAGAGATTTTGTTTTCACCTCTCCCAAGGTTACATTCTTTGGAGCCTCAGAAGTACAGCAGACTCAGGATGGCCTTTAAACGTTAACTACCTTTCTAGCTCCTCCATGCTGTGTTGTAACCAACTGTCAAGCACTTTATTAGATAAAAGGAAAAAATTGCCTTTTGTGAATCAGCCAGTGCTGTTGAGCTGGGGTTCTTAAATGGGGGTGACTCTGCCCCCAGGAGACATTTGGTTACGTCTGGAGACACTTTTGATTGCCAAATCGGGGGTGGGTGGCGCTGCTGCTAGCGCCTCATGGGTAAAGGCCAGCAATGCTAACCTTCCTACAAGGCCCAGGGCACCCCACAGCAGAGAATTACCTGGTCCAAAATGTTGGAAGTGCCAAGGTTAGGAAACCGCGATTAACAGCAAGTTCTCCCCTGCACCCTATCCCCCAATCAAGAACGCTGTCATCTGATGGTTAGGGGCTCCTAACAGCTAGCTTATGCTTTTCTCTCCCCTATAAAGGTTGTTTCAGATAAATACCAAAATCTGACCATTTCACAACAAATGAAAGACTGTGAATTTGACGTGAACAGAAATGACACGAAAGCCATGAATGCTCACATTTTCTAGTATCGTGTTGTTAACAGTCCCATGAAGAAGGGGTTTAGGGCTCCATTTTAATCATGAGGAGACAGAGGCTCCATGGTTCCCAGGGAGGAACTAGGGGAAGAGGTGAGGAGAACCCCGATGTCACCCCGCCTGGCATTTTTCAAACCACAGGCTGAGACCCATTTGGTCCGTCATAAAATCAATTTATTGCATCACAATGCACGTTGTTAAAGAAAATGAAATAGGAAGTAGGAAATGACAGTAAGTCTAAGAGTAAAACTGGTTTTTGAAACTCTCTTTGCCACTTGGCTGTGACCATAAAAGCCAGAAGTCTGCAGTCCTGTCCAGGCAAAGGCTGTGCAGACAGGAAAATGGGACCAGAAAGGGGTCGACTTGGCTGTGGTCACCAGCCATTCAGGGGTCTGGGACTAGAGTGGAGCTCCTTACCAAAGCAGTGCCTTGGCCGGGACCAGGTGCTCAGCCGGGGAAGAGAGCAAGGCATGGATGAGGAGCTCCCAAGATCAGGAGCGGGCGCCATCCCTTCCCTCCCCGTGACCGGCCATGAAGGCGTGTCCCCTGACGGGAGACTAGAGGGCCGGTGCCCAGCTGTCCCACTCCAACCCAATCCAACCCTTTCAGCCCTCAGTACTTCCCTGAACGCAATGAGGGGAGGAGCTGATGCTGGTAACGGCCTCTCCCAGAGAATTAATTTTCCGGCTCTGAAGCACCAGAGCAGGGAGGACACCTTGGAGACCCTCCAGACCAATGTCTTCTGTTCCCATCTAAGACAAGTAAGATGCTGAGCTACGGATTCTGTAATTTCTGAAAACTCACCTAAGGTGCGCCCCTAATTTTGAAGTGCTTATCTGCAGTCCATAGAAAGAAATTAACTTCAAGGTCACTTGGGGACCTCTTGGGGAAAAAGGTCCCAGAGCCAAGCTGCGTGAACCCTTACCTCCCCCACCACAGCAGCTTCTGCTACAGTTCAAGAGACCTGCTAAAGAGGGCAGGAAAGTCATCATTTACAAGGGATCTTAGAAAATAGCCTTTGTTCCAAGAATCAGTTAAACTTCTATTTTTTAACTTTCATGGCTCTTTAGTTGAGACAATATGCTCAAAACTGTAGACAATGTATTTCTGTGAACTGAGGTCCCCTCAGCTCATTTTCCATCCTGGTTAAAAGCAGCCCCACATATGGTTAGTAGTTTCGTAGCTCAGGATGTAAACGATGGGGGACTCCCGTACTTAGGGTTACTCTCCAGGCTAAGAAAGGCAAATATCCCCCCACCACCGCCCCACGTTTCAGGTGGTGGCAACGAGAAGGGGCAGGCAAGGCACAAAATGACCTATGAGGACACGTGTGACTCTGCCCAGCTTCTGGTAACATTTGTCTTCTAGCACTCTTCCCGTAAGCCTGGGAGCACGTGGCATCCCTCCCACGCCATGGGTGACACGCAGGCACAAGGAAGCCAGGGGGCCCATAACCTGGACTGGCGTGCAGAAGGCCGACACCCACCCAAGTGACATGCAGCACCCCGTGAACAACCCCAGCCTGGGTGCCACGTGCCGAAATCCTGACCGGCAGGCCTGACGCGCTGGGAACACAGCTGCAGCCCTGAAGCAAGAGCTGATCCAGACACTGAGCTACCTAGAGAAGCATTAAAAATAAAACTCCCAGTGGGGCTGCACAAGCCTGCCCACCCAGAGAAGGGAGGAGGGAAGGGCCCAGAGGGTGAGAGCACAGAAGGTGAAGCAGCCGCCGGACAGACGGCTCTGATTCACGGCAGGACAGGCCCCTCACACAGCTGAGCATACTCGGGTGGGACGCATCGAAAATGTGCTGCTCTGCAAGCACAGGAGCGCCGCAGCCCACCGAGCAGGCTGGGCCGTAAGCAGCTGGAGACTCCGCTTCAGTGAGCTGTGGCAACGCGGTGGCCCATTCCAGGACAGTAAGGACAGCCTTTCCGTACACCTTGGAGACACAGGGAAACGACCACTCCCTGCTCTGTGCTGGAGAGCCCTGTTGTCTCTGAGGCTGAAGTCTTGGTCCCAAGTCCCAGCACCCTGAACAAAGAGCAGCAGGGCCGTAACTCACACTGCTCTTTGCCAGGAAAGTCACTCCAGAGCCCTTTCCCACAGGCGTGCTCCAGACACAGCCTGCCACACTCCAGTAAATTCAGCCAGCTTTCCAAAGACTGCTTATTTACGACATATTTCAAAGCTCTGATAATGACTGAAAGGGACGATCCTTACTTATCGAGGTCAAGGAAAAGCACCGAGAATAAAGTCAGAATCCTCAAGACCTTCCCATCAAATAATAATTCTTTCACCCATGCAATGTACTGTCACTTAAAATAAAGGCAGATGGTTATTCAACTAAATTCCTACTAATCAACGTCACAAGAAATCACACTTAACTAATAAAGTTTCTAGAAAACAGCCTGCTTGGCCAAAATCTTGTTGCTTTTCTGGTTCTGAGTGACATTTCAAGGAAACTTCACAGTGAGACGAGCTGTCAGTGTAACTAACTCCATGCCAGGACCTCAGAGAACCTAGGAAGGGGGCCGGGCGGAAGCTCACTGTTAGAAAAAAATCCCAACTGCATGCCACAGCCTCAAGGCTCTCTTCAATCTGGCCCCCAGTCCACCCCCGACTTCAACCCAGCAGGCCCCAGAGCAGGGGTCAACAAACTCCAGATAAAGCAGGCCAAGTCAGCCCGCAGCTCGGAGTGCTGTGTATTCTTTAGAAGAGTTTTATTTAAAAGGAACAACAAGGCGGTAAAACAGGGTCTTGAGCCTCGCAGCTTCCAGGCACAGAGTGACAGGTGCCGGCGCCTGCTCTGATCTGCCTGCCCTCGCCTGTCCGCTACCGGTCACGGGGGCCTGGCATTTCAGAAGAATTCAGCTCTGATTAAAACATAACCTCATGCCTATAAATAAAATGTCTTTTACACACTAATTAAAAATAACAGGCTGGCATTTGGAAACTCCCATAAACAAAAATATAAGAGTTGAAATAAAGAGCAACAGTAAACTGTTTGATCTAAGCTCAGGTGGGTAAAAAGCCACATGTGTCTTCTCTGAAGTTTTTCCATTAACTCCTGAATTTATGGGGCTTTAAAATGGGTAACAACGTCCATCTTACCTTTTAATTTAACAATGTCACAGTGAGCTTTTCCTGATTTACTCCATTTTAGTGGCCGTGTAAGTTTTCATGGTTAACCCAATATACACGAAATATTTCAAAATTGTAATCCATAGGTAGAAATTATGAAATAATTTGTTTTGTACACCAGGTCTTCAATATCCATGATGCCTTTTACACTCGTGGCATATCTCACAACAGCCACGGATCACACACTCAAGAGCCACGTGTCCCCAACAGGCTTCCACTGGGCCCTGGATGGGTCTCAAATGTTCAGTCACTTCAACCGAACACAAACCAAACTTGCTTGCAATTTTAGGAGTTTTACATAAAAGAGTTTTTCATGCTGTGACCATGTGCTTATTTTTTACCTCAGATGACTTAATACAATAAATATTTACTATTTTATGTATATAAAAACTCCTGGAATTCATCTTGGGATTCACACCACATTCTTCACAATAAGCTAAAAGATACTACGAACCACATCATATTGCTTTCCCACAAGCATCCAGTTTTGCTTTTCAAACCATGGCTGTTAGATTTAGTTCTCATTTCCTTTACACATGGCTCCTTTCCTGTCCTAACTGAATGCAACCAGGAAGTTCTGGCACGTCTGAGCCGAGTTTCCTTAATGTGCAGCAGGATGGCGTGACCATGCACAGAACGACCCGCCTGAGTCTGTAATTCAAAAACACTCCACCCTGTCTGCTCGTTCCTTTAAGAGACTTATGTCTGACTTCATGATTTAAGGAGTAAACGGGAAAAATCTCAGGACCTCAAGAGAGCCTAGTGACAGCCAGGATCAGAGGCCCCCGCCCAGAGTGAGCACAACCAGGGAGCAGTTCACACTCTGCTCACTGAAGTAAGTACCTGCTCCGCACTCAGCAGCACACAGCACAGACACCGCTAAGGGGAAACAGCAGTTTCAACGGCCCGGAAGGCAATGGGACCCTCACTGGTCACCAACAGCGGGGGCCACCGTCTACACCCCAAGGGCCATCCTGGTTACCTCTGCATCCTGTTGGGGGAGGTGGTACGTCTTCTCGAGGCTGTGCAGAGTTCGGGCGGTCAGAGTCTTTTGCTCCAAGAGATGCTCCAGAAGCAAGATGAGCTGGTCTGGGAGGAGCTGAGGGCAAAAGCAAAAAGTCTGTGAAAAGACTAGAGACTTGACCTTGGTAAAATCTCAGAGCTTACACCATATCCCCAAAGACACTGCACTCTGGGGCCTGATTAAGCCCCATTCTCCATGGCTTTTCATGTCAGTTCTATATTTAAAGCAGATCAAAAGATCCAATGTTTATCTTTTTATTTTTAGGTTGTACAATGTGTTTTTTTTAAGGTGTGCAACATGATGACTGAATATACATATGTGCTGTGAAATGATAAAAACTGTACTGAACTTAATAAAACATTATCATGGTTCATTAGAGTTCTTTCTTTATGGCATGTAAATGCCAGAAAATATCATTTCACGCAGATAAAGATTCAAGAAGCCATCTGATCTTAAGCGAATACATAGAGAAGAAGAAACAGTTTTCAGATTTCCTGTACCACCTAAGCCTTGCAAATGTACAGCAAGAAATAAACAGCACATGATGAAACAAGAACCAGTTCTCACAATCCCTTCATTATAAAAATTTAAAGTTTACTATTCCATTAAAAAATTTAAAATGATTGTACAGGTGATTTTATACATGTGTGTATATATAATCTTCACACACACAATGCACAAGATCACTCTTCTTACTCCTGAGTTTTCATACAGTCAAAAAATGGTGTTTATCACTTAAAGGCAAAGAGAGGAAGACGTTTTCATAGGACATAAAAAACAATGAAGATTTATGTGCCAACAGTATTTGTGAAATCCAAGAACTTAAAATGTCTATTCACTACTGAACTGGATCAGCCCCGACCACTGGGCAGTGCTCAAATAAGCTTAAATGTTTATTTGGTGGAGGAAAAAACAAATTTAAGATACATTTTGTGGGAACTGTAGAAACTGAAAAATATTTATTCTGAAGTCAGGGTTTTAAAATTATGACTTTGAATTCCATTATTATCTACATTTAGCTTTTTCTCCCTCCCTGCTTATGACCAGATAGGCCCCATCCGCTAACTCGATTTTATAGGTCCAGAAGTCAATCCTCCATCAACAGAACATTCACACCACCACCTGGACTTTAATCCCCACGTTGTCACTTCAAAAGAAAACTTGAGAATCACTGGCTTCTCTTGCTACCTTCTCTACCTTTAGGCCCCCAAGTGTGGACTCTGCCCCACCCCCATTTCCAAACACACACACACAGACACTGCCCAACACGCACGGAGGAAAGCGGAGTAGAGAGCATACACCATATTCCCCAGGCACCTTCACAGTGAAAGCATTTCTTGTGCTTTCTCACAGTGCCCTTCTAAGTGCTAATAAAACTGCTTTCCTAGAGAAAAACATGGATATACATCACTTGGTTCCTGGGCATTTTTATTTTATAACATCACTTCATTCCCCTTAGACTCAATGCTGTGGATCCTCTCTCAGGTTAACAGGGCTGAAACAAGGTGTCTTCAGCAGAACTAGAGGGTTACAACCAGCACTGACCCAGGAGGACTCAAAGAACAGCTAACACTTCATTTTCTTTCCAATGTAAGTCATGTGCCTTTAAAATGTTTGAAGATATCAAATTACTATGTAACAACCAGTAACAAAAATGCCAGTTTTTCATTTTTTATAGTTTCCGACACATGAGGCTTTTATATTTTCAAAAATTTGCTGTTTTATAAAACAGCCCAAATCCAGGGCTCTAGGGAGCCCCTAGGGAACCTCCTCACCATCCACACCACGAGCAATCTCCTCAGGCCCTGCCTGCAGCCCATGCTCCCTCAGCCCTCCTTCCCACCCACAGCATCCTGCGGCCTCCCTCTCCAGATCTTTCTTACATTCCAAGACGGGCCTTTCTCTGGTGGAGGCTCATCCTTCAGCCCCAGCCTTAATACACCCCTCAGGTGCCCTTAGGTCACTCCCCAACTGTCCTCCTGCACTTGAGCCCTCTTCACAGAGCCAGCCTTTCTCCCCCATCACGGTCTCTCACACCTCACCAGGGCCCTTTATAAAGTGTGTCCCAGTTGCCCCCAGCAGGTGGTGGCCTGGCTTCTGCCTCTGCAGGGGCTGCCCAGAGGAGTCAGAGGCCCATCCAGCCCTACACTGTGACGCCCTGACGGGCACTCTCAAAACTGCTGCCCAGCACTTCTGGAGCTAGCCAGCCCCAGGAGTAAGAGCTTGACATCGAGGCCACTCTAGATGCAGGAAGCTGGCCTCTGGGTAAGGGCCCACCCGACAGAGCACAGAGCCCCCATCAGCTGGTGGCGCAGGCCCTACTGGCTAACTAAACCCAGCAGGAACCGGCCCTGCCAACCTGCGGAGTTATAGGGAAGGAGCAGGAAGGAAAGCATCTCCCTATTACGTGTATGCACTTACAAAGAAGCCTATTGTTACAACTCAAGTTTAGGACTTGCTTTAAACTAGAGAGACCGAAGGAGGGAAGAAGCCCTTGAGTAAGCTGATTCACCTGGTCCTTAACTTACCCCAAATGGGTTTAACCAACAAACACAACTCCAGCTTAAAACCAAAGAATTACTAGCTTGTGAACCAATCAAGATGTCTGGATTCATACTTTTATATCCTAAAGTTTTCTTCTGAGCAGAAAGGTCACACATCCTCACAGAGAAACAAAACCAAAGGATCACTGAAGACCTTTGTCCTCCTCAAATTTTTCATGATGGAAAAATATTTAAAGCCAAGCCACCTGCCTGAAGAGGGACAGCGGAGATAGATGGCAGGGGGTCAAACCCTTAGGGCTCTTGAACACGTTTCATTTACTCTAAGAGGAGAGGCAGACAGCAGGCCGCACGCCCCGCCAGAGAGCCCCCTGACCCTGGCAGCGCTGCTGGAGGGTCGGCCTGTGCCGCCTGTTCAGGGCAGGCAGAAGGCAACAAGGACCCACACAGAGGCCTGAGACCCTTTCTCTGGAAGGAATGCCGGGAGTTCTGCTAGTCCTATGCTTCAGAGCAGGCTTGCAGAAATGCTTCTCTCTTAGTAAACAACCTGTAGCCATCTGGCTTCCAACTGCGACTCTTCCAATTTACCAGGAAAAATGCAGTTTCAAAACAATGAGGAAAGTAGAGAAAATCAGCGATCAAAGGCTATTTTAGTACACAGACAATAAAACTGATTCAGTATCTTTCATTCACAAATAAGTAAACATTACGTATTTTTTTTACAGACCCCGAAAAAAGAAGATATGAAAGCAAAAATGTGGTAAGCAGCTCCCTTTAATACAGTACATTTCTCTTCATAAAATAAACATTTACTCCCTGTAAAGCCACCCTACAATGAAAAAGTACTATGTAATACACCAAAGCGTTCGCACAGCAGCAGGGAGTGAGCGGACACCAGCGAACGTGCTCAAAATGCGGTCCCGGGCACCCCCCACCCCCGCGCCAGCAGCTGGCACCACGGTGACGGGAAATGCGTGGGTCAGTCCACCCCCACCCACGTAGGAATCAAATTAAATTTCACATGACTTCTAGGCCAACTGTACTTTAATGCAGCAGTACTGAGAGCTTCCATCACACTATGGGGTGATTAAAAAAAATAAAGTGCGCGTCTCAGAATGTTATCTCCTGAGAAAGCAGCTCCTCCGAACAGTATACGAGAACATGCCTTTCTTCCTGAGGGTCTGATGTGCTTGCGCCGCAGTCTCACAGTGACAGGAATAGAAGGTCCCTTCCTTTGCACAGACAAGGACTTCATGATGTGATGATTATTTTCCATAGGGAAACCACATGGCATTTTATGAATTCATCTGCCTCAGAAACTTAGACAAAATAAGACAGCGGGGTGCCAAAGCCATGTGTGTACTGTGTGCGTGAAAGAGAACTTCAAGGCACTGTAAAACTTACTTAAATAAAAAACGTAAAATGCTAAAGGGGGTCAGTCAATACAAATGCTATTTGTTCAGGATTTAGAAGTCTGCACTCTTGCTTTGAAGAGGGAGGATTCTGGAGTCATGAATTACCCAGAAACGTACAAAGAAGAAAGAAGTCTACCTGGTATTTTTCCCAGTCCACTGAAGAGCTGAGGGAAGCCACACAACTCTGAACGGTTTTTTAAAGAGTTTCCACACAGGCTCTTGGAAAGAAAATATGAATTTTCCAAACCCACCCTCCTAGTCTACAAGCAGCACAAAGCAAACAAGCCCTGACTCTTCCAGAAGCCCCTCACCGCTGTCAGAGGGGCATCACTCACTCCCGGCTCCCAGAGGACCACCCACGCAACTTGAGCCCCTCCACCATGTCTGCCATTAGCAGGACGCAGTACAGGCCAGCTCGCGCCTGGATCAGAAAATGTCACCAACACGTCCCACCACTGACCTTCCAAAGGCAGGAACCAACTCGAAGCAACGCCACCGCTGCCTGCAGCACTTCAGGAGGAGGGCGCCTCCCCTCGGGGCCCAGGCTGCCCATGGCAGCCGCACACAGAGGAAGTCTCCGAGAGGCTCCCAGACGGGGAATGAGCCTGGGACTGAGGCAGCCACCGACTGACGGTGGCGTGAGTTCTATTATTACCCCATTATCACTCTGGATCGGTGCCTAAATGAAGCCTGCTTCCTCCCTGCTGCCATTTCCTTTTATCCTGGCTGGAGACTAAAAGCGGATCAATGGGGGCAATACATATGATGTCACTTCAATTTACAGCAACAGCCTCCCTCCTTCAGTCTGTCTGAAATACACAGAAAGATCAATTCTTCCCAAAAATGGTTAAAAAATGCTTAGGGAGCATTCTTCTTCCAGAAAAGCATTCTCTGCTATATTTGTCTATGTTACTACGGCAGGAACTGTTTACACTGAACAAAAACAGAAGAAATGGGGGAGGGAGAAAAATCTCAAATTCTCCTGTATGCTGGAGACTTGCTGGCTGAAATTCAACAGGAGCGGGGTCCAAACCAGAACTGAAGCAGCTGACCTTTCAAAGTCACAGGCTTTCGGGTGCAGAGGCACAAGAGAGACAGCAGTTCTGTGCCCTTTGGATTAAAAAGGTAATCCCATAGATATAAAAAGTCTTTTCTAGAGAATTTCCCTAAAGTCGAATAAATTCCTTTCTGCTCTTCCCAGAAAACACACACCACACCATACAGCCTCAGGTGCCCCCCAGGCCACAGTGCGAGAACAGACAGTACCCCTTCGTGTACTCTTCTCCTTATGGGCAACAGGAACGGACTACAGGACACAACGTCAAGCCTTAACAGATAATTTTTCAGATGGTGCTCTGACCCAAAATAAAACAAAATAAGTAAAAACCTCTAAGTTATATAAATTTTTGTATCATGACTTTTGAAAATGGGATATAATTACAATAGAATTTAAAATATTCCTCAAAACATAGGAATTCTCCTTCCTTACAACCCCAGAGCCCTGGTGAAGCAGACCTTCCAGACCCCAAACACCAGGACTATGTTCTTCACGTTGATGTCAGAATATGAACTTCCATCATCTGTCATTTTCCTAATGATAAATGTTTTTAAGTGCAAAAATTAAATTACTTAATATGTACACAGACAAGTGTATGCCTAAGAGCTGTTGTCAACCAAGGTATCATGATATAACTAAAATATTCTTGGTTTAAACTCAGTAATTTGTATAGAGAAAAAAGTAATTGGTTTGAGTTGCTACTGAAAACAAGCTAAAAGCAAAACTTACAAAAGAACAATCAATCCCTACATGCTAACACAAAAACTTAATACACTTTAAAGAACTGCCAAGTTTAAGAAAAGAAGTCCCAGGTCTTTTATATTTTGGGGACACAAACTCCATTTACCAACAAATGAAAGTCACCAAATAAAATAATTAAGAGTGAAAATAATTTCCTTCAAAATACAGAAAGCAATCAACAGACATACTTAGCGAGCATAGTCCTTTGTGATTTTTCAAACATCTTTAAGGACTATGTCTGTAGTCAAATTTTAGTAGGAAAATTCAAGCAGAAGCAAATATTCATATAATTCATTTCACAGGGGGAAAAAACTGCAAAACATTTTGGGAAACAAAAATATAGGTGTCCCACTGAAGGGAGCCTGCTTCCCCCTCTCTCTGTCTCTGCCTGCCTCTCTGTCCACTTGTGATCTGTCAAATAAATAAATTAAAAAAAAAAAACTACATGGTTGTCTTTAAATACAATAAAAAAAAATATATAGTAAACTCCCCTTGCACACATTTCTTGCCATCTTACCATACTACAGAAATAGCTCCCCCTCATTCTTTTTAATAGCTGCATAGTATTCCATTTTGTGGTTCCATACCATGGCTACAATCTGACATATAAAACCAGTTGACAGTTTTCACAATAAACATATACACATGCTGGACCTTAGGGGGCCATAAACTAGTATGCAACTGTAATTTTGAGTTAGAAAATATTACTAGTTATAAGTTAGGAATTCCAGCTCATAAGACATATACTCTTTGTTTTTGTTTGTTTGTTTGTTTTTTTAAGACATATACTCTTATTCAAAATAAATACATCAGAATTATAGACAATGTTGTCTATAATACAATAATTAACATTGTCTATTAATACATCAGAATTATAGACAATACTATTTTTTTAAATCATGTCAAAAACATTTCCCAATAATTTACTTAATAAAGAGATCTACTTTATGAAGAAATTCAATACTGCAATCTAATTTAAGCACTGAAATATAGACAATATTATTAATTCTAAGATTCCTGTTAGAAAAAAAACCTGCAAATCAAGAAAAGTTAGAAGTACTCTCTGATACCTGTAAGCATGCCAAATTCTTTAGAAAGTCTTAAACAAGCCTGACTTTGAGCATGCCACTGTTGTCATGGCAGAGGGAATGGACTGATCACTTAGGAATTTATAGGTTTTTTTTCCTTCATGAGTAATGATTTTCTTGAGAAGCATAAAATTCAGATCAGGAATTGTGCCCCTTTGGCCCCTTTGGCTATTGTTCTGGCAGGTTGCTGGGTAAGCAAAACAGACACGAAGATCCTAAGTACCCTGGTAATACTCTGGGAATTTCCAACGTGAGATGTTCACAAAGATTTATGTTCCAAAATGTATCACGATATAAACCATTAATGTACACATGGCCATAAAAGCTGACAAGAGGGTTGTATTTTATGCACTTTAAATAATGGGCTTTGTGTCAGCATATAGTTTGGTTAATACTTTTACAAAAGTTGGGGAAATTAAGTTAGCAGATGAAATTGTGACCCTTATATAATGTGAAAACATGAGAATGATTGATGCGCCGGTCAGTTATATCAGAATCCTCTCTGCTAATGACGGTGTTGGTTTTAATCTCTGTGGTGTCACTTTTGGAAGTACCGCGACCAACCCAGGGCTCAATAGTAGAGCGCATGACCTGCCTGGTCTTTTCCTTTTTTCCTGCCTTCAGCTGTAAACTATTTTTCTTAAATCATGTCAAAAACATTTCCCAATAATTTACTTAATAAAGAGAAGATCTACTTTATGAAGAAATTCAATACTGCAATCTAATTTAAGCACTGAAATGTGTAAATGATTAAAGCACGTGCTCTAACGAAGTGCTGAGCTAGCACCTGGCAACTGGGCGGGCTTCTGTGAAGAGATCTTGTTAGTACGGGCAGAGTCTCTAGCACCAGTGTCACAAGAAACCTGTCAGCATCTCTCTAGTCTTAGAACAACAATACCTGAAAATAACACAGGCCTCCGAAGTTCAGATTTCCATGCTTCTCCATAAAGATGCTAACACCATCAGATAGAAGACATTAGTTCTGTGCATACAACACTCAAACACTGCTATAAATCCTATATATAAAGCATTGCATCAAACAGCTGCATCCTCGGATTTTTATGTTGTCACTTACAATATAAATGAACTATCAAATATTTTCAGTTTTTTCCAAGAGGGGAAAAAAAAACACCCAGTAAACTGTACTTCATTAAAATTCAGAATTTTCCTTTCTTTCTCTAACTTCCTATAGTACCCCCCAAATATCAAAATCACAGTCTGTGCCGGATTATTACAAATTAAACACTTGAGTCAATAACTGTAACAAGTTTAGATTCCCCTCTGTAATATCTGGGTGAATATATTTCATGTAGCCTTATGTCTCTGGTAAAGAGTGAGCTACAGAACATACACAAAAGGTGTTCATAAACACAAATATATAACCCTTAGGAACATTTAGTCTAAAAATATACTTTCCCTCTAAACAACTAGTGAATGGGAAAAAACACAAAAACGAAGCTCTTATTGAAAATACACTCTTCAGTATCTTATGGACAAAAACAGGATCCTCTCAAGTGGAAACAAAGAATAGAGTTCAAACAAAACTACATTGTAACTTCTGGAAAAAGTTTAAGGTAACTCCTTATAGACTGTAACCCAACAGTGCCCACTTCTTGTGCCATCTACCCCTGGTCTGACATTCACGTGTTTATCAAATTCAAACAAAGGAACTAATGTCCAATACAGCAGGCGTTGTAATACAGTAAGAATGACTGCAAGAACAGTTGGCAATCAACGATTTGCCAATTTAAATCTATTACAAGAGGGCACCTGGGTGGCTCAGTGGGTTAAGCCGCTGCCTTCGGCTCAGGTCATGGTCTCAGGGTCCTGGGATCGAGTCCCGCATCGGGCTCTCTGCTCAGCGGGGAGCCTGCTTCCTCCTCTCTCTCTCTCTGCCTGCCTCTCTGCCTACTTGTGATCTCACTCTCTCTGTCAAATAAAAAAAAAAAAAAAAAAAAAAAAAAAAAAAAGTTTAAATCTATTACAAGAAAACTTATAGCTACAAATGAAAATTCAAGCCAGAAGGGATTCTCACTTCTAAACTAAAACAAATCCAAAAACTATACACATTCAAATACATCAATTTAAAAAGTTTTATAAGCATTCTGTCTAATAACAGATGTGGTAGAGAGTTCTTATTTTAAAAGCTAATGGTAAAATAACTGAAATGCCTCTGCAATTGTAATCAACTGTATTTAACGAAATGATGACTCCGTGATGTCTTTAAAGAACTAATAAAATTTTAAGTCAGGTTGTACCAGGAGCTGTAACAACCCATCTGGCTTTAAGTGCAAAAACTTCATAGTACCTCTAAGAGAGACTTGCCCTTTGGTTTCTAGAGTCTCCTTGTTAAAACTTGGTATTCAAGATTAAATTTTTCAAATTATCGAAATTACCTGCTAAAAAGAAAGTAAGCCACAAAAGCATTTTAAGACAATGGTACTGAAAAAACTGTAAGGTGAGAAAAAGACCAGAAACAGAAGGAAGGAGAAACCAAGTCAATCACTGGCCTCGGCATGGACACGGACTCAGGCACAGATGGACACACATACTCAACATGTTTTTTAAATGCAAAACATAATTTATAAACAAATTTCATTCTTGGGTGTCTACTCTGGCTTAGAATGCTAACATTTCATCACTCCTGGCTCCCACCCTTTCTTCTTCACAGGGGCATAGTCAAAACAACAAGAACATCTTTGGGTTAGACTTTTTTTTTCTAATATTCTTTCTAATATTCTTTCTATATTTTCTACCAAATCCAAACCAAGCATGACTTTAGCCACATGTCTAAAATGTGTTGTGGTTTCTATCATAATGCTGACAAGGAGAAATGCCCCTAAATACATGTATAGTCAACCACAACTAAGGAGGCAGGGTGGGGGTAGGGCAGACAAGGGTGAGGAGTCAAGCTGCATGAGTGACTGTTGGCAATAAAACAATAAAGTTGTGTTTACTTAATAAATACACGTCGAGAATGTGGTTCCACTGACTGTCCAATGGCTGAGAATTATTTCACAGAACTGAATATATATAAAGCACAAGTCACATTTCGCTCAAATTCTGTACACTTCTGGATTCGAGTCCAGAATTCGAGACAATTTATAACCAGGATTAACTCTGGAAAGTTTCATGAGGAACAAAGCAAAGGATTAACTTGGGAAGGGTCACTCTGACACTTAAAGTAATTCGGATTATTGAAAAAGATGTGGATTTAAGAACTTCAGGAGAAAGAAAGGGAACAAGTTTCACGTACTTTCAAAAAAAGTTTGCTCCAGGGGCGCCTGGGTGGCTCAGTGGGTTAAGCCGCTGCCTTCGGCTCAGGTCATGATCTCAGGGTCCTGGGATCGAGTCCCGCATCGGGCTCTCTGCTCGGCGGGGAGCCTGCTTCCTTCTCTCTCTCTCTGCCTGCCTCTCAATGTACTTGTAATTTCTCTCTGTCAAATAAATAAATAAAATCTTTAAAAAAAAAAAAAAAAAAAAAAAAAGTTTGCTCCATTTTCAACTTCTTCTCTCTCCTTTACCTCAACACCAGCTCACCTGAAGGGAATGGAAGTTCCTACTGGGCCAGCATTCTGTATGAAGAGAAGTGGCTGCCTTGTGGATTCACATCACGTGAAAAGGCAAAACAGGTGAACGAAAATGGAATAAAACCACACAGACATGTTTGAAGCCAGATATGCTTACTCCCAAGTTGCGTGCTATGTACAAATGGTTGAATAATTCACAAATTAATGTACTTCCCATCGTGACAGACTCTATTCCCAGCTAAACAAGTAAACTAAAATGGTAAGTTTTATAAAAATATTCTTTGGGAGTGAAATGTCCACATTATTGCTAGAAGAGTTCATATATTAAAATCTTATGTCTACTGTGAGCTCCAGCTGGGACTCACGGCCTGTAGCAGCCTGAAGCTAATACAGGAACAGGAAATCTGAAATGCGGCCTTGTTTGCTGCCATGCAAATATTTTCTCATCTGAATTCAAGTACTTGAAAGTCAATCCAACAGAAGTAAGTCTTCAAAGATGCAAACACAGGGTTACTAACTACGGATCTAAAAATTTATGCATCTAAAATCCTAAAACTGCTAACTATGGATCTAAAATCCTGGTAGGTCAGAGATCTACTAATACTTTTCTAAGAGGTATAAGCACAAATATGACTAAACCCATGATGTGCTTTCTAGGAGCAATCTAAAATCTCAAGGATGTGCATGTTATTCCTAACAGATTCCTAAAGAAATTTCACAAAAATTGTAGTTAAGTTTTAGCAATTAATGTTTATATCTTCCTTTTTGTAGGTATAATGTGCTTATGTAAAAAATTAACAGCACAGAACTTCTGAAAGTTACAGGAAATTTTAAGATGTTTCTAAGTTTTCTGTTTATTCAATTTTAATGGAGAATAGTCCACTGGAAAAAGCAAACTTTCCTTCCCCTTAGCATCCCGAATTATCTGTGTAAACTAACTTGAAATTTATCTTTACCAAAAAAAAAAGGGGGGGGAGAGTAATGAAACATAGTTTCCATTATAGAGATCTTTAAATTTTTTAATTAAAACTAAAAAGTACTTTTAAAAATGGCATTTTCCACCTTTTAACAAACTTTTTGCTATTTTGCTTTTACAATATATCAAAGTTAAAGCATACCTATTATAATCTATACATTCTATACCAAAGTGAAGCTTGATTTATTTAAAATAAATAAACTTGAAAAACCAGTGATCATGGATTCCCCCCAAAATTAAAAAAGGATACCCAGATTTTAAAATGACTGAAGGCAATCTCACAGGTTGAGAACCACATCACTGATTTCACAATGTAGAGTTTTGACTCATCTGGAAACCTTGTAATAGTTGAGACAAAAAATGAAGAGGCTACTCCATCCCGGGTAAGCCAAACAAACTTCTCTTTAGAGTCAAAGTTTAAAATGCAGATTTTTTTTTTTTTTTTTTTTTTTGCTTTGTCTGGGTTAGCTGTCGGGCAGTAAGTCTACATTTCCATCCAAGAACGTTCTTGTTAGGTAGGAATTATGACCAACGACCAGAACCCCTCTACTTCAGCACACACCCTTAGGAGAGCAGTTCCCTAGAGAGTTCTCTAAAGTTACTCTGTGCAACATTTCTAAAGGCGGCTCCAGCTAGAAGCAGTAATTTTTGTTGTTCTTTCCTGCTGGGTTTGTCCTTTAAACGAGCTTTCTTGTGCGCCATCAGAACCACTTGTTTACCTGGTCTTTTTTCCTTGAAGGCTTGGTCCATACAACAGGACCAAAATTACAACATCGACGCCCAGGCCCTCGAACACACTCTGCAAATTAAACTCTTGACAACAACTACAAAAGCGTGGAAATAAAGGCAACAGCCCGTCAGAAGCACCCTATAGTATTTCCGAAGGCAAGGAGAGCCCCATTCACATCAAAGGGCATCACCACGGCAGTAGGAACGCGAACTCCACAGAATGGGCTGTTAGCTATGAGCAAATAAGGAAGGGCAGGATTATGAAGCAGAACGAGTAACAGTGAACCAAACTTGGCTTTCCCTCCCGCTAAAGCTCATTTGGTGCAAATACTGAGGTTCAAAGGAAGAAAACGAGAAGGGGATTCGGTAGACAGAGAAGAAACCACTCTAATTCCCCTAACGAACACCAGCTGACGGCCCCGGGCCCCCGCAGCTGTCAGACGCGGAGGGCTGCGTGAGGCTGCTGGAGCCATCTACCCGGAGAGGAAAACGTCTTACTTACTGAGGTTCCCATCCGGGCGCGGGCCGGAGCCTGGAGTCCGCCCGGCCCAGGCGCGGCGCGGGCTGATATCTCCCGCGGCCGCCCCGCGCGCCGCCTCCTCCTCCCCGGCCAATCCCCAGAGAGGCCGCCGCGCCGCGCCGCGCCCCGCCGCGCCCCGCCCCGCCCCGCCCCGCGCGGCCAGAGGCAGCCGCGTTCCCAGCGCGCGGCGCCCCGGCCCCGCCACACCCCTGGCCCCCACCCCGCCCCGCCAGTCAGCTCCCACCCGGTAATTACTCTAATTAGAAGTCTTAGTCTCAGCAGTTAAACAATGTAGGAACCAGTCCCAACACAGCCTGCAATTCAAGTGGCTTTGAGAACAAAGGCAATCACAGCTGTAGCAATTTTTCCTCTAATTTATAGAATGTGAAGACTTTCTCTCACTGCACGTTGTACTTAAAAAAAAAAAAAAAAAAAAGTTTAACCTCTGGTATACATGCCCTTTCACAAAGGATATCAGCATTTCTGTGGAAAAACAACAGCACACACCAGCTACATGTAACAAAGAAAAAAGAAAAC
Source organism: Mustela lutreola (assembly GCF_030435805.1). Taxonomy (NCBI): domain Eukaryota; kingdom Metazoa; phylum Chordata; class Mammalia; order Carnivora; family Mustelidae; genus Mustela; species Mustela lutreola. Next base: position 71,468,946 of record NC_081301.1, read on the forward strand.
CACTGTTTCAAAAAAAAAAAATTTTTTTTTTAACTTTTTAAGTTTGGTCCCTCCTGCAGAACGAATATTCCTGGATCACTTGGCGGAAAGATACGAGATGAACAGAGATGTGGGAGGACTGTTTTCTTACAGTTTATAGACTATATGAATAAAAGGGAAACACACTACCCGGGGCATCTTTATAGTAACCAATCTGCGCAATTCTTAACTAGTATGGGTGGAGGTTGCTAATTGTTCACACTAACATCAGCTGAATGGTTACCTGCCAGTCCAAGAAGGAAAACACCACATGTGAACACTCATGTTTCCTGGGTGCAAGAACAGCTTTAATGTCTAACGACTTGCATCTTCACAGAAACCACCAGAATATTTCAATAGCACAAAAGAGGCCAGTCTTTTTTCCAAGACTCTTCCAGCAATCCCAGTCAATAAAAGTCACCAGAATAGAGTTCAACAAAATCAAATTGCAACCACCACCAGCCAGAATAGCTATTTCAAAGATTTGGGGAAATTTACGTCTCAGGAATAAGGCATTTCTTGAAGACAGATACACTTCACAATAAAACCAGGAAGATAAATATGGTCCCAAACCCAAGGAATCCTCAGGAAGGGATGTGATCAGGTCTGTTTCCCCTAGAAAATTGTAATAATCCACTCACAGCTCTTTTGGGTATGAAACTCCTTGTTCTAATTTTAAATGTGCACTGGAATTTTCAGGGTGAGTAAAATTATAACCATAAAATATGTGTTAGAAAAATAAAGCATCAAAAACAAAAAGTCCTTTCTTATTTTATTGTCCAGTACTGGCTTGATCTTTAAAGCAATCTGCATCCATTTTAGAAGAATTACTCAACACTCAAAAGTTTATGTGAAAGAGTAAAAAAAAAAAAAAAAAGGCGATGAACAAAATAATAAAAACAACCATTACATAAATGTTGCACAAAACAGGCTACATGTCTTATATGTCTCCTCCCCTTTCAGTATATTTTTCCACAAACACAGATTTTAAGTTTTTCAAAATTTCAGTAGTATAGTGTTCAGTCCCACTCGGTGCACTTACTAGGATATGCTTGAAAATTTCTCCATTTTCAAATGAAGGAAATCTTAACTGTTCATGTTATGAAAAATGAATTTCATATCTTAGTTTGTTACAAATGCGATTTTTGTTTAGCAGCTGTTTGCCTTTCCAGATGTTAACAGGACAAATTTCTGAACACAACTTAGTTTCGCTGTAGTAACCACTTAAAAAGTCAATCTCTTAACAAGAAAAATCACCTAATTTCAAGTTAAAACAAGTAGAGAAAGTAAGAAACAACTAAAACCAAATGGAAACACTTTCATTTTTTTTTTAAATATTTTATTTATTTATTTGACAGAGAGAGATCACAAGTAGGCAGAGAGGCAGGCAGAGAGAGAGGAGGAAGCAGGCTCCCTGCTGAGCAGAGAGCCCGATGCGGGACTCGATCCCAGGACTCTGAGATCATGACCTGAGCCGAAGGCAGCGGCTCAACCCACTGAGCCACCCAGGCGCCCCTGGAAACACTTTCAAATGTTAATGTTAACTCTTAAAAGGTTAAAGCCCTGAAAAGAAGAAGATATTCTTAAATGCTTAAATTAAGAAGACCAGGTGCCTGAGACATAAACACATAAAATAGAGTAAGCAATTGAGAACACAGGGAGAAACCTCCTCCAGAGAAAATATAGTACTTCCCCCAAACCTATTCTTCCAAAATTCCCCACTAACTCAACTAAATCTTTAAATGGCTTTAAAGTTTTCTTGTCTAATTTAATCTCTTTGTGTACAAGACAGGACAGCTCCCTTTAAATGTTAAGAACATTAATAAGCTTTATGCATGTTTTCAAATGTATAAGAACACAAAAATTCAGTGTAACTCTTAAAAGTTTCAGTATGAAAAATCCACGTTATGTTCTTTCAGATAATAAACAACAAATATTCTGCAATGACAATCAGACAATAAAGAAATGTTTTAAAATATACTAAAATGCCTTGTAAAAGTTAACATCTAACAGCCAAGCACCCGTGCTGCTATCTGCCTCATCGCGGACACAAACTTATTTTAACATTTATTTTTAAAAGCAAAATTCTCACTGACAATTAAGCTGTTGGTCAAACCTGCAATTTTGTTTTAAACTGAAAGGTAAACACACTAGGAGTTAAGATGAAATAACACATAACGTCCTGAAAGTATCTCCATGTAAGAGCGAGTTCTCAGCATCAGAGATTCATTTCTTGTTGATTCCAATACTAGTTGCTCAAGCTACTATTACAAGTACCATTTCCCCCTTTGGAAGTCAAATTAATAGCCCTACCCCCCCACCCACCCACGAAATTACTGTTAAGATTATTGCTTTTTGAAAGAAGCCCTTTTCTAAAGCAGAGCGCAATCTCCCGCTGGCCCGCGCTACAGAGCCACTGGCGCGGCACCATGTGCCCCACCTCTCTCCAAAGCAGGGGCGACGACACCTTTCCAAAGCTTTTCTAAAGCAGATCCCCAAAGGCCACTATCAATTCCATGGGGCCCGCCTGGCGATGCTGCCCTAAATCTATCTGCACGTCTCGCTCCGTGCTCTCAACCAGCTTCACCTAAGTTTAAAGGCAGGTACAACTACACTGACACCTGTCCCCGGAGCACTCTGAAAAGCAAAGAATGACCTAATTAGAAGCACAAGGACAACAGATTATGAAAGGCGGAGGCGGAGAACAAAATTAAAGTACCAAGCTCTTAGGAGACCACATTCTGGCTCTCGCGCAGCAACCAACGACGAGAACGACGCTCTCGGGCTCCAAAGCCGAGAGCCTGGGTGAGTGCGCAGGATCCCTCCACAGGACTCCCACAAGCCCTTCGCCGGGAGGGCAACGCGCACAGTGTCCACCAGCAAGGCGCAGGCAGTCCTCAAAGGGGAGACGAAAAACAAGAGGGATTCAGGGAATTCCAGGTGTGCCCAAATGCTTGGTTCTAAAGGCGGGAGTACACCTAACGCAAGAAAGTTTCAACCAAATCAAGTCGTGTGGGCCCTCGGGCCCCACAGGCCGCGCTTCGTCCTCGTCGCCCCGTACCCCCAACCGACACCAGCCACCAACCCCCAGATAAAGGTCCGCTCGCGCGCCAGGGTGCCGGCGGTCTCGCAGTCAGAGAGTGGGGCACCCGGCGCAGGAGTCTACCTGCAGAGGGAGCGGGCGGTGGGCGGGATGCCGGGGCTCCCACCGAGGAGGCGGTGTCCTGGCCCCGCCCCTGCCCCGCCCCTCAGCCGCGCAGGTGTCCACAGGGCCGACGCACACTCTGCGCGCCGCGCCGCGCGGGGCCAGGGTCTTGCCTGGTGCGGGGGATAAGACTGCCTCTCTTTAAAAACAGCGCCCTTTCCTCCGAACACAAATAGCAGGCAGTAGAGGGGCCGTCAGCAGGCGAGTCACCTAGAACCCGGGTCTACTCACCTAGTGACCTTGGGCAGAAACACCGCGACTTCCATTCTCTCCAGCCCAAAGAATTGGATGGAGATCCAACTCAAGGATGCCAGGAAACCGTCGGCGCCCTTTCGGGCTAGAAACCGACTTTGGTCCTGGGCAAGACTTTACAAGCGCCCACCCTCCTCCCGCATGCTCCCCAAAGACCAACTGTGCCGACATGGAGTAGAGCGCCGACTGAGACAGACCGTCGAGACTGAGACAGACCGTCGAGCGTAATACTAAAGTAACCGCCAAGTGTCAAGCAGTCTTCAAAGCAGTCCTCCATTCTCCCACCCTCCCTGATGTGCAGCGCCTTCCTCCCTTTATGAGGGTCCCAGGGCCTCCTTAGGCCTGCGTGGTGGCGAGAGCCTGGATTACAAACCCACGTTGTCCACGCCCACCGGGACAGGTCAGTTTTGCTAACGCACAACTCTGATTCTGGCCTTTTCTTCTTTCTGTTCTCTGACACAGTGAGTGCTCTGTAAGCTCCAGTGTGTGTCATCCAATGCACTCTGTGCCAGTCCCAATCCTCTCAGACCTTCAAACTTATTTTTGCAAACTGATAAGAATTGCTAATACCAGTCCCTTCACCTGGAATGCCCTCGACTCTCCTAATCCCTTTCTAGGGGCTACCTTTTTCAAGAATCCTTCCAGCAACACCTTGGGCTTTCTGGGTTTTGTCTTCTTGTCCATCCCCACGCTGGCGGTCCCACGCTGCCATGCAACAGAACGAGGGGAGTTCTGCTATGCATACCCCGAGTATCTGAGCTCCTAGAAGGCCGCACTGTCTTTTCTTTCAATCTCCCCACCCAGCACCGAGCACAGCCAATTTCGAATTGATGTCACCTGTCTTGTGGCAAGATCAAAGTTTCAATCTTGTGCCCATTAGCACTAATTTTAGCAACTAAAATGATGAAAATTTGTTAAAATAGGATCAACTTTAAAAGAGAAATTCAAAGATAATACTTTTTTTTTTTTTTTTTTTAAGCCTCATACCATTAATTTCACAGGCAAAGAAAGCTATTACAGGTAAATGTCATATCTACTTTAGGGACATTTTCTACTTGGAAGCTGTTGACAGCTTAACCACTGCTGATCCGCTTTATGCAAATGCAGATGGTGCTTTTCTCCCAGAGACCTGCACACATTTGTGATCTCAGCTGACTTTGCCATGGCTTTGCAGACATGGGCACACACCACCCAGAGCCTTAAAAGAGATGGCTGGGGAAAGGGGACGCAGAAAAGTCAAGCCATTTAAGACACAAGAAAAGCACACAGTGCTTAAAAACTATGTAAAATTTTACAGATGTGAGTACCAAAAAGGATGTTTAGAGCGTCAAAAATAGAGTATCATTTTTATTAGAGGTTTTCCCATGAGGTTAGATGTTAATAAATTAAAACAAAAAATTCACAAGACAAAAAATAATTCAATTATTCTTAAGTCAATAAAACTATAATTGGATCATTCTTTTGAATAGAGAAATGCCATCTCCCCCAAACTAAAATTAAAATATTTGTATGTCAGACTTAAAATTTCTATTTATTCAGTAGTTGACATTAGATATTACAGTAAAATAGAAACCCATTTATGCTAAAGATACAGATGACCTTTTCTACTGTTGTACATGTACATACATACATAATTTTTCCAGGTAGTAGTTGTAAGAAACCTTGGTAAGAAGCTATGAAAATCCACTTTTTTTTTTTTTTAGATTTATTTATTGAGAGAAAAAGAGAAAGAGCACACGTGCATGGGGGTAGGGGCAGAGGGAGAGAATCCTGAAACAGATTCCCCACTGAGCTCAGAGCCCCAGGACCCTGAAATCATGACCTGAGCCGAAATTAACAGCTGGATGCCTGACTGACTGAGACACCCAGGCGCCCCTAAAACCTACTTCTAATACTACACAGCCTGTATCTGTCTATTGGCCAACCCTAAGAACTCCCAATTCACTAACCTTTACACTATCAACACTCTCTATTGTGGGAAGCAGGATAATGGCCACATTCTAATCCCTGGAACCTGTGAGTACTTTAGATTAGCTGGCAAAAGAGAATTAAGGTTATTAATCAGATGACTTAGAAATGGAATAATCCTGGATTATCCAAGCTAGCCGGAGGTAATCACAAAGTCCTTAGCAGTGAAGAAAGCAGGCAGGGAAGAGAGAACCAGAGAGATAGCAGTATGAGAAGGAGCGGCTCTGGCCTTGCCCATTTTGAAGGTGGAGGTAGGGACCATGAGCCAAGGACTGCAGGGGCCTCTGGAAGCTGGAACAGATGAGGAAGCAGATGCTCCCACAGAGCCTCCAGAAAGGAAGAGAGGCCTGCTGACACCCTGAGGTTAGCCCAGAGAGACTGATTTTGGACATCTTATCTCCAGATACTGTAGATAATAAATCTGTGTTGTTTTCAGTCCCAGAATTCCTGGTTATCTGTTACACCAGCAATAGAAAACCAATACATCTGGGTTCCAAGTTCCCCTTATAATCAATGTCACTGATGCTCAAAATAAAAACATCCTTTAAAAGCGCTCAGCTACACCTACACTCTGATCTGTTTCCTCTTAAGAGGGGAGATCTTCTTCCAGGTCCCTCCCCTCATCCCCAAGCACACAGCTTCACAGAGAATTTCAGGCTCGAGTCTAGGATCTGAGAAGTTTGCTGGGGTTGGTAGGTTGAGTGGAGAAGAAAACTAGAGAGGAGGTCTAAAAGCCCTTTCAGGGGCATCTGGGTGGCTCAGTGGGTTAAGCCTCTGCCTTCGGCTCAGGTCACGATCTCAGGTTCCTGGGATCGAGTCCCGCATTGGGCCCTCTGCTCAGCAGGGAGCCTGCTTCCTCCTCTCTCTCTGCCTGCCTCTCTGCCTACTTGTGATCCCTCTCTGTCAAATAAACAAATAAAAAATCTTTTTAAAAAATTAAAAAATAAAAACAAAAATAAAAGCCCTTTCGGGTCTGGTTCCTAACCGCTTTGCTGCTTTTATGGTACCACGGAGGCCAAGGCAGAGCATGTCAATGAAACAAAGGACAAACATGAAACAAAACGCCATAGGCAACCACGTCTTGATCAAATCTAAGAGCGATTCAAGTTAATAAGTAACATAACCCCACCACCTTTTTCATGGCTTTAATTATTACAGCCAGTAAAAAATATTCAGGCCATCCCTGTTTAGTGATGTTTTATTTACCCCTAAAGGCTAAAGTCTTCATTAAAAGCAGAAGAGTTGTGTTCAATTCAACACATATGGTGAGATCACAGCCCAGTTTATTGTAGTTTTTTGAAGCATCACCTTCCTCCCCCGCTTCCCCAGCCCCGGCCCAACATATACACACAAATGAGGACTCTGGATACACACAATGCTGCAATTACAATTGGGCCCTATCAGGTTTTAGGTGACTACATAATTGATTTAAAACACAAACTAATTTTTTAATAGTTCCCCATATTTTCTGTTTTTCTAGCACAAAACAATCCTTTCCTGGGGCCATTTCCTCCACTGTTCAAAGGGCACAATGCTGCTGTTGAAGGGGTCTTCCTTTGCCCCCAGATGTTTTACTTGGGTGTGCTAAAGCTGGCCAAGTTCCTGAAGAGCATGGGGCCTTGTGGTTGGGAAGCCAGAAGAAATGTCTAAGTGGTAAAAGGAACGGTAAGAGGTTGGAGCAATCCACATGTCCATGAGATCAGGGTCATTGCTTTTTTTTTTTCCCCATGGTGCAGAGACTATAAGGAAACTGCCCGATTTTGATGTTTTCCGAAGTTCACACTATTATATTTTCCAAGGAGAAACAATTAACCAACTGTATCTTTCCAGACAAACTCTTCACTGAGGGAGGAAGGGCAAGTCTTTGTCATGTCCTGTATTTTAAAAAGCAATTTTTTTCAAGTGTACCTCACGTGGATCAGTGTTTTTTGTATTTTTGGCTCTCCTTTGGCATTACTGTCTGTGGAGCTGAACCAGCCTGAAAGGAGCAAGGATCATAACCAAAGTAAGACCCTGCCCCTAATGAGTCAGGAAGACTGAGGTGGAGGTGGTTCTGTCAGGAATGGCCTCACCTCCATGAAAACACCACCAGGCGCGAAGGAGGGAACAGGAATATGATATGTGAGACATCTCACCAGTAGATGTCTCTTGGAGCAGCTGGTCAGAAGTAAGTGAAAGAGAGCTCTATGCTCTTCTCTTTAATCCCAGGGATGGAGACAGGTTCTGGAGAAGCCACAGAAAATGTGGAGGCTCAGGCAGTGGGAAGCAACCTAAGAGGAAACACACCTGGGCCCAGGGTTGTGACATTTTCCCTTTAGAAAAAAGTACTTATGTTTCTGTACAATGGTCTAAGTCTGAAAACTAAACTTGGCTTTATGTTCGACCACCCTTTCTTTTTTTTTTTTTTAAGATTTTATCTTTAATTATTTTAGAGAAAGAGATTGTGCGCACATGTAAGCAGGGAGAGAGAGAGAATCTCAGGCAGACTCCACGCTGAATACAGAGCCCTACATAGGACTCGATCCCAGCACCCTGAGATCATGACCTAAGCTGAAATCAAAGAGCCAGATGCGGGCGCCTGGGTGGCTCAGTGGGTTGAGCCGCTGCCTTCGGCTCAGGTCGTGATCTCAGGGTCCTGGGATCGAGTCCCGCATCGGGCTCTCTGCTCGGCAGGGAGCCTGCTTCCTCCTCTCTCTCTCTGCCTGCCTCTCTGCCTACTTGTAATCTCTCTGTGTCAAATAAATAAATAAATAAATCTTTAAAAAAAAAAAAAAAAAAAAAAAAAAAAAAAAAAAAAAAAAAAAAAAAAGCCAGATGCTTAACTGAGTAACCAAGGTGCCCTGACCATACATTTTTATTAGCATAACTGCACATGGTGAAATACAGCCCTCCCTATCTCTAGTTCTTGGAAATCCATTCCTGATAGCACTGTAATTCTAAAGGGGAGAGGGACAGAAAAAAGGGGCTGGGCATTAAATTTTACAAAGCACAGGAAAAATAATTCCTATCAATGCAGGCACAAGCCCGTGGAAGGGCTTGGGGAAGAAGAGCCCACTGGTGAAGCTGTGGCCTCAAAGCTGCCTGACCCTGTGCACCTCTCCCCTCTGGCTGTCCTCTGGGACTCGGGAGAAACCATCCTCCTCCACATGCCGCTGCTTTTGGACGAAGGGGGCTAACAAGGCCTGAGTTTCCTCATACTGCTATTATTATATTCACAGAATTAAATTAAAATAGCATCCTTAACATGCTTCAGTTCTGTGGGAAAAGGAACTGTATCAATCATATAATAACTATAAAAATCTAACATCCTCTGAGAAAAAAAAATATGAGCAATCTTACTTAGTCTGCTGTTACAAATCATAGTTCTTTTTTTTTTTAAAGAATTAATTAATTAATTTATTTATTTATTTATTTAACAGACAGACATCACAAGTAGGTAGAGAGGCAGGCAGAGAAAGAGAGGGAAGCAGGCTCTCTGCTGAGCACAGAGCCCGATCTGGGGCTCGATCCTAGGACCCTGGGACCATGACCTGAGCTGAAGGCAGAGGCTTCCACCCACTGAGCCACCCAGGCGCCCCACAAATCATTGTTCTTGCTGGTAAATAACACCAGTGGCTAATGTAAAGATTTTTAAAAGGTAGTAACATGAAAAATGAATGAATGACAGTGGACAAACACGATGTTCATAGCAGGGGTAAACAAATTAGTAAACTCCTAAGTCGTTTCTGTTGTATAGCCTGCCCTAAAAACCTTTAGGAGAAGTATTTTTAAAGAAAACTGCTGTGTTGTAATTGTAGGATAGGACTTACTGGAAATGTGACCCAGTTTTTAGTGAAGCCACAAATAATTAGCACTTAAGACACAGCCATGTAAAAAACTACGAATTTATTAACTGTTTCTATTAGGAACACAATATATTGATTTGTTATTTGCAAAAATACGATTCTTAACCCCACAAGTACAATTTAAGTCACTTTATTTTGTGCTGTGTCCTGAACTCAGGAAGAAATCCTTATGGCAGGATGTCTGGCTTCCTCATTATAGGAGAGTTTTAAGTGGAGAGGCACTCAGTGACTTGTATGTCTAGACGCACAAAGGTTAGAACCCCGCAGCCAGCTCATCCCCAAAGTCCCAAACGCTGCTGCTACTAAACAGAACAAATCCATTTTTTTAAAAAAAACTGGTTCACAGACTTTACTTGTTAAACTCTAACTTTACCTTTATTTGGACCTTTCCCAACTGATCCACAGTCCTCAAGGTGCAGACTCCCAAAGCGCATCAAGCAGCCTGGCTGATCCCCGCCCAGACCTTCTGGCCACTACACTGTGAAATATTTAAAGGCAATGGACGAAGTCCCACGAAGTCCTATTTGACTTCTGTCTGTCTCAAGGAATCCACAATAACCCTGCTTTCAAACCTAGACCTAGCAGTTCTCGACAGGAATCTAAACAGTGCCTAGTCAAACAAGATCACTTTGATTGCCAAATTTACTGGCAACCTTTTTTTTTTTTATTTTTTTTATTTTTATTTTTTAAAGATTTTATTTATTTATCAGAGAGAGAGAGGGGGAGAGAGCGAGCACAGGCAGACAGAATGGCAGGCAGAGGCAGAGGGAGAAGCAGGCTCCCTGCTGAGCAAGGAGCCCGATGTGGGACTCGATCCCAGGACGCTAGGATCATGACCTGAGCCGAAGGCAGCTGCTCAACCAACTGAGCCACCCAGGTGTCCCTACTGGCAACCTTTTGAAAACCACCTAGTCTATAAACTCCCCACGGTTATCTTCAATTCCAAATCCCCCAGGGCAACAGTAAGCCACACTGACTCTGCAGCTGCTTCTACCATCTCCCTCCTGGGGGCAGTGGAGGCACTGATTCGACCAAACAGGGTTCTGTGAGTCCTGAGAGCTGCCAACAGGAAAAGGGGAGATAGGCCAGTACTCAAGAAACCATCCAGGACCCCTTCAGGAACAGAACCTGCTGCTGTCAATAAGGAGATCTAGAGCTTCGAACAATCTTAATGCAAGACTAATTAAAAATACAGGAAAAGAAATCTTCCTTAATGAGAGAAACCATTTTCATGAGGAGACCCTTTCTCTTGCAGGGTACCTTGGTGGCAAAATACCCACAATTTGTTTGTACTGTACAAATAGTAACCATTTTGCAACAGAAGAAGTCCTCATTTCCTAGATTTAACCACCAGAATCTCTAAACAGCCAGGTAGTGGCCTGCATTTGTTTGCTGTAGTTACCAACAGCTGTGGCAAACATGGGTTATGTCATTAGGCTTTGTATCATTTTATTCAGAGTTTTTTTGATTGGGGAGGAGAGGAAGAAGTGTGTGTATATGTTTATATTCAGAATTAAAATCTGTGCAAGTTCCCTAGAAACCAAAGCACAGAAGAATTCACAGCCTGATGCATGCTAAATTGCAGCTGCTGGAAACAGCATGTTCTCCCAAGTACACTCAGGCTGGGCTCATTCCTATCTATCCCTGTCATTCAAGGTTGATGGTATCTAGTTTTCCAGGGAGTTTGGTTTCGTTACACCATCCCGTTTGGTATAACAAGAGAAATCAGTGTTTTCTTCACCCTGATTAAATTCACTTAATTCTTTAGGAAACTTAGGTCCCTTCTCCTGTGTAGTACATATGTGTAGCTTTACACCAGAGAGAGATACAGGCCTAAGTGGCAGAGAACTTGCTCCACACAGAGCAAGTATGGCTGGATGGAGGCATGGAAGGAAGGAAGGAGGTTTCTCACACTAAAAGCATTCTCCACACTGAGCAATTTTCACCTAGAGAACTCCATGTAATTTGTACACAACTGAGGTGCTCACCTCCCCACCATGTCACCACACTCCTGGATCACATTCTGTAAGTGGAGGCTCAGTCAGAACCCCTATCAATCATCAAGTGAAGCCAGATAACTGTTAGGAATTTATGAGCTTCTTCTGCCAGGTAATGGGCTACACTACCCAGATTAATCAATTATAATGTTACCACAGTTCTCAGGACTGAGCATTTCCTTTTCCCAGTATGTCTGAAGGCTTGCAGAGAACAGATGAAGAGAAAAAACAGCGCTTATAGGCTTTTCAGTTGAGCAAACTGAACCTTTCACCATCTTAAAATGGTCTGTCCCAGTCCTTCGGTAATCTCCTAGAGAAACTGTGCCCAGAACAAAGATGACACCTTATGTACTCCAGAAACTGAGGGGTGGAGAAGAAATGTGAGTATCACAGGGGAAAAAAATGCAAGTTAAAAAAATTTCTGTAGAACACCTGAATTCATCGAGCTTTGGTGCCCAAGATGCTGTGTTTTTAATATCATAATTTCAAACACTGAAACCCGGCACACCCTTTACAACTGAATGCAGCAATACTTCCAATGACTTCCAGGTGCCAAGGACAAAGATATTTTCCATAGTTATTTGTACAGCCTATTATTTCTATCAATGAACTCTAATCGGCTTTCTGGTAAAATAAAGGATGACTTCAGAAAGAATTCCTAAGATAAAATGGTTAGAGATTGACAAAAGAAAATCCTTTTTTTTCCCAAGTCACAATGAAGGCTAAAAGGTGGGTGAAAAAATACATTATTCCTGAAACTTCATAGAAGAGTTATTCATAACGAAACCACCAACACCGTTCTGAGGTCATGTTGGTGAAACACTGTGAATGCCTCTATGGGTTCTCTACAATTTTCATGCCCACAATTAGGCTGGGAATATCTCACACATCTGTGGTGTGCAAACAGAGGAGCAGCATACCGGCTTAGAATCGAAGCTGAAAAGATGCTACTACTTTCTGTAAGTGGCACATTCAGAACGTATGACCTGCCAAATTCCACTGCATCTGATCGCCGCACAGTTGAACTGGCAAGAGATGACACTTGGGGCCCTGACTGCTAAGGCAGGCTTAAGGCCAGGCATGAAGAAGGAGATCAAAGGGCCTTCAGGGCCACTGACCCCCATCCCCACCTCCCAGATGACTTCAAGCCCTGTGTCTCCAGGTCAGACATGGAGTTCATGGGACAGCTTCGCTCTCTATCTCAGTTCTGTCATACATGTGAAACAAACTAGTGTTCTCCCCATGTTTAAAAAAAAACAAAAACAAAAACAAACCCTCACCATTCTGATATCTGCTGAAAGGCATAAAAAAGCCACACTTTTTGAATGGGTTGCTACTCTTACAAATCTATGTAAAACTTGGGATTGATTTTTTTAATTTTTTATCCCCCCCCCCCCCACCAAGGGTGAGGACCAAAAGCAAGTAGGGCCTACCAGGTAAATTCCATCTTCATGAATTACAATTTCAAATAACTAAATTAAATATCCTTCTGAAAACCAGTGTTAAGATCTTCAAAAAGCAATCAAACGTCCCAGAAGATTCCAACTGCTCTCAAGCTTAGAGAAGCGTAGGCTTAAAGGAAATGTGCTCCCACAGAATCATAGGTGCAACCTCATAAAGGAACCCTTAAACACAGCAGGAATTCTTTTTTTTTTTTTTTTTTAAAGGACAGTTTTGTTTTGTTTTGTTTTAAAGATTTTATTTACTCTTTGGTGAGAGAGAGCAAGCAAGCATGAGAGTTAAGAAGGTCAGAGGGAGAAGCGGACTCCCCATGGAGCTGGGAGCCCGATGTGGGACTCCATCCCAGGACTCCAAGATCATGACCTGAGCTGAAGGCAATCGCTTAACCAACTGAGCCACCCAAGCACCCCACAGCAGGAATTCTTAAAGATGTCTCAATTACTAGACAGCAAAAACTTGGGGAGATTTAAGACACAAATATTTGTACAATCCTTTGTATTCAAGAAAACTCACTGTGACCGATGTTGCAGGAGCGTCTCCCTCCCTGGGATCTGCAAACACTCGTGTTCATTTTTTATTTTCTAGATGAAGCATCAGAAAGCGTGTGATAAGTCTGGGAAAATGAATGATGAAGGGGCAATGCCTACTTTTCCCGACAAGCTATGCCACGTAGCAATTTCTTTTTAAAAAATACTGTATGAATCTGGTGTCAAAGGGATTAATTTTAAAAAAACAGCAAAGCACAGTACAAAGGAAATTCCTTAGAGAGTTACTACTGCTTAGATCTTCAAGATGCTCATACTCATCCTCAACGTTAGGCAAACGGTTAGCTCTGGTTATGGACAGCTCCCACAGGATGCATAACTGGGTCAGGTTTTTCAAATATGCCAACAATTAATGTCCAGTTTCAGGAAAAAAAACGATGTGTGATTACTGATGGAAATGTTTTTCTTCCAGATTATTAAATAAAATGCTAGGTGTATAGGATGTCTTCTCACTTCTCTCCCAGGTTCATAACAAAACCAGAAACATTTCAATCAATCCAATCCAACCATTAGCCAGAATCACAGCAAGGCCTGCTTGTCAAGCTTCTCTTTCTAGAGATCTTTATTACATCACCGAAACAGTATGTGCTTTCTCTCAGTGTGGCTCATGTCAAATCAAGGACTGTCAGTTGATCAGAATTGAAAGCATAATTGTTCCAACCTTTCTCCATTAAAAAAACATGAGGATATTTACATCTTCCAAACAAGCTCCTTTAGCCCACATAAAAACTGATGAGCCAAAGGAGGCCTCACAGGCCACAATGTGTGGTTTAAGGGGAAAATTAATACCCAAGTAGAGTTCCAATACTAGCTCATCTTTACTTTTAAATTGTTTCATCCTCACCCCTAGCCATTTCTGCCCTATTTATCATCTCAACTTGTAAGGAGCATGGTCTCAAATTCTCTCATCTCTGTGATCTGTCAGAGAACTCGATTTGTATTTTACCAGTTTTGTCCTTTCGTATCCTGATGCTATTCTATCAAATCGACTTATATCGCAAGGAAGGAGAAAATGGGGGTGAAAAAGAATGATTTAGTGGGTGTCTGGACGTATTTTCCTTTATTAAGGATCCACTTTATGAACATACCAGTCTAAGCTATTATTCAAAAGGATGGTAAGACTGAAGTTGAAGTAATCGCTACTTACATCTTGGCTTTGAGCAAGAAATAAAAATATGATTAAGTTTCAAATGTAACTGAAAATCCAGGTTTTTATGAATGTATCCTAAGAGCAAAACAACATGAATGTTGGGACTCAGAACCAAATCTCAGGAGACAAAGTAGGGACATGTCATCAACAGGTCTGTTAGAAAGCAATTCTCTCATTGTCAATCGGAGATCTGCACTAACAGAGGTGGCAGCAAAACAGGGACAGAGAACATACAACATCTTATAATCACTATTCAGTTAAGCAAATGAGGATTACAATTTTCTATGTAAAGTATGCCAAATTTAACGCCTGATACACAGAATTATGGGCATTTAACTTTTGGCTATACAATATGACTTTTACTACATCCATATGCAGAATCATTATGTAATTTATTCTTGATTCCCATTTCTGAAACAGCACAAAATAAACA